>NC_086445.1:382470940-382809690 GCF_028390025.1 Pseudophryne corroboree
ACTGAAATGATGGGTTGGTTAAAGTGTGCATGTCCTGTTTTGTTTATACAACATAAGGGTGGGTGGGAGGGCCCAAGGATAATTCCATCTTGCACCTCTTTTTTCTTTTCTTTTTCTTTGCATCATGTGCTGATTGGGGAGGGTTTTTTGGAAGGGACATCCTGCGTGACACTGCAGTGCCACTCCTAGATGGGCCCGGTGTTTGTGTCGGCCACTAGGGTCGCTAATCTTACTCACACAGCTACCTCATTGCGCCTCTTTTTTTCTTTGCGTCATGTGCTGTTTGGGGAGGGTTTTTTGGAAGGGACATCCTGCGTGACACTGCAGTGCCACTCCTAGATGTGCCCGGTGTTTGTGTCGGCCACTAGGGTCGCTAATCTTACTCACACAGTCAGCTACCTCATTGCGCCTCTTTTTTTCTTTGCGTCATGTGCTGTTTGGGGAGGGTTTTTTGGAAGGGCCATCCTGCGTGACACTGCAGTGCCACTCCTAGATGGGCCCGGTGTTTGTGTCGGCCACTAGGGTCGCTTATCTTACTCACACAGCGACCTCGGTGCAAATTTTAGGACTAAAAATAATATTGTGAGGTGTGATGTGTTCAGAATAGGCTGAAAATGAGTGTAAATTATGTTTTTTGAGGTTAATAATACTTTGGGATCAAAATTACCCCCAAATTCTATGATTTAAGCTGTTTTTTAGGGTTTTTTTAAAAAAACACCCGAATCCAAAACACACCCGAATCCGACAAAAAAAATTCGGTGAGGTTTTGCCAAAACGCGGTCGAACCCAAAACACGGCCGCGGAACCGAACCCAAAACCAAAACACAAAACCCGAAAAATTTCCGGCGCTCATCTCTAATATATAGATGATGCAGCACACTGGGCTGAGCCTGAGCAGTGCACACAGATATGGTATGTGACTGAGTCACTGTGTGTATCGCTTTTTTCAGGCAGAGAACGGATATATTAAATAAACTGCACTGTCTGGTGGTCACTCACTATATAATATTATGTACTCCTGGCTCCTGCTATAACCTATAACTGGCACTGCAGTGCTCCCCAGTCTCCCCCACAATTATAAGCTGTGTGAGCTGAGCAGTCAGACAGATATATAATATATATAGATGATGCAGCACACTGGGCTGAGCCTGAGCAGTGCACACAGATATGGTATGTGACTGAGTCACTGTGTGTATCGCTTTTTTCAGGCAGAGAACGGATATATTAAATAAACTGCACTGTCTGGTGGTCACTCACTAGTAAACTCTCTGCACTCTCTACACTTCTACAGTACTCCTCCTAGTCCTAAGCTCCAGTAAATCTCTCTCTCTTATAATCTAAATGGAGAGGACGCCAGCCACGTCCTCTCACTATCAATCTCAATGCACGTGTGAAAATGGCGGCGACGCGCGGCTCCTTATATAGAATCCGAGTCTCGCGAGAATCCGACAGCGTCATGATGACGTTCGGGCGCGCTCGGGTTAACCGAGCAAGGCGGGAGGATCAGAGTCTGCTCGGACCCGTGAAAAAAACCATGAAGTTCGGGCGGGTTCGGATTCAGAGAAACCGAACCCGCTCATCTCTAGTAGCAATAAACATTATATTAAAGGTGCATACACACTGAGCGTTTTTGCCCAGCGTGTATGCATATCAATGATCGCTGACATCGCTGGACTGAAAATCTGAGCGATTTTTCCCCCTGCCCAGCGATGTCAGCGGGGGTGAACAGCTTTTCATAGCAGGATGCTATGGGAAGCCGTCCACCCCGCCATTCATCTGCTGGTAATACCAGCAGATGAACGGCGATGAAGCAGGGGTGCGCATCAGCGCTCATCGCCGGGGCATACACACTGGGCGGTTTTGAGCTGAAACAGCTCAAAACACCAAAAGTGAGCTGCTTTCAGCTCAAAATCGCCCAGTGTGTATGGGCCTTAATTCAGAGGCGTAACCAACGTTCTTGTTGCGCTGGGCAAAATAAAAATGAAGCCCTTTAAAAAAAAAATTCTCTAAAAGCATGACAGAAATTTAATAACGATACATAAAACAGACTTTTGTCAATTTCTGCTCACCACCTCAGGAGGGTACGAGCAGAAATATGAGTGCCCGTTGCAGTTGCACCCATTAGCAGAAATAATTGAAAAGAACTGAGGGGCACCTATTATATACAGCCACACAAAAAACAATTGCATTTTCCCCCATAGGGGTCTATTCAATGCATGTCGGATCCTCTCTGACGGAGAGGATCCGACGGTATATTATTCAATTAGCGGGCATTTCTGACAGGTTTTGCCCGATTCTGACAATGCTGATCCGACTTTTTTATAAATCGGATCAGCATTGCCGATAGCGGCCCAAACAGCTGTCGGAATTGGCCGCTAGTTCGACAAAACACGTGGATCCATGGCTAATCCAATGATCCACGTGTTTTCCGACAAGTCGGAATTGCCGACAAGCCCAAAAAATGGCAGCTCCATTGAATAGGTCGAATCCTAATTCGACCAAAAAAGTCGGAAACTGCCATCTTTCTGACTTGATGGCAATTCCGACTTCAACTGAATAGACCCCATAGGCTTCACATAAAAAAAACACATTGGCCCCCACAGGAAAAAAAACACATTGGCCCCCACTGCAAAAAAAATAGAACACATAGGTTTTACTATTATAGTTCCCTATATACAAGTTTTATAGAATAAACAAGTTGGTACACAACAAGCCTACTCCACTTATATAATAGTGACTACACTGAATATAGTAGTTAAATCTCCTGCTTTTCATCACCTTCACAAACCACCCTCTTTACGCTCTGCACTCTGCGCTAATGTGATCATTTAGCTTCTTCTTCGGGACCCCATCAAGCTAATCATTAAGTTAACAATCTAATGATTAAACAAATAGTTGACATTTTTCCTCTTAGATGCTAATGTAGCATCCCTGTGGAAGTAATGTATGTACTATGAGTCACTGCAAAATAAATTATGGCTAAAGAAACAGGCACACACTTTGTACTTACATATGCAGGTAATTAGAGAAAATGAGAAAATCACACTACAGTATGGCTCATTTTTTGACACCGGTAATTTTCTTTAGTGATTGTAAGCGTAGAAAATTACAGGAAAAGGTCATTGAAAAGATCATCCTTAAATACATACATGTTTTGCACTTTGCTAAGATTAGCTACTACTAATATGTTAGAGTGGGAGAGTGGAAGTGATTTATTTTTAATAAGGTTTTGTCTTAAGGATGGCCATAAGATGAGTGAACGGATTTCCATCACAGAAACATTTGACAGCAGACGCTGCAAACATGTAGCCTGTTCTTTAAATACCACCCAACTCACAAGAAAGGGTCAGCATGCTCACACATTATGGAGGAATGTCCAGCACTTTCAACTCACTGGACCGTCCCTGTCACATTCCTTTCCCAAAAATCACCCTCAGTCTGAATGCTGCACGTGGTATCTGTTTGCAGCTGGCCTGCTATATAGAACATCAGTGAGGAGCAGTGGCAAATTTCCCATTAGGCACATGAGGCACTTGTTTGGGGGCGGCACTTGGATTCTTGTGTTGGAACTGTCAGCCCAAAATGTATCAGTACAGATGGAGCCAGGCTAATGGTGGCTCCGTCTGTGCCTGGGCGCACCTGCCTAGGCATGCCCATCGCTGCATCTGAGCCGTGCGCGCATCCGTGACGCACACGTGTCTCCTTCACTACAATGGGAGTGTCTCTGTGCGCACCCGTAGCGGGGCTGCGATGGAGCTGCACTAGATGAGTGCGGCTCCATCTGTAGTTGCAAATTATTTCCACTGTACTGTACCATACTGTATGCCATCTTGAATGGAGTGTAAATAGGTAGGACATGCACATACTGCCCCTGTAAGCTGTCCCACGTAGTACAGGTTGAGTCTCCCTTATCCAAAATGCTTGGGACCAGAGGTATTTTGGATATGGGATTTTTCCGTATTTTGGAATAATTGCATACCATAATGAGATATCATGGTGATGGGACCTAAATCTAAGCACAGAATGCATTTATGTTACATATACACCTTATACACAACGCCTGAAGGTCATTTTAGCCAATATTTTTTATAACTTTGTGCATTAAACAAAGTGTGTATACATTCACACAATTCATTTATGTTTCATATATACCTTATACACACGGCCTGAAGGTCATTTAATACAATATTTTTAATAACTTTGTGTATTAAACAATGTTTGTGTACATTGAGCCATCAGAAAACAAAGGTTTCACTATCTCAATCTCACTCAAAAAAAGTCCGTATTTCGGAATATTCCGTATTTCGGAATATTTGGATATGGGATACTCAACCTGTAATACATAATAAAAAATATAAAAATGTCATAGTGTTTTTTTTCTTTATTATTGTATTCAATAAGCTATCATCAAATGAGGGCTTATAACAAATCAATAGAAATAATAAAATTAGGCAGGCGGGGGCGGCCATTACTGTTGTGCCTAAGGCCGGCCTCACCCCTAAAACCGGCCCTGGTGAGGAGAATCTACCTCTCAACCTTCAAACCCAAACAGGACAGAGAAATAGAGCCTGCTGACTGGAACAGTAGGGGGGTATGCCTTTTCCGCGTTTTTTGGGGCCTATGGGCCAGATGCATCATTGCTTGGAAAGTGATAAAATGGAGAGTGAAAAAGTACCAGCCAATCAGCCCCTAACTGCCATTTTTCAAACGCAGCCTGTGACATGGCAGTTAGAACCTGATTGGCTGGTACTTTATCTCTTTCTCCATTTTATCACTTTTCAAGCAATGATGCATCTAGCCCTATATCTTTATTGAGAAAAGATCAAATCAAACCAATAAAGAAACCTGAATTAACCCGCTGGTAAACACTAGTTTTATGTGCAGCTGTGTGCAGTGTTTCTTATTTCTGTGCCTGTAAGAGTCTGTTTCTACAGCTTGAGGTGGGCTTTAGTCTAAATTTGCTGGGATACTTAGGTGCATGGGATTTGATGCTTGAAGATTTAGGCTGTGTTATATCCAGATGGTTCCATGATATGGTAAAGTAGGTGTTGATATTATTATTAAAGCATGATGTTGCTGTGAAGAGAAATTGGCTAGAAAACACTGACCTGGTGGGCTTGTCTGTGTAAGAGGGTGCTGTTTTCCTTTGTTACAGGACCAAGGGCCTAATTCAGATCTGATCGCAGCAGCAAATTTGTTAGCTAATGGACAAAACCATGGGGGTAATTCAGACCTGATCGCTGGCTAGCGTTTTTTGCAGCGCTGCGATCAGGTCAGAACTGCGCATGCGTATGCATCGCAATGCACAGGCGCGTTGCACGGGTACAAAGCGGATCGTTGCTGTGCGATGGGTTTTAAGAAGAATCCAATCGCACAGCCAATCGCAAGGAGATTGACAGGAAGAAGGCGTTTGTGGGTGGCAAGTGGCCGTTTTCAGGGATTGGTTGGAAAAATGCAGGCGTGTCCAAGCGTTTGCAGGTCGGGTGTCTGACGTCAATTCCAGCCCCGGACAGGCTGAAGTGATCGCAGCGGCTGAGTAATTTCTGGGCAACTCAGAAACTGCACAAAGTGTTTTTGTACCGCTCGGCTGCACATGCGATCACACACTTGCACAGCTAAAATACACTCCCAGGTGGACGGCGACTATGCGAACGCTGGACTGCAAAAAACACTGGCGAGCGATCAGGTCTGAATTACCCCCCATGTGCACTGCAGGGGAGGCAGATGTAACATGTGCAGAGGAGTTAGATTTGGCTGGGGTGTGTTCAAACTGAAATCTAAATTGCAGTGTAAAAATAAAGCAGCCAGTATTTACCCTGCACAGAAAAAAATAACCCACCCAAATCTAACTCTCTCTGCAAATGTTATATCTGCCCCCCTACAGTGCACATGGTTTTGACCATTAGCTAACAAATTTGCTGTTGCGGTCAGATCTGAATTACCCCCATATCTGGGACAGTGCAATGTGTGCAAGAGCAAGGCGCAAGGTCATGGGGTATGCCAACTTCCAGATGCAATTCAGGATTATTTTTAAGAGATTTAGGGGTCTATTTACTAAGCCTTGGATGGAGATATAATCGCTGGAGATAAAGTACCAGCCAATTGGCTCCTGTCATTCCACAGGCTGTGTTTGAAAAATGACAGGAGCCAATTGACTGGTACTTTATCTCCAGCGACTTTATCTCCATCCAAGGCTTAGTAAATAGACCCCTTAAACAGGATTGAGGGCTGACCAGGGGAGGGCAGGCTGTCAGCTGCTTAAGTTTCCATCTGCATTCTGTAATGGTTACTGTGATACTCTCTGTACTGTATGGCAGTCACTGTGATGTTTCCTGCATTGTATGGCACTCATTGAGATGTCCACTTTGTTATATGGTGTCCACTATGATACTGTCTGCATTATATGGCAATCTCTGTGATGTTCTCTGATATAGAGCATTACTGTGGTGTTCTCTGTATTCTATGGCTGCCACTGGGATGCTATGTGTAATGTCCTGTAGTCACCATTATGCTCTTTCTGTTGTGTGGTTGTTACTGTGATGCTCTCTGAATTGTTTGTCTGTCACTGAGATGCTCCATGTATTATTATTGTACAGCGGTCACTTATGCTCTCTGCATTGTGGTGGTCACTGTTATGCACTCTGTACTGTATGGTAGTCAATGGAAGGTTGGGTAGTGGATGAGGTAGTGCAGCATAAATGTACTTATCTTTGAGGCCTGAGACAGCAGACTATCTTTGAAAGTTTGTTTGTGTCTCTGCTATACGCTCCTTCATGAATGCTTCATTTAAAAGTGATGACATCCTCGACCTTCCAGAATCACAAAAGATATGCATAAGAGATTGTTATCTTGATATAACATGCTTAAAATGATGTGGGTTAGTGCACCATCTTTCATGAATATGCGACCCACTCATTGACATAAATTTGTAACTAATTTTTCTCTAACGTCCTAAGTGGATGCTGGGGACTCCGTAAGGACCATGGGGATTAGCGGCTCCGCAGGAGACTGGGCACAACTAAAGAAAGCGTTAGGACTACCTGGTGTGCACTGGCTCCTCCCACTAAGACCCTCCTCCAGACCTCAGTTAGATTCTTGTGCCCGGCTGAGCTGGATGCACACTAGGGGCTCTCCTGAGCTCCTAGAAAGAAAGTATATTTAGGTTTTTTATTTTACAGTGAGATCTGCTGGCAACAGACTCACTGCAGCGAGGGACTAAGGGGAGAAGAAGCGAACCTACCTAACAGGTGGTAGTTTGGGCTTCTTAGGCTACTGGACACCATTAGCTCCAGAGGGATCGACCGCAGGACCCGACCTTGGTGTTCGTTCCCGGAGCCGCGCCGCCGTCCCCCTTACAGAGCCAGAAGCATGAAGAGTCCGGAAAATCGGCGGCCGAAGACTTCGGTCTTCACCAAGGTAGCGCACAGCACTGCAGCTGTGCGCCATTGCTCCTCATGTACACCTCACACTCCGGTCACTGATGGGTGCAGGGCGCTGGGGGGGGGGGGGGCGCCCTGAGGGCAATATATGACACCTTGGCTGGCAAATCTACATCATATATAGTCCTAGAGGCTATATAGATGTAAAATTACCCCTGCCAGTATTCCAGAAAAAGCGGGAGAAAGTCTGCCGAAAAAGGGGCGGGGCTTCTCCCTCAGCACACTGGCGCCATTTTCTCTTCACAGTGCAGCTGGAAGACAGCTCCCCAGGCTCTCCCCTGTAGTTTTCAGGCTCAAAGGGTTAAAAAGAGAGGGGGGGCACAAAATTTAGGCGCAATATATGTATACAAGCAGCTATTTGGGGAAAAATCACTCAGTTATAGTGTTAATCCCTGCATTATATAGCGCTCTGGTGTGTGCTGGCATACTCTCTCTCGGTCTCCCCAAAGGACTTTGTGGGGTCCTGTCCTCAGTCAGAGCATTCCCTGTGTGTGTGCGGTGTGTCGGTACGGCTGTGTCGACATGTTGGATGAGGAAGGTTACGTGGAGGCGGAGCAGAGGCCGATAAATGGGATGTCGCCCCCTGTGGGGCCGACACCAGAGTGGATGGATAGGTGGAAGGTATTAACCGACAGTGTCAACTCCTTACATAAAAGGCTGGATGACGTAACAGCTGTGGGACAGCCGGCTTCTCAGCCCGCGCCTGCCCAGGCGTCTCAAAGGCCATCAGGGGCTCAAAAAACGCCCGTTACCTCAGATGGCAGACACAGATGTCGACACGGAGTCTGACTCCAGTGTCGACGAGGTTGAGACATATACACAATCCACTAGGAACATCCGTTACATGATCTCGGCAATGAAAAATGTGTTACGCATTTTCTGACATGAACCCAAGTACCACATAAAAGGGGTTTTATTTATGGGGAGAAAAAGCAGCCAGTGTTTTGTTCCCCCATCAGATGAATGAATGAAGTGTGTAAAGAAGCGTGGTTTCCCCCGATAAGAAACTGGTAATTTCTAAAAAGTTACTGATGGCGTACCCTTTCCCGCCAGAGGATAGGTCACGTTGGGAGATATCCCTTAGGGTGGATAAGGCGCTCACACGTTTGTCAAAAGGTGGCACTGCCGTCTTAGGATATGGCCACCTTGAAGGAACCTGCTGATAAAAAGCAGTCTGTATTTACACACTCAGGTTATATACTGAAACCTGCAATTGCCTCAGCATAAATAGTGCTGCTGCAGCGTGGTCTGATACCCTGTCAGATAATTAATACGCTAAGACAGGGATAATATTTTGCTAACATTGAGCATATTTAAGACGTTGTCTTATATATAAAGGATGCACAGAGGGATATTGGCCGGCTTGCATCCAGAATTAATGCAATGTCCATTCTGCCAGGAGGGTATTAGAAACCCGGCAGTGGACAGGTGATGCTGCCTTTAAAAGGCACATGGAGATTCTGCCTTATAAGGGTGAGGAATTGTTTGGGGATGGTCTCTGGGACCTCGTATCCACAGCAACAGCTGGGAAGAAAAATTTTTACCTCCGGTTTCCTCACAAAAGCCTAAGAAAGCACCGTATTTTCAGGTACAGTCCTTGCGGCTTCAGAAAAGCAAGCGGGTCAAAGGCGCTTCCTTTCTGCACAGAGACAAGGGAAGAAGGAAAAAGCTGCACCAGTCAGCCAGTTCCCAGGATCAAATATCTTCCCTCGCTTCCTCTGAGTCCACCGCATGACGCTGGGGCTCCACAGGTGGAGACAGGTGCGGGGGGGGCGCGTCTCGGGAACTGCAGGGACCAGTGGGCTTGCCCACAGGTGGATCCCTAGGTTCTGCAAGTAGTAGTTCGAGGCGACTCCCCCTCGCCGTTGCCTCACATCAGCCTTGCCTGCTGCCCTCAGAGAAAGGTAGTACTGGCGGCAATTCACAAGCTGTACTTCCAGCAGGTGAAATCAAGGTACCCCTCCTTCAACAAGGCCGGGGTTACTATTCCAAATTGTTGTGGTACCGAAACCAGACGGTTCGGTGAGACCCATTCTAAAATTGAAATCCTTGAACACTTATATACGAAGGTTCAAGTTCAAAATGGAATCGCTCAGGGCGATTATTGCAAGCCTGGAAAATTTCAGGGTATCACTGGACATCAAGGATGCTTACCTGCATGTCCCTATGTACCCTCTTCACCAGGTGTACCTCAAAATTGTGGTACAGGATTGTCATTACCAATTCCAGACGTTGCCGTTGGTCTGTCCCGTCACCGAGGGTATTTACCAAGGTAATGGCCGAAGTACTTATCCCGTACTTGGACGATCTCCTTATAAAGGCGAGGTCCAGGGAGCAATTGTTCGTCGGAGTAGCACTATCTCGGGAAGTGCTACAACAGCACGGCTGGATTCTGAATATTCCAAAGTCGCAGCTGGTTCCTACGACGCGTCTACTGTTCCTGGGTATGGTTCTGGACACAGAACAGGATAAAAAGGGTTTCTCCCGGAGGAGAAGTCCAAGGAGTTGGCGTCTCTAGACGGAGACCTCCTAATACAAATACAGGTGTCGGTGCATCAATGCACGCGAGCCTTGGGAAAGATGGTAGCTTCTTACGAAGAATTTCCATTCGCCAGGTCCCATGCAAGGATCTTCCAGTGGGATCTGTTGGACAAGTGGTCCGGGTCGCATCCTCAGATGCATCGGCGGATAACCCTGTCTCCAAGGGCCAGGGTGTCACTGTGGTGGTGACTGCAGAGTGCTCATCTTCTAGGGGGCCGCAGATTCGGCATACAGGACTGGGTCCTGGTGACCACGGATGCCAGCCTTCAAGGCTGGGGGGCAGTCACACAGGGAAGAAACTTCCAAGGCCTATGGAAAAGTCAGGAGACTTCCCTACACATAAATGTTCTGGAACTATGGGCCATTTACAATGCCCTAAGTCAGGCCAGATCCCTGCTTCAACACCGGCCGGTGCTGATCCAGTCAGACAACATCACGGCGGTCGCTCATGTAAACCGACAGGGCGGCACAAGAAGCAGGATGGCGATGGCAGAAGCTACAAGGATTCTCCGATGGGCGGAAAATCATGTGTTAGCACTGTCAGCAGTGTTCATTCCCGGAGTGGACAACTGAGAAGCAGACTTTCTCAGCAGACACGACCTCCACCCGGGAGAGTGGGGACTTCATCCAGAAGTCTTCCAAATGATTGTACACCGTTGGGAAAGGCCACGGGTGGACCGGATGGCGTCCCGCCTCAACAAAAAGCTACAAAGATATTGCGCCAGGTCAAGGGAACCTCAGGCGATAGCTGTGGACGCTCTGGTAACACCGTGGGTGTACCAGTCGGTGTATGTGTTCCCTTCTCTGCCTCTCATACCCAGGGTAATGAGAATAATAAGAAGGAGAGGAGTAAGAACTATACTCATTGTTCCGGGTGGCCAAGAAGAGCTTGGTACCCAGAACTCCAAGAAATGATCTCAGAGGACCCATGGCCTCTGCCGCTCAGACAGGACCTGCTGCAGCAGGGGGCCTGCCTGTTCCAAGACGTACCGCGGCTGCGTTTGACGGCATGGCGGTTGAACGTCGGATCCTGAAGGAATAGGGCATTCCGGAGGAAGTTATCCCTACGCTATTTAAAGCTAGGAAAGAAGTGAACGCAAACCATTATCACCGCATATGGCGGAAATATGTTGCGTGCTGTGAGGCCAGTAAGGCCCCAAAGGAGGAATTTCAGCTAGGTCGATTTCTGCACTTCCTACAAGTCAGAGGTGACTATGGGCCTAAAATTGGGTTCCATTAAGGTCCAGATTTCGGCTCTATCGATTTTCTTCCAAAATAGAACTGGCTTCACTGCCTGAAGTTCAGACTTTTGTTAAGGGAGTGCTGCATAGTCAGCCCCCGTTTGTGCCTCCAGTGGCACCGTGGGATCTCAACGTAGTGTTGGATTTCCTGAAGTCGCATTGAGTTGAGCCACTTACATCCGTGGAGCTACAATACCTCACAGTGGCGTAACTAGAAATTTTTCTCCCCCAAGCCAAACAATTCTTCGCCCCCCCCCCCCCCCCCCCTTCATGCTACATAATTGGGAGCAAGAAAGGGATAAATATGCGCGCGCCTTCGGCGCGCGGCAAAATAAGGGGTGTGGTTTCGTTGGAATGGGCGTGGTTTCGCATAAAGGGGCGTGGCATTGCAGGAAAAGACTACCTTATACCCCAGTTCTGCAACCTGCACGCCCATACGTTGGCCACCACAGGGAAGAAAAATAATCCTGATTCATGCCCCTTACATTATTTGTCATTTTTCCTCATTATAGTAATGCCCAGTATACATTATGCCACATACTGCAATGCCCTTAGACATTATTCCACACACAATAATGCACGACACAATATGCACACACTGTAATGCCCCCGACCAGGGACGTGCAGTCAGGGGAGGCAGGGGAGGCAGTGCCTCCCCTGTCATAATGATTAAGATAATACAAAGAAGATGCATATGACACATATTCTGTGCCATATGTATCTTCTTAATATTATTCTTAGTGTTGCTGTTTTTTATATGTGTTTGGGAGGCACCGATCGTGGTGCCTCCCGTTGTCACTGGGAAAAGTATGGGGAGCGGGGGGCGGGCACGGGCGGGGACTAGCCATGGGCTGTAAATATATGGGAAAGCGGCACCATTAGTGGTGTTTCATACAGGGACGTGCTTTCAACCTATGAAAGCACGTCCCTGTCAGTGAGGCCACAGTGATTGGCCAGCGGATCCGTCACTGGATCCGCTGTCAATCACTGTGTCGGCGACGCTGGATGCGGCGATGATGCGGGCGGCGGGATGCGGCGGTGGAGCGGGCGGCGGTGCGGGTTGCGGCGGCGGTGCGGCGGCGTAAATTACCTTTATCCTGCAGAGTTTGGCAGCGGAGCGGTTCCAGTTTCAAAAATGGCGCCTCAGCGTCATTTTTGAAATTCAAGATGGTCGCCGCGAGCCAATCACGGCTCGCCGCGTCATCGCCCCGCCCCCTCCGGCTGACATATAAGTCAGCGCGAGGCGGAGGAGAGTCAGTCCGATGGCGGAGGAGGAGCTGTGAAGCGCTCCTGAAGAATGAAGACGCCGGAAGTCCTGGCTGGGCGGCGGCTATGCAAAAGAGCTTAGCAGCCACCGCCCACCAGGTGAAGACGCTGGAAGCCCTGGGGAGGTGGCGCCCCCCCCAGGTGAAGACGCCGGAAGCCCTGGGAAGGCGGCGGCCACGCAAAAGAGCTTGAAGGCCGCCGCCCCCAGGTGAAGACCCAGTTTAATAAAGCTTATTTTCAAGACAGTGTGGTGTTTTTATTTTAATATTTTCTTTACAGGTGGACTACAGGTGCCAGCGGGCACTTTATGTCCGGGCATGCTGGCACTTGTGGTTCTCCAAGTGCCAGCATGCTGGGGCAGGCTTGCTGGGACCTGTAGGCTACCTGTAAAGAACAATGGCCCTCATTCCGAGTTGATCGCTCGGTATTTTTCATCGCATCGCAGTGAAATTCCGCTTAGTACGCATGCGCAATATTCGCACTGCGACTGCGCCAAGTAATTTTACAATGGAGATAGTATTTTTACTCACGGCTTTTTCATCGCTCCGGCGATCGTAATGTGATTGACAGGAAATGGGTGTTACTGGGCGGAAACAGGCCGTTTTATGGGCGTGCGGGAAAAAACGCTACCGTTTCCGGAAAAAACGCAGGAGTGGCCGGGGAAACGGGGGAGTGTCTGGGCGAACGCTGGGTGTGTTTGTGACGTCAAAACAGGAACGACAAGCACTGAACTGATCGCAGATGCCGAGTAAGTCTGAAGCTACTCTGAAACTGCTAAGTAGTTAGTAATCGCAATATTGCGAATACATCGGTCGCAATTTTAAGAAGCTAAGATTCACTCCCAGTAGGCGGCGGCTTAGCGTGTGTAACTCTGCTAAAATCGCCTTGCGAGCGATCAACTCGGAATGAGGGCCCATATTACTATTCTTTGCAGGTGGACTACAGGTGCCAGCAGGCCCTTTGTGTCCGGGCATACTGGCACTTGTGGTTCTCCAAGTGCCAGCATGCTGGGGCAGGCTTGCTGGGACCTGTAGGCCACCTGTAAAGAACAATATTTACACACAATGAACCCCGCACCCACCGCCACCAGGGGTGCGGGGCATAGCACTGGGCTATCAGCCCAGTGCTGGTTATTGCTCGGGAGGGGGGACCCCATTTTTATTTTTTGGGGTTCCCGCTTTCCGAGGAATTCCAACCCTGGGCTGACTGGCTGGGGGGGAGATTAATGTTATGGCAGGGGGACCCCACACTGAGTGTCTCCCCTTCTATGGCATTACTCCCCCTGGCTGGTTCTGCCTAGTGCTGGTTTTCCTGATGTGTTGGGGGACCACACTTTTTTTTTTTTTTTTTTCAGGGGGGGGGGGGGGGGGGGAGAGGGCTTGTTAGCTGCCAGTGCCTCCCCAACCAGTGACCTCACCGCACGTCACTGCCCCCGACACATTATGCCACACACCGTAATGCCCGTGACACATTATGCCACACACCGTAATGCCTGTGACACATTATGACAGGAATCGCAATGCCCGTTATACATTATGCTACACACTGCAATGCCCCTGATACATTATAGCACATGCAATGTCTGTGACACATTATGACACACACCGCAATGTCCGTGATACATTATACCACAATGCCCGTGATATAGTATACCATACACCGTAATGCCTGTGACACATACCGCAATGCCCTGCCCGTTACACCCTATGCCACACACCGCAATGCCCGTTATGTATTATGCCACACTGCAATGACCCTGAGACATTATACCACATACCACAATGCCCGTGATATAGTATACCACACACCGTAATGCCTGACACATTATGACACACACCGCAATGTCCGTGATACATTATGCCACACACTGCAATGACCCTGAGACATTATACCACATATCACAATGCCCGCGATATAGTATACCATACACCGTAATGCCTGTGACACATTATGACACACACCGCAATGTCCGTGATACATTATGCCACACACCGTAATGCCCATTACACATTAAGTCCTACAGTAAGGCTTCTAATTACTTTTCAATTACCTGCTCGTTGTCAGGGGTTTCATGCACTGGGTGTCATGCTCGTTGCCAGGGGTTTCATGCTCTTGGTTCCATGCACGGTGCCAGGGGTTTTCATGCTCAGGGTGTCATGCTCGTTGCCAGGGGTTTCATGCACTGGGTGTCATGCTCGTTGCCAGGTGTTTCATGCACTGTGTGTCATGCTCGTTGCCAGGTGTTTCATGCACTGTGTGTCATGCTCGTTGCTAGGGCTGTGCTCCCAGTGCCACATATGTCCCCAGTGCCAGATATTCCCCCACGGTGCCAGGTACTCACATGCCCCAGTGCCAAATATAGCCCCCCCCCCCATGTGCCAGGTACACTTATACCCCCCCAGTGCCACATATGCCCCCAGTGCCAGATATTCCCCCCCAGTGCCACATATGCCCCCAGTGCCAGATATGCCCCCAGTGCCATATATTCCCCCCCAGTGCCATATATTTCCCCCCCAGTGCCAAATATGCCCCCAGTGCCAGATATGCCCCCCCCCAATGCCATATATGCCCCCAGTGCCAGATATCCCCCCCCCACCAGTGCCATATATGCCCCCGGTGCCAGATATTCCCCCCCTCCAGTGCCATATATGCCCCTAGTGCCAGATATTCCCCCCCAGTGCCAGATAATGCCCCAGTGCCAGATATCCCCCCCCTGCCAGATATTCCCCCCCAGTGCCATATATGCCCCCAGTGCCAGATAATGCCCCAGTGCCAGATATCCCCCCCTGCCAGTTATTCCCCCCCAGTGTCATATATGCCCCCAGTGCCAGATAATGCCCCAGTGCCAGGTATCCCCCCCTGCCAGTTATTCCCCCCCAGTGTCATATATGCCCCCAGTGCCAGATAATGCCCCAGTGCCAGATATCCCCCCCCTGCCAGATATTCCCCCTCAGTGCCATATATGCCCCCAGTGCCAGATAATGCCCCAGTTCCAGATATCCCCCCCCTGCCAGTTATTCCCCCCCAGTGCCAGATAATGCCCCAGTGCCAGATATCCCCCCCTGCCAGTTATTCCCCCCAGTGCCAGACATCCACCCCCCCCCCCCCGCCAGATATTCCCCCCCAGTGCCAGATAATGCCCCAGTGCCAGATATCCCCCCCCAGTGCCATATATGCCCCCAGTGCCAGACAATGCCCCAGTGCCAGATATCCCTCCCCTGCCAGTTATTCCCCCCAGTGCCAGATATCATCCCCCCCCCCCGCCGCCGCCGCTTTTTGGAGGGACACGGAGGGTACAGCCTCTCCTGTGTCCCTCCTGCTGCATCATCTCCGGCGGCCGCGGGTCTAATAGGGGGAAGTGCCGGTTCGTGAGCCAATTAGAGCTCACGGACGGCACTTCTCCCTATCAGACCCGCGGCCGCCGGAGATGATGCAGCAGGAGGGACACAGGAGAGGCTGTACCCTCCGTGTCCCTCCAACAAGCGGCGGAGGGAAGGAGAAAGCAGACTGACATGCGGACGCTCGTCCGCATGTCAGTCTGCTGTAAATCAGTGGCGCCCCCGCAGCCCTCGCCCCCAAGCCACCGCGAGGACTGCGGGGGCAGTAGTTACGCCACTGATACCTCACGTGGAAAGTGGTCATGCTGTGGGCCTTGGCGTCGGCCAGGCGTGTATCAGAATTGGTGGCTTTGTCATGCAACAGCCCTTATCTGTATTTTATATGGATAAGGCGGAATTGAGGACTCGTTCCCAATTCCTTCCTAAGGTGGTAGCAGTTTTTCATGTGAACCAACCTATTGTGGTGCCTGCGGCTAATTGGGACTTGGAGGATTCCAAGTTTCTGGACGTAGTCAGGGCCTTGAAAAGTATATGTTTCCAGGACGGCTGGAGTCAGGAAAAGTGACTCGCTATTTATCCTGTATGCACCCAACAAGCTGGGTGCTCCTGCTTCTAAGCAGACTATTGCTCGCTGGATCTGTAGCACGATTCAACTTGCACATTCTGCGGCTGGACTGCCGCACCCTAAATCTGTGAAAGCCCATTCCACGAGGAAAGTGGGCTCTTCTTGGGCGGCTGCCCGAGGGGTCTCGGCTTTACAAATTTGCCGAGCTGTTACTTGGTTGGGTTCAAACACTCTTGCAAGAGTCTACAAGTTTGATACCCTGGCTGAGGAGGACCTAGAGTTTGCTCATTCGGTGCTGCAGAGTCATCCGCACTCTCCCGCCCGTTTGGGAGCTTTGGTATAATCCCCATGGTCCTTACGGAGTCCCCAGCATCCACTTAGGACGTTAGAGAAAATAAGATTTTACTCACCGGTAAATCTATTTCTCGTAGTCCGTAGTGGATGCTGGGCGCCCATCCCAAGTGCGGATTGTCTGCAATACTTGTATATAGTTATTGCCTAACTAAAGGGTTATTGTTGAGCCATCTGTTGAGAGGCTCAGTTGTTATCATACTGTTAACTGGGTATAGTATCACGAGTTATACGGTGTGATTGGTGTGGCTGGTATGAGTCTTACCCGGGATTCAAAATCCTTCCTTATTGTGTCAGCTCTTCCGGGCACAGTATCCTAACTGAGGTCTGGAGGAGGGTCTTAGTGGGAGGAGCCAGTGCACACCAGGTAGTCCTAAAGCTTTCTTTAGTTGTGCCCAGTCTCCTGCGGAGCCGCTAATCCCCATGGTCCTTACGGAGTCCCCAGCATCCACTACGGACTACGAGAAATAGATTTACCGGTGAGTAAAATCTTATTATTTCTTTTTTTCATTTAATGACTGGTGCAATCTCTGAAGTACCTGTTGTCCAAATCAGTCATCATTCTGAGTCTTACAACTCACTTCAAAGTGCTCTAAGCTCTAAGTAGAGATACTTTAGCAGCCCTGTATATTTTTAAAAACTAAGGGGGGGTCAGAAAGAAAAAAAGGGAATAAAGGAGATATAAGTGGAGAGGTACAGATAGGCTATGGACACATGTAGAAAATACAGTTGTATATAGTAGAACAGTCAGCATAGCATTTCAGCCATACTGTACAATTGGCTAACCTTACCAGTTGAGAATAAGATAGTTAATTTAAAATAAAATAGAGCATTGTGTCCATGGACACCATAGGCCAATTAACAAAAGATCTTTTTAGACCATTTTACAAGTGGAGAAGAGTCAGAGGTTGAATAAGCTGGCCAGCGTCTTCATCTCAAAGCATGCTGAATTTAAGATATGATCTTTTGTTCCCTGTGTGTGGAAGAAGGAGTTTTCCTATGTGGGGGTTCACATCCATGCTTCAGTTGTGGAAGTTAATATTCTGCCTTTGATTACACAACTTACTACTCTACACAATTGTGGATGCACCATGAGGTTGCTACCATCAAAATGAATGTACATTTTCTGTACTATACTGCCTTCCAAATACCTACTTGCCTTATGGAAACTTATGTCTAGTTATATCTGGAAAAAGAAGCCCCCTAGGGTAGCTTACACTCGTAATAATTACCTTGGTCCAGGACAGTGAATGCCCCCTCCTCGGCTACAGCATTACAAAGCACAAGTTTTAAACTGTTACTCATTTCCACGGTAACAAAGCTCAGCAATACATATATCTTATGAAGACAGCCTGTACAGTACATATCTCTTTTGTTTATTATGAAACTCAAAAGGATGTTAAAAAAATATATGATCTTGCAGATAGAGGGGGAGAGGGATTTCTTCTAGTTTTCAACATTAGCCATCTTAGTGGCATTCAATATATGGCCTAGCACATTTCTGTCATATTTGATGATTGTAGGAGGGTAAAGATGGAGGAGCGTGACTTTGGGGGTTATGCTGGAAAAGTTGCAGTAGCATAGCCGACATGGGCAGGGGAGCAGACCATAATTGGAGCAATGAATAGAGACCATCTCCATTCACATCCTTATGGTGCTGAATGTCGGTCGAGTGAATAGGTAGGTTTTAAAACCAAACTGAATTATCCCGACCGACGTTTGTCAGCCATGTTCAGGCTCTGACCAATCATAGGTCAGTACCGTAAACTAAACGGTGATTGCTAGTGATGAGCGGGTTCGGTTCCTCGGAATCCGAACCCCCCCGAACTTCAGCCTTTTTACACGGATCCGAGGCAGACTCGGATCTTCCCGCCTTGCTCGGCTAACCCGAGCGCGCCCGAACGTCATCATCCCGCTGTCGGATTCTCGCGAGGCTCGTATTCTATCGCGAGACTCGGATTCTATATAAGGAGCCGCGCGTCGCCGCCATTTTCACACGTGCATTGAGATTCATAGGGAGAGGACGTGGCTGGCGTCCTCTCCATTTAGATTAGAAGAGAGAGAGTGAGAGTGAGACACTTGATTTACTGGAGCTTAGGAGTACTCAGAGAGTGCAGAGTTTACTAGTGACTGACCAGTGACCACCAGTGCAGTTTTATTATATTATTATTTAATATAATCCGTTCTCTGCCTGAAAAAAAAACGATACACAGTGACACAGTAACAGTATACCATATCTGTGCTCAGCCTCAGTGTGCTGCATCATCTATGTATATCTGACTGTGCTGAGTGCTCAGTGCTCACACAGCTTAATTGTGGGGGAGACTGGGGTGCAGTAGCAGGAGTACATATTATTTAACAGTGCACACTTTTGCTGCCAGAGTGCCACTGCCAGTGTGACTGACCAGTGACCACTGTCTGACCACCAGTATATTGTGATTGTCTGCCTGAAAAAGTTAAACACTCGTCGTGTGGTGTTTTTATTCTATAAACGCATTCTGCTGACAGTGTCCAGCAGGTCCGTCATTAATTATATAATATATACCTGTCCGGCTGCAGTAGTGATATATATATATATTTTTTATATCATTATCATCCAGTCTATATTAGCAGCAGACGCAGTACGGTAGTCCACGGCTGTAGCTACCTCTGTGTCGGCAGTCGCTCGTCCATCCATAATTGTATACCACCTACCTGTGGTGTTTTTTTTTTTTCTATCTTCTTGATACTAGTAGCTTACTTTAGGAGTCTGCAGTGCTGACAGTGTCCAGCGGGTCCGTCATTATATAATATATACCTGTCCGGCTGCAGTAGTGATATATATATATTTTTTATATCATTATCATCCAGTCTATATTAGCAGCAGATGCAGTACGGTAGTCCACGGCTGTAGCTACCTCTGTGTCGGCAGTCGCTCGTCCATCCATAATTGTATACCACCTACCTGTGGTGTTTGTTTTTTTCTATCTTCTTGATACTAGTAGCTTACTTTAGGAGTCTGCAGTGCTGCTGACAGTGTCCAGCAGGTCCGTCATTATATAATATATACCTGTCCGGCTGCAGTAGTGATATATATATATTTTTTATATCATTATCATCCAGTCTATATTAGCAGCAGACGCAGTACGGTAGTCCACGGCTGTAGCTACCTCTGTGTCGGCAGTCGCTCGTCCATCCATAAGTATACTAGTATCCATCCATCTCCATTGTTTACCTGAGGTGCCTTTTAGTTGTGCCTATTAAAATATGGAGAACAAAAATGTTGAGGTTCCAAAAATAGGGAAAGATCAAGATTGACTTCCACCTCGTGCTGAAGCTGCTGCCACTAGTCATGGCCGAGATGATGAAATGCCAGCAACGTCGTCTGCCAAGGCCGATGCCCAATGTCATAGTACAGAGCATGTAAAATCCAAAACACCAAATATCAGTAAAAAAAGGACTCAAAAATCTAAAATAAAATTGTCGGAGGAGAAGCGTAAACTTGCCAATATGCCATTTACCACACGGAGTGGCAAGGAACGGCTGAGGCCCTGGCCTATGTTCATGGCTAGTGGTTCAGCTTCACATGAGGATGGAAGCACTCAGCCTCTCGCTAGAAAAATGAAAAGACTCAAGCTGGCAAAAGCACAGCAAAGAACTGTGCGTTCTTCGAAATCACAAATCCACAAGGAGAGTCCAATTGTGTCGTTTGCGATGCCTGACCTTCCCAACACTGGACGTGAAGAGCATGCGCCTTCCATCATTTGCACGCCCCCTGCAAGTGCTGGAAGGAGCACCCGCAGTCCAGTTCCTGATAGTCAGATTGAAGATGTCAGTGTTGAAGTACACCAGGATGAGGAGGATATGGGTGTTGCTGGCGCTGGGGAGGAAATTGACCAGGAGGATTCTGATGGTGAGGTGGTTTGTTTAAGTCAGGCACCCGGGGAGACACCTGTTGTCCGTGGGAGGAATAGGGCCATTGACATGCCTGGTGAAAATACCAAAAAAATCAGCTCTTCGGTGTGGAAGTATTTCAACAGAAAAGCGGACAACATTTGTCAAGCCGTGTGTTGCCTTTGTCAAGCTGTAATAAGTAGGTGTAAGGACGTTAACCACCTCGGAACATCCTTCCTTATACGTCACCTGCAGCGCATTCATCATAAGTTAGTGACAAGTTCAAAAACTTTGGGCGACAGCGGAAGCAGTCCACTGACCAGTAAATCCCTTCCTCTTGTAACCAAGCTCACGCAAACCACCCCACCAACTCCCTCAGTGTCAATTTCCTCCTTCCCAATAGTCCTGCAGGCCATGTCACTGGCAATTCTGACGAGTCCTCTCCTGCCTGGGATTCCTCCGATGCATCCTTGCGTGTAACGCCTACTGCTGCTGGCGCTGCTGTTGTTGCTGCTGGGAGTCGATGGTCATCCCAGAGGGGAAGTCGTACTCGTAAGACCACTTTTACTACTTCCACCAAGCAATTGACTGTCCAACAGTCCTTTGCGAGGAAGATGAAATATCACAGCAGTCATCCTGCTGCAAAGCGGATATCTGAGGCCTTGGCATCCTGGGCGGTGAGAAACGTGGTTCCGGTATCCATCATTACTGCAGAGCCAACTAGAGACTTGTTGGAGGTACTGTGTCCCCGGTACCAAATACCATCTAGGTTCCATTTCTCTAGGCAGGCGATACCGATAATGTACACAGACCTCAGAAAAAGACTCACCAGTGTCCTAAAAAATGCAGTTGTACCCAATGTCCACTTAACCACGGACATGTGGACAAGTGGAGCAGGGCAGGCTCAGGACTATATGACTGTGACAGCCCACTGGGTAGATGTATGGACTCCCGCCGCAAGAACAGCAGCGGCGGCACCAGTAGCAGCATCTCGCAAACGCCAACTCTTTCCTAGGCAGGCTACGCTTTGTATCACCGCTTTCCAGAATACGCACACAGCTAAAAACCTCTTACGGCAACTGAGGAAGATCATCGCAGAATGGCTTACCCCAATTGGACTCTCCTGTGGATTTGTGGCATCGGACAACGCCAGCAATATTGTGTGTGCATTAAATCTGGGCAAATTCCAGCACGTCCCATGTTTTGCACATACCTTGAATTTGGTGGTGCAGAATTTTTAAAAAAACGACAGGGGCGTGCAAGAGATGCTGTCGGTGGCCAGAAGAATTGCGGGACACTTTCGGCGTACAGACACCACGTACAGAAGACTGGAGCACCACCAAAAACGCCTGAACCTGCCCTGCCATCATCTGAAGCAAGAAGTGGTAACGAGGTGGAATTCAACCCTCTATATGCTTCAGAGGTTGGAGGAGCAGCAAAAGGCCATTCAAGCCTATACAACTGAGCACGATATAGGAGGTGGAATGCACCTGTCTCAAGCGCAGTGGAGAATGATTTCAACGTTGTGCAAGGTTCTGCAACCTTTTGAACTTGCCACACGTGAAGTCAGTTCAGACACTGCCAGCCTGAGTCAGGTCATTCCCCTCATCAGGCTTTTGCAGAAGAAGCTGGAGACATTGAAGGAGGAGCTAACACAGAGCGATTCCGCTAGGCATGTGGGACTTGTGGATGGAGCCCTTAATTCACTTAACAAGGATTCACGGGTGGTCAATCTGTTGAAATCAGAGCACTACATTTTGGCCACCGAGCTCGATCCTAGATTTAAAACCTACCTTGGATCTCTCTTTCCGGCAGACACAAGTCTGCTGGGGTTCAAAGAACTGCTGGTGAGAAAATTGTCAAGTCAAGCGGAACGCGACCTGTCAACATCTCCTCCTTCACATTCTCCCGCAACTGGGGGTGCGAGGAAAAGGCTCAGAATTCCGAGCCCACCCGCTGGCGGTGATGCAGGGCAGTCTGGAGCGACTGCTGATGCTGACATCTGGTCCGGACTGAAGGACCTGACAACGATTACGGACATGTCGTCTACTGTCACTGCATATGATTCTCTCCCCATTGAAAGAATGGTGGAGGATTATATGAGTGACCGCATCCAAGTAGGCACGTCAGACAGTCCGTACTTATACTGGCAGGAAAAAGAGGCAATTTGGAGGCCCTTGCACAAACTGGCTTTATTCTACCTAAGTTGCCCTCCCACAAGTGTGTACTCCGAAAGAGTGTTTAGTGCCGCCGCTCACCTTGTCAGCAATCGGCGTACGAGGTTACATCCAGAAAATGTGGAGAAGATGATGTTCATTAAAATGAATTATAATCAATTCCTCCGTGGAGACATTGACCAGCAGCAATTGCCTCCACAAAGTACACAGGGAGCTGAGATGGTGGATTCCAGTGGGGACGAATTGATAATCTGTGAGGAGGGGGATGTACACGGTGATATATCGGAGGATGATGATGAGGTGGACATCTTGCCTCTGTAGAGCCAGTTTGTGCAAGGAGAGATTAATTGCTTCTTTTTTGGTGGGGGTCCAAACCAACCCGTCATTTCAGTCACAGTCGTGTGGCAGACCCTGTCACTGAAATGATGGGTTGGTTAAAGTGTGCATGTCCTGTTTATACAACATAAGGGTGGGTGGGAGGGCCCAAGGACAATTCCATCTTGCACCTCTTTTTTTCTTTCATTTTTCTTTGCGTCATGTGCTGTTTGGGGGGTGTTTTTTGGAAGGGACATCCTGCGTGACACTGCAGTGCCACTCCTAGATGGGCCAGGTGTTTGTGTCGGCCACTTGGGTCGCTTATCTTACTCACACAGCTACCTCATTGCGCCTCTTTTTTTCTTTGCGTCATGTGCTGTTTGGGGAGTGTTTTTTGGAAGGGCCATCCTGCGTGACACTGCAGTGCCACTCCTAGATGGGCCAGGTGTTTGTGTCGGCCACTTGGGTCGCTGAGCTTAGTCATCCAGCGACCTCGGTGCAAATTTTAGGACTAAAAATAATATTGTGAGGTGTGAGGTGTTCAGAATAGACTGAAAATGAGTGGAAATAATGGTTATTGAGGTTAATAATACTTTGGGATCAAAATGACCCCCAAATTCTATGATTTAAGCTGTTTTTTAGGGTTTTTTGAAAAAAAAAAACCGAATCCAAAACACACCCGAATCCGACAAAAAAAATTCGGTGAGGTTTTGCCAAAACGCGTTCGAACCCAAAACACGGCCGCGGAACCGAGCCCAAAACCAAAACACAAAACCCGAAAAATTTCCGGTGCTCATCACTAGTGATTGCTCAAACCAGTTATTTTGTTGACTGAATTATTGTTGTGCAGTGTATGGCCAGCTTAAGCCAGCACCTTGGTGAGCAAACAGGAGACTTCCTTACAAAATAATTTAATAACTGAGGAATCCCCCAAAATATCTAGTAAAAAATAAACATGGAAGCATTTACGCCAGTGGTTTCCAAACTATTTTGAATCACGGCGCCCTAGAATATCAGAATTTTTTTCACGGCACCCCTAGGCCAAACATTTCTTATTGAGAAATTTAGAATGAAATATTACATTAAGTAGATCGCGTTTATATGTCATCCTTAGGGTCAGTTGTGTGGTGAGGGAGAAGATTTGCTTCTGTTTGACCACATATTTTATGAGTGGCAGCCACCAGCACTGGTTTTGCCTGTTATATTCACCATGAATATTTTGAATTGGTCCTGGACCACCAACCCAGGGCACCCCTGCAAGTGTCCCGGGTCACCCCAGGGAGCCACGGCACACAGTTTGGGAACCTCTGATTTACGCCATCATAGTTTGGACTGTTTTTGTTTACATTTTATGTAATTTAGCATGGGTGAGACAGAATGTTTTACTTTCATTTGTCTTTCGGTATGGTTATTTAATTTCAAAATGTGATATGGGGAGGCATTAATCCAGTGCCATTGCCGTATTGAAAGATTGTTTCGTAGATCCAGCTCATTGTTGCTGAATCTCATTGTTGGATCTAATGATTGTAAGTATATATTCCCAAAATGTTTCCCACTACTACTGCATCCCCTCAAAAATCTGGATAGAATGTGGGTTGAGGACAACTCTAATAGACCACATAGTTTAGTCTAATTGAAATCAACTTGGTCATCATTTTAATGTCTGTATTTAAAAGGGCAATCGGATTATAGTTTTTACATTCACTTTGATCTTTGCCTTGATTGTAGTATTGTTTAAATGTAAGCTTTGTGAAGCAGCAGCTTTAAAAAGTTTTGGTAGTGTAAGGTTAGTTCATCCGTAAAAGTTAAATCAAAGTTATTAATTGAGCCATATTGACCAGGTGCTTTCTCAGTAGGTTGTGATTGAAGTGTGGCCATAACTTCTTGTTGGGTCCAGGGAACATTAACCACTTGCCTGGCATGGTCGCATTTGGATGCGACCAGTTAGATAAAGTGTATTAGCAGCTGCAGGGAAGGGAAACTTCCCTTCTGCTGCTGCTCTCTGCCTCCCTGCATCCTCCCCTCAGTATTGCCGTGCTGCCGATCATTGCTGATTGGTCAGCACGGCAGGACCCCCTACCCAGCGGCTGCAGACAATGGCAGCTGCTGGGAAAGTGTAGAACAACCCCACCAAGCCACCCCAGCCCCCCCACCTGTGTACCTGCCTGATGTTTTGGGTGTAAAAAGTAACATTGCGACGGTCGCAAGGTTACCGATGTTCCGATGCTACATATCTTCCTGTCCGATGTTCCGATGTTTGAGAAAGTTATTATTAAAAAAATATTTTGTTTTTTTTGTTTTTTAACTAAAATCATTCATGTTCTTTACCCAATTCACTCATAAAAACCCCCCAACAATTTCTAAGTGGTTTTTTGGGAAAAAAAGTCAGTAAAGTGGTCAAGGGAATCTTGAAAGGTGGAGCTGTTTAAGTTAAGAAGAGTAGTGTAAATACTGTCTCCAGAAATATAAAATGTGTCACCATCATCTGTCAAAGTTTACAAACAGGATTAGTAGTCTGTAAAAAGTTTGGTACCTTAGGAATTGTTAATACATTTTATTCTATTGTTAGCTCGATGGCCTCAAAGTTTGTCGGCTTGCTGTTGCCAGCGACAGAGAATTTTCTGTAATTTTCAAGATCTACCTGCAAACAAGAAGAGAAGATTGAATTTTCTTCTGGTTAATTGGTATATTAATAAGATATGAGAGCATTGGTCAAGGCCAATTTGGTCTCAGGGAAGGGTAATCAGTAGTTTCCAAGGCCTTGGTGTTATAGAACTCAAATCCATTTTAGGGTTACTTGGTCTGACCATGTCATTGGAAAAATTTGAGTGTTAAGTGGTGTCCACTTGTCAGATAAAATGAGGGTGTGATGAGAATAGGCGTTGCAAGGAAAGAAATCAAAGTTAATGTCACATTTGATGGTTGCAAAGTTATGTTAGCATAGCAATACCATGGTAAGGGTCACGTGACATGTAAAAAAAATGGTGGCAGGTGTTGCAACGACCCTATGGGTGTTTGGGATGAGAGGTCCTGGAGCGATCGTGAAGGTAAACTTCCCACAGGTTTCCTCAAATTGCTTCAGTGTTCATATGACCTGTATTGGTGTAAACGTCAGGCTTGTTGATAATGGATTGGTGGATGGGAGCTTACATACATTCTACAGCAGGCCTGGCCAACCTGTGGCTCTCCAGCTGTTGTAAAACTACAATTCCCATCATGCTTTACCACAGTTTTGCTATTAGGGAATGCTAACACTGTGGCAGGGCATGCTGGGATGTGTAGTTTCACAACATCTGGAGAGCCACAAGTTGGCCAGGCCTGTTCTACAGTATGTCACATGTAACTAAATGCAGAACACTATTGGAAAATCAAGGCCCCAGCTTCAGGGAAAGCATCCAGGAAAAAAAAACACTCTCCCATTTTGTTGGTCGCAAAAGAACCATGTGTGGGTAGAAGAACTTTGGCATGTGCATTAAAACCTTCCAGAAGACAGAAAGGGAAATATATCTCTTTAATGGTGGGTGAGGCCACTGGAACTCATAAATATAGCAGGGATATGATGGTAGAAATGCAAGCATTGTACCATGCAGTGGATACAAGCAGGAGTACGCAGCAGGCACAATGCATATGAGGGTTGGTACCACTATTTGTTAACAACTCCATTTGTCAGTGCACAATATGACCTAGTGTTAGGACACTCACTCCAATGGATCTTCCAGCTCCAGTTCAGTATCTCTGTTATAGCTTCTAAACAAAGGAGTAACTCAGAGCTCAGGAGGAGAACTCAACAGGTAGCCCAGAGTAGAAGTATGACGTAAAAAAAAAAAAGGTGAGAGTGCTCTGTATTAATATTGACAAGTCTATCATCTTGCACCAACAAGCCAAACAGAACACTCCTGGGTCAGTTTAATTGTACACTAAATACAATAAGTGAATACTTAATTAAATCATGTGAACCTCTGCACTCACTAGTTAAAATTAGTGTTTTAGTGTAATTATCTGAATACATGGCAAATAGAAGGTACTTGGAAAGCAATTGGTATCTACAAAGGATTCAAAAAGTACTTATACGTCATTGATACATATTTCTTTAGCAGGGACTGGGCACATTATTGAAGGATACTGTAGCTCAACTTAGTTTCCTAGAATGTTTATTGTTCAGTACGCTAAGATATCTATTAAACTCAATCCTCCACAACATTACATTACATTATTTAAGTACAGGTATCTTATTATTTTATTATGAGGGTACCACAGCAGACATTTTTCGTGATATTTTAATTTTGAAATACCTGAGGCACCTATATTTCTATCTGCACTCCCACTCTAAGTCAAAAGCTGGCTACATCATTATAATTAGTTACAGAAATAGACGTACTGTATAGATAGATAGACAGACAGACAGATAAATACACAAGCAGTGACGAAACTAGTGAGTAGTGGGCCCAGATGAAAAATTATGCTTTGCCCCCTCCCCTTCATTAGCCTCCCACGTGACATTACTACACCCCCACCCTACACACACACACACACACACACACACACACACACACACACACACACACACACATATATTTTTTTTTCTATCTATCTATCTATTATCTATATATATAAATATATATATATATATATATATATATATATATATATATACTGTATGTATATATATATATATATATATATATATATATATATAAAAGACAAAATTCACATTATGCAACACGGTATGATCCAAAATTCACATTATGCAACACGGTATGATCCAAAATTTACATTATGCAACACGGTATGATCCAAAACTCACATTATGCAACACGGTATGATCCAAAATTCACATTATGCAACACGGTATGATCCGCAATTCACATTATGCAACACGGTATGATCCACAATTCACATTATGCAACACGGTATGATCCAAAATTCACATTATGCAACACGGTATGATCCAAAATTCACATTATGCAACACGGTATGATCCACAATTCACATTATGCAACACGGTATGATCCACAATTCACATTATGCAACATGGTATGATCCGCAATTCACATTATGCAACACGTTATGATCCGCAATTCACATTATGCAACACGGTATGATCCAAAACTCACATTATGCAACACGGTATGATCCAAAATTCACATTATGCAACACGGTATGATCCAAAATTCACATTATGCAACACGGTATGATCCACAATTCACATTATGCAACACGGTATGATCCAAAATTCACATTATGCAACACGGTATGATCCAAAATTCACATTATGCAACACGGTATGAGCCACAATTTACATTATGCAACACGGTATGATCCACAATTCACATTATGCAAAATGGTATGATCCAAAATTCACATTATGCCACACGGTATGATCCAAAATTCACATTATGCAACACGGTATGATCCAAAATTCAAATTATGCAACACGATATGATTCAAAATTCACATTATGCAACACGGTACGATCCAAAATTCACATTATGCAACACGGTATGATCCACAATTCACCTTATGCAACATAATATGATCCACTATTCGGGAACAGGGAGAGTGACAGCAGGAACATAGGGACAGTGACAGAGAGAGTGACAGCAGGGACAGAGGGAGTGACACAGAGAGTGACAGCAGGGACAGGGAGAGTGACAGGGAGAGGGTCAGCAGTGACAGAGGGACCGAAAGAGTGACAGAGGGACATAGGGAACAGTACCTGTGGTTGGCGGCGGTGCAGTCGGCAACAGTGAGGAGGAGAAGGCTCTGGGCAGCGGTGAGGGGGCCATGGGCGGTGGTGGTGCGGAGAAGGTCCTGGGCAGAGGCGGTGGTGAGAAGGATGCGAGTGGAGGCGGCGGTGAGGAGAAGACCCGGGGGAGCGTCCACCATTTGAAATCTGCCGCTCCTGACTGGCGGCTGGTTTCAGTGCGGAATTTGAAAGGTGGCAGAGGCAGTGGTCTTCAATGCAGGTATTCTATACTGGTGTATACCGGCCCACTTCGAACACTGTATATATACATATATATCTATATATATATATATATATAGGCTTGGACTGGCCCACAGGGGTACAGGGGAAACCACCAGTGGGCCCCACTGCCTGGGGGCCCACCTCCTTCTCTAAGGATCAGGCTCTAGACTGTGACTTGAATTATACATTATACATATGTTACCTTATACTGGACTATTGTGCATTTTCTACAGTTCATTGCTGTTATTAATCTGTTATTAATCTGGTTCATTATCATGCATGCGGCAGCTGAATTTACTTTATATATATATATGAAGGGGCCCAGATTTTGCACTCTCTAATGGTTAGTCAAACCAATGAGGTGGCAGGCCACACACCCCTCAGCAGACTGGCCACACCCCTTAACATGGGCCTCTACCACTACATTCCCCCAGTGGGCCCGACATGCCCCAGTCCGACACTATATGTATGTATGTATGTATATATATATATACCAAATAACTTCAAGCAGGAAAAAAGAGAAAGCTGCCAGTTGGTTGCAGCGAAACGCGTCAGGTGCTACCAGGGACCCCTGCCAGGAAGTGACTCTAAGGAGGACCGAACCATTCCCCGAAGTTTCGTCCAGACGTCCTGCTTTATTCTCAGACTACATATGGCAATTATCGCATAAAGGACAGCATACACCGTAATGCATGAGGAGCTCTCCACTACAGATTCCGGAGCACATTACCCTCTAACGGTAACTAGTCCATCCATTGGACCCTGCCTAAAATTCTGAGACTATTACATAAGCTGGACTGTATTGATATAGGGGAAATACATCAGGAACGGTCACTGCATATATCTCCACGAAGTCCTAATATAACACCTGGCGAATTGGGTAGTCCTTTAAGATGTTATTTTTACATTTTAATAATTGTATTATTTAACACTTGATACATGTGCATATTTTATCTATTATCTTAATATATATCTATTGTGCAATTTTAGGAATAAATTTGTTTTATTGAAAATAACATCAGTGTTGTGATCATCAAAACCCAGCGCAGTCACAAAATCCCCTTCTTTTAGCTGCGGGACATTACCCTTTGTGTGGACACTGAGGAGGAAAATCGTAGGAGCAGACAAACAATGGTAGTTGCTCAGTCATTCCTGGAGATAATTATATATCAGGTGCTGGAAAGGGAGAGGTGTCACAGACAAACAACAGACAGAGAGGGGCGGGGGTGCAAATCCCCACCCCTAAATTTCCCTTCAGCACACTAAAAATTACCTGTAACTATACCTGAACCTATCTGGAAATAGACATTCAGAGAATTAGTCACACATGTTTGCAAACGCATGTTTAAGCTGCTGAGCCACTTCACGGCTTCTCTGATATCAGCAGTCCTAACACTACATAATAGCAGTGCCCACATAGGTCCATGTAATTTGTCACAGTAGGCCTCATGATAAAGGCAATTACTAAAACACATCCAGACAGAGAGCAGACTTACCCGGGAGCCACCCCCAGGATCTCCCATTGGCACTACAAGGAACAGCATGCCTTCCTAATACTGCTCCCATTCAATGCCTCTCGCACACAAGCAGACAAACAATGGTAGTTGCTCGGTCATTCCTGGAGATAATTATATATCAGGTGCTGAAAAGGGGGAGGGGTCACAGACAAACAACAGACAGAGAGGGTCAGGGGTGCAAATTCCCACCCCTATGTGGGCACTGCTATTATGTAGTGTTAGGACTGCTCATATCAGAGAAGCCGTGAAGTGGCTCAGCAGCTTAAACATGCGTTTGCACACATGTGTGACTAATTCTCTGAATTTCTATTACCAGGTAGGTTCAGGTATGGTTACAGGTAATTTTTAGTGTGCTGAAGGGAAATTTAGGGGTGGGGATTTGCACCCCCGCCCCTCTCTGTGGGAATCGTAGTTTCCCTGTTGCAAGGTGACCCACAATCTTGGGCGTTTGGCCTTTCACCAGATCACCCGAGTCTGCATTCTGTGGATTCCTTCTTTAAAGCCTTGGGAGTCCTCTATGATGACACATATCGGGCAGCATCCGCAGAGGCCCATCTTCATTCCCTTAAGCAAGGGAGAAATTCTGCGGAGGTTTATTGTACCGAATTTCGCCTTTGGGCCAATGACTGTGGTTGGAATGACCTGGCACTTCAGAGTTAGTTCTGGTTGGAACTAACAGAGCAAATTAAGGATTTTCTCATCCAATATCCTTCCCCATCCACTCTGGATGCACTTATGGAGTTAGCCATCAAAGTAGGTAGGCAGATCCTGGAACAGAGAATGGAGAAAGAGGTTCCCATACCTACATCTCGTTCAACGGTGCCAGAGGTTGCAGGCAGTACTGAGGAACCCATGCAAATCGGGGCTTTCTGCTTGACGCCTGAAGAGAAGGTGAGACATCGCAGTCTGGGACTGTGTCTTTATTGCGGGACCAAGGGGCATCAGGCGAACACTTGTCCGCAGGAGGCGGAAAACTAGTAGACCAGATAAATTTAGGGAGTTTTTTGGGGTCTCTGTTCTATCTCCCTGAATAATTCTTTATTATTACCTATTAGGTAAACTACCCCTTCTGGTCCAAGTGAAGTAACTGCCTTTGTAGAATCCGGGGCTGCCGGAAACTTTATGGACTTGGAATTTGCTCATGTCCAAGGAATTCCTATGGAGACTCTTTGCCCACCAATTTCCATCTGTGGGTTAGATGGCAGTACTCTTCAAAACGGTCGGGTGAGCACCCAGACTCCAGCCCTCCAGATTTTTGTCGGAGTATGCCATTGTGAAGAGTTGTCTTTTCTCCTTGTACATTGTCCCCTAACTCCAGTCGTTTTGGGTCTGCCCTGGTTAAAAACTCATAACCCAGTATTCAAATGGAGTACAGGAGATCTTGTTTCCTGGGGCACGGAATGTGCAGCCAAATGCCTGATCATGCCGGTCCGCTCAGTACTTCCAGTCCCAGTACATGTCTTTCATGGATGTTTTTCCAAACAGCAAGCTGAGTCTTTGCCTCCTCACCATCCTTATGATTGTGCAATCAATCTTATACCTGGAGCTAGACTCCCTAAAGGCCGCCTCTACACTCTGTTGTTGACCGAGACGAAAGCTATGGAGGAATACATCTAGGAGAGTTTAGAAAAAGGCTTTATCAGGCCTTCACCGGTGGGAGACAGGTTTTTCTTTGTCGGGAAGAAGGACGGCTCATTACGGCCATGCATCGATTATTGGGGACTGAATAAAATTACGATCAAAAATTCATACCCATTGCCTCTGATCTCCATCTTATTTGATCAGCTCAGAAATGCTACAGTTTTCTCTAAGATTGATTTACAAGGAGCATACAATCTCATTCGGATCCGACGGGGATGAGTGGAAAACCGCATTCAATACCCACTCAGGCCACTATGTGTATTTGGTAATGCCTTTTGAACTCTCCAATGCCCCTCTTGTCTTCCAGGATCTTATAAATGACATTCTCAGAGAATTCCTTGGAAGATTTGTGGTCATCTATCTTGATGATATATTGATCTACTCCACCTCTATGCAGAATTGGAAGAATGTGAATTTGAGGTTGAGAAGGTGGCCTTCCTGGGATACATTATCACCTCCAAGGGGTTTTCTATGGATCCTAAGAAGCTTCAGGCAATTGTGGAATGGGTTCATCCTTCTAATCTAAAAGCTACACAGCGTTTTCTCGGCTTTGCAAACTACTACAGAAGGTTTATTGATTCATTTTCTTCAATTGTAGCTTCAATTGTGAGTCTAACCAAGAAAGGTGCGGATCCAGGTAATTGGTCACCACAAGCGGTAAAGGCCTTTGAGGACCTTAAAAAAGCATTTATCTATGCTCCTGTTCTCCAGCATCCTGATCCAGATCTGATTTTCATTATTGAAGTGGATGCCTCCGAAGTAGGTGTTGGATCTATTCTTTCAGAAGAGGATCCAGTCAGTCATAAGCTCCACCCCTGTGCCTTTTTCTCTCGGAAATTTTCCTCTGCGGAAGTCAACTATGATGTAGGAAATCGAGAGTTCTTAGCAGTCAAATGTGCTTTGGAAGAATGGAGGCACTGGCTGGAGGGGGCAAGGCATACAGTAACCGTATTCAAAGACCACAAAAATTTAGTCTATCTTGAATATGCTAAAAGATTGAACTCTCGGCAAGCCAGACGGGCACTGTTCTTTGCTAGGTTCAATTTTATTACCTATAGGCCCGGCTCCAAAAACATCAAAGCTGACGTTTTATCCCAGAGTTTCCTGTCTAGCCATGAAGTCTCTTAGCTTCCGGAGCTGATTCTTACCCCAGGATGTATTCTTGCTGGCCTAACCATGAATCTTGCCTCTCAAGTCCAGTCAGCACAGATGCAAGCCCCATCTGAGACTCCTGCAGGACTCCTGTTCGTTCCAGAGAAACTCAGATCTGTGTTATCCGAGTTCCATGACAACAAGACCTCAGGACATCCAGGGGTTAATAAGACTTTACATCTTCTCTTTCGCTCAGTATGGTGGCCAACTATCAAGACAGACTTTCATAAGTTTCTTAAATCCTGTCATGTTTGTGCCAAAAACAAGTCTTGTGTTCTTCCTTCTGGACAATTACTTCCTCTGTCTGTACCCTCCACGCCATGGACCCACTTGTCAATGGATTTTATTGTGGACCTTCCAAGATCTTCCAAATGCTCCGTCATCTGGTTAGTAGTTGACCGTTTCAGTAAAATGGCTCATTTCATTCACCTGTCTAAACTGCCTAATGCTAAGGATCTTCTTTTTTGTTCATTCAACACATATTCCGTATTCATGGCCTACCACAAAACATTGTCTCGGATAGAGGCTCTCAATTCATAGCCCGTTTCAGGAGGTCTTTTTGGCAGAACTGGGGATCAATATCAGTGTCTCGTCAGGGTATCATCCACAGTCCAATTGCCAGACAGAACAGGTTAATCAATCATTGGAGCAATATCTATGAAGTTATATCTCTAAATACCAGGATGATTGGGTTGACCACCTATCCTTTGCAGAATTTGCATATAATAATTCTGAACATTCTTTAACTTCCATGTCTCCTTTATTTTGTGTGTCCGGTATTCATCCTAAATGTAAAACTTTCACTCCATCACAACAGTCTAGTTCTTCTTTTTCGCCCGTGTCTCGCTTCAGGAGGATTTGGAGGGAAGTTCATCAAGCCTTGGAGGATGCCGCAGCCTGGTCTAAGAGATTTGCTGACAGACTTCGGAAACCTTGTTCTTTCAAAGTTGGAGACATGGGGGGTCATTCCGAGTTGTTCGCGCGTTGCTGATTTTCGCTATGCTGCGATTTGTTGCAAATTGCGCATGCGCAAGGCATGCAGGGCGCATGCGCTTAGTTATTTAACACAAAACTTAGCAGTTTTGCTGTGGCTTCTGTGGCGCTTTTCAGTCGCACTGCTGATCGGTAAATGATTGACAGGAAAGGGGCGTTTCTGGGCGACAACTCAGCGTTTTCCCGGCGTTTGCAAAAAATTGCAGGCGTGTCAGGGAAAAACGCGGGAGTGTCTGGAGAAACGGGGAGTGGCTGTCCGAACGCAGGGCGTGTTTGTGACGTCAAACCAGGAACTAAACGGACTGAGCTGATCGCAATCTGTGAGTAGGTCCAGAGCTACTCACAAACTGCTAAGAATTATTTAGTAGCAGTTCTGCTAATTTTTCGTTCGCTAATCTGCTATGCTAAGATACACTCCCAGAGGGTGGCGGCCTAGCGTGTGCAATGCTGCTGAAAGCAGCTAGCGAGCGAACAACTCGGAATGACCCCCATGGTGTGGTTATCTGCCCGAAACATCAAGCTCCACCAGACATCTCAGAAACTGGGTCCCCGTTACATTGGACCATTTCAAATCATCCAGAAAATCAATCATGTTGCTTTCCGTCTGCAATTACCCAGATCTTTATTAATCAATAATACCTCCATTATTCTCTATTTAAACTGGCATTCGTTTCTAAGAAATTTAAAGTAAGAGGTTTCAGGAGACCTTCTCCAGTCATGATTCGGGGACATCAAGAGTTTGTTGTTGAAAGAATCCTGGACTTCAAGTTTGTGCAGGGTCAAGTACATTATTTAGTTCATTGGAATGGCTATGGTCCGGAGGAGAGAGCTTCGGTGCCTGGGAGGTTCCTCCATGTCCCTGAACTAAAAAAAGGATTCTTTAAGTAAGAAATATCCCCAGAAACCAGGTTTCTCAACCCCTCTTCAATGGGGGATACTATTTTCAGCTGCTGCATGGCTTGTGGGGGAGGCAGGTCTCGGCTGTTGCCTAGCGACCTGGACACTGCACTTCCTCCATCAGCCGGCGCTTCCGGGTCCCGCCCTGCGCCTAGCAACGCTACTGCAGGGGGGACTGGGAACCGCTGCGCGCCTAGCAACTGAGACGCTAGACGCAGGCAGCATTCCCGGTTGCTGGGCAACTATTCTAGCTGTGTCTTGTGCACACCTGCATGTCCTTTCATTTATCTCTGATTACTGGGTTCTGATTGGTGCAGCACCATTTATATTCCCTTCCTGGCCTCTCCCCAAATTGCTGGTGAATGTTCCTGCTTTAGTGTGAACCTGTCAGCTCATATGAGATCCTGTCTGCCTGTGTTATACCCGTGACTCAGAGACCTTGCCAGCCTGATTGCCTGATCAGATCCAGCTAGCCTTGTATTCAGCTTTTTTGTGGCGTCCCTCTCCACACAGACACTGCTTTGCCTGCATTTATTTATTATATACATCCTGTGCATTGTTGTGTGTAATTCCAGTCTTTTTACTTATAACATCTTTGGACATTGGCCCTCATTCCGAGTCGTTCGCTCGGTATTTTTCATTGCATCGCAATGAAAATCCGCTTAGTACGCATGCGCAATATTCGCACTGCGACTGCGCCAAGTAATTTAACAATGAAGATAGTATTTTTACTCACGGCTTTTTCATCGCTCCGGCGATCGTAATGTGATTGACAGGAAATGGGTGTTACTGGGCGGAAACAAAGCGTTTTATGGGCGTGTGGATGAAAACGCTACCGTTTCCGGAAAAAACGCAGGAGTGGCTGGAGAAACGGGGGAGTGTCTGAGCGAACGCTGGGTGTGTTTGTGACGTCAAACCAGGAACGACAAGCACTGAACTGATCGCACAGGCAGAGTAAGGTTGAAGTTACTCAGAAACTGCAAAGTAGTTTGTAATCGCAATATTGCGATTACATCGGTCGCAATTTTAAGAAGCTAAGATACACTCCCAGTAGGCGTAGGCTTAGCGTGTGTAACTCTGCTAAATTCGCCTTGCGACCGATCAACTCGGAATGAGGGCCATTGTTGCTTTCATATTTATTAAGTTGCTTATTACATCTTATGCATTGTTGCATTCACAATCATTCGTATATTCAGTGTCATTGCTTTCAACACCCTGTGCATAGTTATACATACATTTTGCTTACGCTAATTACACACTCCTCAGTCTGTGCCTTAGCATAGTAGTAAGGTTGAGTAAGGTGAACATCTCACCATACTGCATTTACCCCTGTCCAGCCTCTGATAGTCGGCATGCAGTGCCGTTTCTTGCGGCGGGCGAGGGCGCTCGCCGCGGCACTTTGCAGGTCCCGGTTTCCCTGTCCTCCGTCTTTCCGAGTACTCTTGTTTAGGGGGCGGAGTTTCGCGGAATGACGCGGTTGCGTCGTGACGTCACGACGCAATCGTGTCATTCCGCGAAACTCTGCCCCCCGAGCAGGAGTACTCGGGAAGACTGAGGAGGGCTGGAAGGAGGAGGCGCGAGGAAGCTGGAAGGAGGAGGCGCGAGGAAGGAGGGACGGCCAACCCGAAGAGCGTGAAGATCCTTCATATGCAGGGCCGGCTCCAGGCCTACTAGCACCCTGAGCGAGAAAATGTAAAAGCGCCCCCCCCCCCCCCCCACGCGCTCCCGGAAAAGTGGGTGTGGCCTCTGGAAAAGTGGGCGTGGCCTCGTAACTTCATATCATCAAACTATAAACATATTTTCACACAATTAGCAGCCTTACACATAGCCACAGTAGTGTTCCTTACACACAATGTCTCCAGTATAGTGCCAGATACACATAATGTGCAGTGCCAGATAGACATGACATGCCCCCCAGCAGTGCCAGCTACACATGACATGCCCCGCAGCAGTGCCAGCTACACATGACATGCCCCGCAGCAGTGCCAGCTACACATGACATGCCCCGCAGCAGTGCCAGCTACACATGACATGCCCCCCAGCAGTGCCAGCTACACATGATAGTGTTCACTTTTTAGGGCATGGTGCTGATCACAGGGAGGGCACATTTTTAAGTTAGGAGGGCAAAATGATGTACATACTGCTTGTTGTTCCCATACCTATATGTAAAAGCATGGACAGTGCGCGCCGAAGGCGCGCAGCAAAAATTGAGGGGAGTTACTTCGTGGGGAAGGTACGTGGCCACATAATAGTGGCAATTTGCATTACACCACACAGTAGTGCAGCTAATACACACTGCACCAGGTAGAACCTCCTATACACTTTGCGCCAGGCACAGCACTGAGACACATTGCACCAGGGAGATAACTGAGACACATTGCCTAGCCACAGACGCCTAGCGGGAACACTACATAACATGCCCCCCAGCAGTGCCAGCTACACGCGACATGCCCCCCAGCAGTGCCAGCTACACGCGACATGCCCCCCAGCAGTGCCAGCTACACGCGACATGCTCCCCAGCAGTGCCAGCTACACGCGACATGCCCCCCCCCCAGCAGTGCCAGCTACAAGTGACATGCCCCCCCCCAGCAGTGCCAGCTACTTAAATGGCCACACAGTGCCAGATATGCCCCCACAGTGCCAGATACATTAATGCCCCCACAGTGCAGATATACCCCCACAGCGCCAGATACATAAATGCCCCCACAGTGCAGATATGCCCCCACAGTGCAGATATGCCCCCACAGTGCCAGATACATCAATGCCCCCACAGTGCAGATATACCCCCACAGTGCCAGATACATAAATGCCCCCACAGTGCCAGATACATAAAATGCCCCCACAGTGCAGATATGCCCCCACCATTCCAGATACATAAATGCCCCCACAGTTCCAGATACATAAATGCCCCCACAGTGCCAATATGCCCCCACAGTGCCAGATACATAAAATGCCCCCACACTGCAGATATGCCCCCACAGTTCCAGATACATAAATGTCCCCACAGTGCAGATATGCCCCCACAGTGCCAGATACATTAATGCCCCCACAATGCCAGATACATAAATGCCCCCCCCCCCCACAGTGCCTGATACATAAATGCCCCCACAGTGCAGATATGCCCCCACAGTGCCAGATACATAAATGCCCCCACAGTGCCAGATACATAAATGCCCCCACAATGCCAGATACATAAATGCCCCCACAGTGCCAGATACATAAATGAACCCACAGTACAGATATGCCCCCACAGTGCCAGATACATTAATGCCCTCACAGTGCAGATATACCCCCACAGTGCCAGATACATAAATGCCCCCACAGTGCAGATATGCCCCCTCAGTGCCAGATACATAAATGCCCCCACAGTGCAGATATGCCCCCACAGTGCCAGATACATTAATGCCCCCACAGTGCAGATATACCCCCACAGCGCCAGATACATAAATGCCCCACAGTGCAGATATGCCCCCACAGTGCAGATATGCCCCCACAGTGCCAGATACATTAATGCCCCCACAATGCAGATATACCCCCACAGTGCCAGATACATAAATGCCCCCACAATGCCAGATACATAAATGCCCCCACAGTGCTTGATACATAAATGCCCCCACAGTGCCAGATATATAAATGCCCCCACAGTGACAGATATGCCCCCACAGTGCCAGATTCATAAACGCCCCCACAGTGAAAGATATACCCCCACAGTGCAGACATGCCCCCACATTTCCAGACACATAATTGCCCCCACAGTGAAAGATATGCCCCCACAGTGCCCCCACACAGAGCCCAATCCATATACTGCTTGCAGCTTCACGATACCTGCGGTGGTGGCGGGAGGGGGAGTGCCGCTGAGGACACGGGCGGCTCTTCTAAAACTCGTGTGCGCGGCTGCCCGGCGTCTATCGTCAGACGCCGGCTCCGCACAGCCGCATACAGGGAGCACTGCAGGCTGGCTCCAGGCACAAAGATGGCGGCGCCAGCGCGCGGCGCCTATTAAGGGTGGCGCCCCGCGCGGCCGCTCTAGTCGAACGTGCCTGGAGCCGGCCCTGTTCATATGTAAGTTGTCTCTCTCTCTCCCCCCCTCTCTCTCCTTTCCTTCCCCCCCACTTGGCACTTGCCTGCCACACTGTGTAAAATTTGGACTTTTGCCTGCTGCACTGTGTAATTGGGGACACTTGCCTGCTGCACTGTGTAATTGGGGTCACTTGCCTGCTGCACTGTGTAATTGGGGACACTTGCCTGCTGCACTGTGTAATTGGGGACACTTGCCTGCTGCACTGTGTAATTGGGGTCACTTGCCTGCCGCACTGTGTAATTGGGGTCACTTGCCTGCTGCACTGTGTAATTGGGGACACTTGCCTGCTGCACTGTGTAATTGGGGTCACTTGCCTGCTGCACTGTGTAATTGGGGACACTTGCCTTCCGCACTGTGTAATTGGGGACACTTGCCTGCCGCACTGTGTAATTGGGGACACTTGCCTGCCACACTGTGTAATTGGGGACACTTGCCTGCCGCACTGTGTAATCGGGGACACTTACCTGCCGTAATTTGTAAATTGGGGACACTTGCCTTCCGCACTGTGTAAATTGGGGACACTTGCCTGCTGCACTGTGTAATTGGGGACACTTGCCTGCTGCACTGTGTAATTGGGGACACTTGCCTGTCATAATGTGTAAAATGGGGACACTTGCCTGCCGTACTGTGTAAATTGGGGAATCTTGCCTGCCATAATGTGTAAAATGGGGACACTTGCCTGCCGTACTGTGTAAATTGGGGAGTCTTGCCTGCCGTAATGTGTAAAATGGGGTCATGTGCCTGCGTAATGTGTAAAATGGGGACTCTTGCCTGCCGTAGTGTGTAAAATGGGGCCTTTTTTTTTTCCTGTGGTTGCCGTGATATCAGATGAGGCCATGCCCATTTTAATGAGACCACACCCATTTTCTCTATCGTCCTAGTGGATGCTGGGGTTCCTGAAAGGACCATGGGGAATAGCGGCTCCGCAGGAGACAGGGCACAAAAAGTAAAGCTTTTCCAGATCAGGTGGTGTGCACTGGCTCCTCCCCCTATGACCCTCCTCCAGACTCCAGTTAGATTTTTGTGCCCGGCCGAGAAGGGTGCAATCTAGGTGGCTCTCCTAAAGAGCTGCTTAGAAAAAGTTTAGCTTAGGTTTTTTATTTTACAGTGAGTCCTGCTGGCAACAGGATCACTGCAACGAGGGACTGAGGGGAGAAGAAGTGAACTCACCTGCGTGCAGGATGGATTGGCTTCTTGGCTACTGGACATCAGCTCCAGAGGGACGATCACAGGTACAGCCTGGATGGTCACCGGAGCCGCGCCGCCGGCCCCCTTGCAGATGCTGAAGTCAGAAGAGGTCCAGAATCGGCGGCTGAAGACTCCTGCAGTCTTCTAAAGGTAGCGCACAGCACTGCAGCTGTGCGCCATTTTCCTCTCAGCACACTTCACACGCAGTCACTGAGGGTGCAGGGCGCTGGGGGGGGGCGCCCTTGGAGGCAAATGTAACCTATATAAAGGCTAAAAATACCTCACATATAGCCCCCAGAGGCTATATGGAGATATTTAACCCCTGCCTGGATTCACTAAATAGCGGGAGACGAGCCCTCCGGAAAAGGGGCGGGGCCTATCTCCTCAGCACACGGCGCCATTTCCTCTCACAGCTCCGCTGGTCAGGACGGCTCCCAGGTCTCTCCCCTGCACTGCACTACAGAAACAGGGTAAAACAGAGAGGGGGGGCAAATTTATGGCGATATTTTGATATATATAAAGCAGCTATAAGGGAGCACTTATTATAAGGCTATCCCTGTTATATATAGCGCTTTTGGTGTGTGCTGGCAAACTCTCCCTCTGTCTCCCCAAAGGGCTAGTGGGTCCTGTCTTCGTTAGGAGCATTCCCTGTGTGTCTGCTGTGTGTCGGTACGTGTGTGTCGACATGTATGAGGACGATATTGGTGTGGAGGCGGAGCAATTGCCAAATATGAGGATGTCACCCCCTAGGGAGTCGACACCAGAATGGATGCCTTTATTTATGGAACTACGGGATAGTGTCAACACGCTAAAGCAGTCGTTTGACGACATGAGACGGCCGGACAATCAATTAGTGCCTGTCCAGGCGACTCAAACACCGTCAGGGGCTGTGAAACGCCCTTTGCCTCAGTCGGTCGACACAGACACAGGCACTGACTCCAGTGGTGACGGTGACGAATCAACCGTATTTTCCAGTAGGGCCACACGTTATATGATTTTGGCAATGAAGGAGGCGTTACATTTAGCTGATACTACAGGTACCACTAAACAGGGTATTATGTGGGGTGTGAAAAAACTACCTATAGTTTTTCCTGAATCAGAAGAATTAAATGACGTGTGTAATGAAGCGTGGGTTGCCCCTGATGAAAAGCTGATAATTTCAAAGAAATTATTGGCATTATACCCTTTCCCGCCAGAGGTTAGGGAGCGCTGGGAAACACCTCCTAGGGTGGACAAGGCGCTAACACGCTTATCTAAACAAGTGGCGTTACCCTCTCCTGAGACGGCCGCACTTAAAGATCCATCAGATAGGAGGATGGAAAATATCCAAAAAAGTATATACACACATGCAGGTGTTATACTACGACCAGCTATAGCGACTGCCTGGATGTGCAGTGCTGGGGTAGTTTGGTCAGAGTCCCTGATTGAAAATATTGATACCCTGGACAGGGACAATATTTTACTGTCGTTAGAACAAATAAAGGATGCATTTCTTTATATGCGTGATGCACAGAGGGATATCTGCACACTGGCATCACGGGTAAGTGCTATGTCCATTTCGGCCAGAAGAGCTTTATGGACGCGACAGTGGACAGGCGATGCGGATTCAAAACGACATATGGAAGTTTTGCCGTATAAAGGGGAGGAGTTATTTGGAGTCGGTCTATCAGATTTGGTGGCCACGGCTACAGCCGGGAAATCCACCTTTCTACCTCAAGTCACTCCCCAACAGAAAAAGGCACCGACTTTTCAACCGCAGCCCTTTCGTTCCTTTAAAAATAAGAGAGCAAAGGGCTATTCATATCTGCCACGAGGCAGAGGTCGAGGGAAGAGACAGCAACAGGCAGCTCCTTCCCAGGAACAGAAGCCTTCCCCGGCTTCTACAAAAGCCTCAGCATGACGCTGGGGCTTCTCAAGCGGACTCGGGGACGGTGGGTGGTCGTCTCAAAAATTACAGCGCGCAGTGGGCTCACTCGCAGGTAGATCCCTGGATCCTGCAGATAATATCTCAGGGGTACAGGTTGGAATTAGAGACAGATCCACCTCGCCGTTTCCTGAAGTCTGCTTTACCAACGTCCCCCTCCGAAAGGGAGACGGTTTTGGAAGCCATTCACAAGCTGTACTCTCAGCAGGTGATAGTCAAGGTACCTCTTCTACAACAAGGGAAGGGGTATTATTCCACTCTTTTTGTGGTACCGAAGCCGGATGGCTCGGTAAGGCCTATTCTAAATCTGAAGTCCTTGAACCTGTACATAAAGAAGTTCAAGTTCAAGATGGAGTCACTCAGAGCAGTGATAGCGAACCTGGAAGAGGGGGACTTTATGGTATCCTTGGACATCAAGGATGCGTATCTCCACGTTCCAATTTACCCCTCACACCAGGGGTACCTCAGGTTCGTTGTACAAAACTGTCACTATCAGTTTCAGACGCTGCCGTTCGGATTGTCCACGGCACCTCGGGTCTTTACAAAGGTAATGGCCGAGATGATGATTCTTCTTCGAAGAAAAGGCATATTAATTATCCCATACTTGGACGATCTCCTAATAAGGGCAAGGTCCAGAGAACAGCTAGAGATGGGATTAGCACTGTCGCAAGAAGTGCTAAAACAGCACGGGTGGATTCTGAATATTCCAAAATCCCAGTTAATGCCGACAACTCGTCTGCTGTTCCTAGGGATGATTCTGGACACGGTTCAGAAAAAGGTTTTTCTCCCGGAGGAAAAAGCCAAGGAGTTATCCGAGCTTGTCAGGAACCTCCTAAAACCAGGAAAGGTGTCTGTACATCAATGCACAAGAGTCCTGGGAAAAATGGTGGCTTCTTACGAAGCAATTCCATTCGGCAGATTCCACGCAAGAATTTTCCAAAGGGATCTGTTGGACAAATGGTCAGGGTCGCATCTTCAGATGCACCTGCGGATAACCCTGTCTCCAAGGACAAGGGTGTCTCTTCTGTGGTGGTTGCAGAGTGCTCATCTATTGGAGGGCCGCAGATTCGGCATACAGGATTGGATCCTGGTGACCACGGACGCCAGCCTGAGAGGCTGGGGAGCAGTCACACAAGGAAGAAACTTCCAGGGAGTATGGACGAGCCTGGAAACGTCTCTTCACATAAACATTCTGGAACTAAGAGCAATATACAATGCTCTAAGCCAGGCAGAACCTCTGCTTCAGGGAAAACCGGTGTTGATCCAGTCGGACAACATCACGGCAGTCGCCCATGTGAACAGACAGGGCGGCACAAGAAGCAGGAGTGCAATGGCAGAAGCTGCAAGGATTCTTCGCTGGGCAGAGAATCATGTGATAGCACTGTCAGCAGTGTTCATCCCGGGAGTGGAAAACTGGGAAGCAGACTTCCTCAGCAGACACGATCTTCACCCGGGAGAGTGGGGACTTCATCCAGAAGTCTTCCACTTGCTGGTAACCCGTTGGGAAAGACCAATGGTGGACATGATGGCGTCTCGCCTCAACAAAAAACTGGACAGGTATTGCGCCAGGTCAAGAGATCCGCAGGCAATAGCTGTGGACGCGCTGGTAACGCCTTGGGTGTACCAGTCGGTGTATGTGTTTCCTCCTCTGCCTCTCATACCAAAAGTATTGAGAATTATACGGCAAAGAGGCGTAAGGACGATACTAGTGGTTCCGGATTGGCCAAGAAGGACTTGGTACCCGGAACTTCAAGAGATGATCACGGAAGATCCGTGGCCTCTACCTCTAAGGAGGGACTTGCTTCAGCAGGGTCCCTGTCTGTTTCAAGACTTACCGCGGCTGCGTTTGACGGCATGGCGGTTGAACGCCGGATCCTAAAGGAAAAAGGCATGCCGGAAGAAGTCATTCCTACTTTGATTAAAGCAAGGAAGGAAGTAACCGTGCAACATTATCACCGAATTTGGCGAAAATATGTTGCGTGGTGCGAAGATCGGAGTGCTCCGACGGAGGAATTTCAACTGGGTCGATTCCTACATTTCCTGCAATCAGGATTGTCTATGGGTCTCAAATTGGGATCTATTAAGGTTCAAATTTCGGCCCTGTTGATTTTCTTTCAAAAAGAATTGGCTTCAGTCCCTGAAGTCCAGACCTTTGTTAAGGGAGTGCTACATATACAGCCTCCTGTGGTGCCTCCAGTGGCACCGTGGGATCTCAATGTGGTTTTGGACTTTCTAAAATCTCATTGGTTTGAACCACTAAAGAAGGTGGATTTGAAATATCTCACATGGAAAGTGACCATGCTTCTAGCCCTGGCTTCGGCCAGGAGAGTGTCAGAACTGGCAGCTTTATCTTACAAAAGCCCATATCTGATTTTCCATTCGGACAGGGCAGAACTGCGGACTCGTCCGCATTTTCTCCCTAAGGTGGTGTCAGCATTTCATCTGAACCAGCCTATTGTAGTGCCTGCGGCTACAAGTGACTTGGAGGACTCCAAGTTACTGGACGTTGTCAGAGCATTAAAAATATATATTGCAAGGACAGCTGGAGTCAGAAAATCTGACTCGTTGTTTATATTGTATGCACCCAACAAGATGGGTGCTCCTGCGTCTAAGCAGACGATTGCTCGTTGGATCTGTAGCACAATCCAACTTGCACATTCTGTGGCAGGCCTGCCACAGCCTAAATCTGTAAAGGCCCACTCCACAAGGAAGGTGGGCTCATCTTGGGCGGCTGCCCGAGGGGTCTCGGCATTACAACTTTGCCGAGCAGCTACGTGGTCAGGGGAGAACACGTTTGTAAAATTTTACAAATTTGATACTCTGGCTAAGGAGGACCTGGAGTTCTCTCATTCGGTGCTGCAGAGTCATCCGCACTCTCCCGCCCGTTTGGGAGCTTTGGTATAATCCCCATGGTCCTTTCAGGAACCCCAGCATCCACTAGGACGATAGAGAAAATAAGATTTTACTTACCGATAAATCTATTTCTCGGAGTCCGTAGTGGATGCTGGGCGCCCATCCCAAGTGCGGATTATCTGCAATAATTGTACATAGTTATTGTTAACTAATTCGGGTTATTGTTGAAGGAAGCCATCTTTCAGAGGCTCCGCTGTTATCATACTGTTAACTGGGTTTAGATCACAAGTTGTACGGTGTGATTGGTGTGGCTGGTATGAGTCTTACCCGGGATTCAAAATCCTCCCTTATTGTGTACGCTCGTCCGGGCACAGTACCTAACTGGAGTCTGGAGGAGGGTCATAGGGGGAGGAGCCAGTGCACACCACCTGATCTGGAAAAGCTTTACTTTTTGTGCCCTGTCTCCTGCGGAGCCGCTATTCCCCATGGTCCTTTCAGGAACCCCAGCATCCACTACGGACTCCGAGAAATAGATTTATCGGTAAGTAAAATCTTATTTTAATGAGCCCACACCCCCTTGTCGGGAGCGTGCATGCATTTTTTGTTTTTATATCTATGGGGGGGCGCATTTTGAAATCTCGCACTGGGAGCCAAATTGGCTAGAAACAGCCCTGTCGCCATGTAAATACAGAACACCTGGGGGCATCTGAGTACGATGAGGACCTAATTCACCCTGGAAAGGCGGCTGCTATAGGCGAAGTGTTTGGCTGCAGGAGACTAAAAGACTGCTGGGCAGTGGGTAATTGAGTGAGCGTCACCAGGCACCACCAATAAACCTACGGAACTGAGTGCAATCATAACAGAGGTGAGCCAGTGGAGAAGTTGCCCATGGCAACCAATCAGCTGTTCTGTATACTTTTAATGTATGCAAATTATAAATGTTACATCAGTGCTGATTGGTTGCCATAGGCAACTTCTCCACTGACTCACTTTTATCACTGCTTAGTACATCTCCCCCACAGGTACTTACTTCTGTTTGCAGTTTAGCAGGATCAGTGCTGAAAGTAGGGTGGTACGGAGTACCATTATGAAATATGGTGGTGGTACTCAGTACCACCAGCCCACCACTTGGGCATAATTTATAAGGGGCATTTTTGTGTATGGGACATAAATGGTGTCAGTGGCATAACTGTGTGTGGCATAATATGTAATAGGCATTACGGTGTGTGGCATAATGTGTAATGGGTGTAACGGTGTCTGGCATAATGTGTAATGGGCATCACAGTGTGTGGCATAATGTGTAATAAGCATTACGGTGTGTGGCATAATGTGTAATAAGCATTATGGTGTGTGGCATAATGTGTAATGGGCATTATGGTGTTTGGCATAATGTGTAATAGGCATTACGGTGTGTGGCATAATGTGTAATGGGCATTATGGTGTGTGGCATAATGTGTAATACACATTACGGTGTTGGCATAATGTGTAATGGGCATTACGGTGTGTGGCATAATGTGTAATGGGCATTACGGTGTGTGGCATAATGTGTAATGGGCATTATGGTGTGTGGCATAATGTGTAATGCGCATTACTGTGTTTGGCATAATGTGTAATAAGCATTACGGTGTGTGGCATAATGTGGCCATGCCCCTATTGTCATGTAGCCACTCCTCTAGTTTTGTGTGACCACGCCCCCTCATGGCACGTGACAATGCCCATTTTTACTATCAGTGCCACTAAGAAAAAAAATTCTACTTGTACCACTGAGCAGGAGGCTCTGTGTTCCCTCACACCTGTGGAGAGGTACTTGGAAAAGCGGGTGGGGGCTTGGGAAGGGGACAGTGAGATGGGATCTTGGACTCTATCAGCAGGGAAGAATACAGGCTGTGGAGAGCAGGAAAGAGGGAAGGGGTGGCACTCATGATGGGGCGGGGATAGGGAACTTTACACTCTGCCTGCAGGGATCAGGGAAATAGACAGGCTGTGTAGAGCAGGAAAGAAGGAAGGGGCGGCACTCAGGATGGGTTAGAGCAGGGGTGGGCAACAGGCGGCCCGCGAACCGATCCTGCCTGGCCCGCTGCCTCCCATCAGTGTGCAATGACAAGCGGCCTGACTGGCTGAGCCACTTGTCATTGCACTACACTGCTGCCAGATGCGGCGCCGCTGAGGAAATCCCGGTCACGTCACAGGGTCTGCTGACCGGGATTAACTCTGTGATGTCATGTGCTGGGTGGCACGGGGGTCGGAGCCACCGCAGGAGCAGCGAGCGGCGGGCAGCAGCAATGACTCCGGGGAGCGGGGAGCAGCAGTGACTCCGGGCAGCGGGCAGCAGCAGCGACTCCGTGAAGCACTGGCAGCGGGGATCAGGCAGCGGATCATCTTCCACTGTGACAAAAAGGTAAACCCCCTGCCTAGCCAGTACCTGAAATGGATCTGTACTTAAGCTGCAATATGGGTTCAGGGTAGGGGGGGAGGGGAGATAAAAACTGCTATATAGGTGGGGGAAAGGGGGGTAGGGACTGTTATATAGATTCAGGGGAGGGGGGGGGGGGACTGCTATATCGGTTCAGGGAAGGGGGGTAGGGACTGCTATATAGGTTCAGGGGAGGGGAGGGGGGGAAGGGGGTAGGGACTGCTATATAGGTTCAGGGGAAGTGGGTAGGGACTGCGGTGCATGCGCAGTTCAGACCCGATTTACAAGATATTTTGTGTGTGGCCCTCGACTGTTCACTGGAAGTGTTAAGCGGCCCCCCAGCTGAAATAATTGCCCACCCCTGGGTTAGAGAGAGGGGATTTCACACATTGCCTGCCAGGGAGAAGGACAGGCCAGGCAGATAAGGAGGTAGTGGGATGCACGTGAGAACAGGCCATGCAGAGCAGTAGAGACAAGGGCGTAGTTACCATAGGTGCAGGTAGTGCAGCTGCTATGTCACCCAGAGCTGGGAGGGGCCTACCTTCCATGTCAAAGTTACATATATTATATAAATTTTTCGCCATTGGGTGCTCTTTGCAATGTGGTATAAAATTAACTGGAGGGAAATATAATGTTTCATAATATGAACTGGGGCACTGTAATGTGCAGAATAAGAACTGGGGACACTGCAATGTGACATAATATGAATTGGGGACACTGTATGTCATAATATGAAAGGGGGTACTGAGGCATAATGTGCACTGACAGCCCTACAATGTGACATAACGTGAATTAGGGAACTACTATGGTTCATAAAGTAAACTAGAGCACTACTATGGGGCATACCACTAACTAAGGCTAATAATAAGGCTAACTAAGGCAGGACACTCACTATGGTTCAGAAAATGATCTAGGGCATTATTATGGGGCTTAACATTAACAATACATCTGCTGCAGAGAGGTATCTCTACCCTTTTAAGTGTTGCTTTGGGGCCCACAAAGTTCTAGCTACGCCCCTAAATAGAGAGGGAGGGGGCAGAACTTGGGAAGGTGGCGGGGAGAGGGAACTTTACAGTACACATCGCCTGCAGTGCAAGGATAGGCAGACCAGGTAGATGCACATATATTAACCACTTAACTGACGATTTTTTTTTTTTTTTTTAATGAGTGAATTAGGTGAAGAACATGAATTTAACCCTATCCCAAATGATTTTAGTTAAAAAAATAATAATAATTATTATTATTTTTATTTTTTGTAAAATATTTTTCAAGCATCGAAACATCGATCAGGAACATTGCGACCATCGGAACATCGGAAACATTGTGACCATTGCGGATTTCAATTTGAAATATTCATGGGCAAAGAGATACAGTGAAGTGAGTTCAGACACATGACTTAGCTCAGTGGAGTGTCTCGGGACAGTGTCTCGGTACATGGCTCTTTTGTAATGCATTGCAGACTGTGCACATGCAGTGAGTGCAGAGACTGCTGGCAGTGCTGGGACTCGTGGAGAGAGCGACTCAGACGGTATCCGGTCTTTAGTTCGACTCTGTCTAGGTTGACAGTCATTAGGTCGACAGTGAACAGGTCGACACATGCATAGGTCGACATGGTCATTAAGTCGAGACAGTTGTTTGGGGGTTTCGGGACTTTTTCATACCTCATCTGTTGAAGTGAGCATAGAGTTGGTTAGAAACCTTGTGGCGAGCGTAGGGAGACACCATGCTCGAATCGAATAAGTTTCAATTGTTAGTGGACCCAGATGGAAATTCGGGTCAAACCCCCCCCAAAAAACCTGTGGCGACTCTTTGTGTGTCGACCTTGCCCATGCCGACCTTCCATACATGTCGACCTAGTCATGTGTCGGCTTTCAGTCAGTGTCGACCTACTCGCTTTCGACCTTTAGTGGTTGACCTAGTGACGGTCGACCTGGACAGTGTCGACCCAATGATCCACACCTGACTTAGACATCTGGGAGTGGGTCAGCTATTCAGCTGCACTGAATGAATCATTAATGAATCTGATACATCTCCACTGAGTCAGCATCAGTCTCACAGGCAGTCAGTGCACAGTGACTCAGTCCTCTGGTAGTGTGTTAGCTATTCAGCTGCACTGAATGAATCAGTAATGAATCCTATGAGTCTCCACTGAGTTGTTCACTGTATCAACTCAGTGTCACAGGAAGTCAGGCACAGCAGCAGCCCTGACACTGAGCAGCATCACACTGCTCCCTCCCAGTGAGTGCTGCCACCCAATCACTCTGACTTACTGAGAGAGGCTACTGGGGGCTGTCTCAACACACCAAACTGTGAGTGACTCAAATCATTCCAACTTCTAAATGATTCGACTCACTGTGTTGAGACAGCAACTCAGTAGCCATCTCTATTTTGAAAGCCAAGACAGCCTCCAGGTATACATGGGGGGGGTGTAGGGGTTCTGGGGGTGGCTTGGGAGGGTTAATTTACACTCCCCAGTGGCTGCCATTGTCTGCAGCTACTGGAGGGGGGGGGGGATCCTGCTGTGCTGACCCATCAGCAGTGATCGGCAGCACGGCAATCAATGGGGGAGAGTGCAGGGAGGCAGAGGCCTCTGACAGCAGCAGCGGAGGGAAGTTTCCCTTCCCTGCCACTGCTAACACTGTTTATCTGACTGGTCGCATCCTGTGCGACCAGGTCAGATAGAGCACTTGCATGCATGGTCGCATCTGATGCGACCATGCCAGGCAAGTGGTTAAGTGGGGCAGTACGGCTCCTGGCCATTGGAAGCTGGGGCAGAAAAAGAGGGTAGGAGAACTGGAGGGAAAATCGCATCCCACTATTCCTGGGATGCTGTGTCTTTTTTTCATGCCAGGGATGTCAGATCCAGTCAGTGTTAACAAGGAACGGAGGAAGTGAGGGATGTGGACTCAACCCCTCATCTTCTCCTACTGGACTGCCTCCTCCTTCTCCTTTAGGGCCCGCTGGTGGATGTAACGTGCTGTAGTGAGTCAGTCTGGCTCATTATTAATACTGTAGATGCAGTGGCGTAAGTTCGTCACAGTTGCCCGGAGCCAAGATAAATATTGGTGCCCCCCTATTTCCTATATTAAGATAAATATATGTATGTATGTATGTATATATGTGTGCATGTGTGTATATATATATACGTGTGTGTGTGTGTGTGTGTGTGTGTGTGTGTGTGTATGAAGTGTTCTTAAAAAAAATGTATATACTGTATTTATACATTTAATTGTCTTTTATTTTAAATCACACATTTCTTAGCAGTCATACCCAGGATTAGAACCCATGACCTGTTACACTGACAGCAGACACCTTACTGATGGAGCTACTTGCTGCTGAACAGTAAGCATGAGAATTCTATCTATATGAAGTTACGTGTAATTGTCAGAGAAGTATCTTCATAAAGTTAAAATTCTCTTATTTCCTATACAGGAGCATACAGCTTCATTAGTAAGGTGTCTGCTTCCAGTGTAATAGGTCGTGGTTTCTAATCCTGGGTGTGATACTTGTTGTAATATGAGTATATTCAGTATAATAAAGAGGGTGTGACTTGTAAAGTGCAGGGACCAGTGAGGAAGTCGGCCACTGAAAAGACAGCGACAGCTATCAATTAACTTAATTCAATGGTGTCACAGAATGGGAGGAGAGGTGCCCCCCTTCAGAGCAGGAGCCCGGCGGCAGATGACTCTGTTGCCTCCCAGAGTTCTGCCTCTGTGTAGATTCAAGGGGCTGGCTGTCTCTTCATTGCCATGAGCCAAGTGCATTGTACCGACAGCACCACCGGTAGATCCACCTCCGTACGCAAGAATTTAAGTACAAATAAAGTAATAAGTATGTTTCTAGCTACATTTGAGATGCATGAATCTGTTTTACTAAGATACTAGACAAGAAGGTTGTGGTGAGGGGTCTATCATAATTAACACTGTAAAGGAGAATTTGCTTAAAACACTGTATATAATATTGTTCAATTTAAATAACCATGCGTCAAACAAAACAGAGAGATGGGGAATCCCAAACATTAAAGGATGATTTTTCAAATAGAATGTGTTTTTGTCTGTATAGTACTACTACAGTATGATTCAAATTCTCTTTTTCTCTGGGTGACTCAGCAAAAGTCTGATCCTGAAAATAATGCTTGAAATGAGGACAGTTATTGATTCATCCAAGCATTAATAGAATTCCCCTTTGGTGACAATAGATGCAGTTGAGTTGACAGTATGCTCTGCTCTTTATCTGTAGTACGGAAAAGCAATGTCATGTTTAAATCCCCTGGGATACAAAAATGGGTACAAATAGACAGCTACAGTTTGTCAAAGCATAAAAATATTTTCTTTCTTTGGTTACATCTGTACAATATTATTCCTACAAAATGTTGAAGATTAGTTTTCTGTTCGCTTCAATCTATTTGAAATATTGATATATTACTTGTATATTTGTTTTTCATTTTGTTTATTACATAAAAAGTCCTCCTTATCAAAACTTTCCTACTGTGATTTTCTGGTATTTATAGTAGAGATGAGCGCCGGAAATTTTTCGGGTTTTGTGTTTTGGTTTTGGGTTCGGTTCCGCGGCCGTGTTTTGGGTTCGACCGCGTTTTGGCAAAACCTCACCGAATTTTTTTTGTCGGATTCGGGTGTGTTTTGGATTCGGGTGTTTTTTTAAAAAAACCCTAAAAAACAGCTTAAATCATAGAATTTGGGGGTAATTTTGATCCCAAAGTATTATTAACCTCAAAAAACATAATTTACACTCATTTTCAGCCTATTCTGAACACATCACACCTCACAATATTATTTTTAGTCCTAAAATTTGCACCGAGGTCGCTGTGTGAGTAAGATAAGCGACCCTAGTGGCCGACACAAACACCGGGCCCATCTAGGAGTGGCACTGCAGTGTTACGCAGGATGGCCCTTCCAAAAAACCCTCCCCAAACAGCACATGACGCAAAGAAAAAAAGAGGCGCAATGAGGTAGCTGACTGTGTGAGTAAGATTAGCGACCCTAGTGGCCGACACAAACACCGGGCACATCTAGGAGTGGCACTGCAGTGTCACGCAGGATGTCCCTTCCAAAAAACCCTCCCCAAACAGCACATGACGCAAAGAAAAAAAGAGGCGCAATGAGGTAGCTGTGTGAGTAAGATTAGCGACCCTAGTGGCCGACACAAACACCGGGCCCATCTAGGAGTGGCACTGCAGTGTCACGCAGGATGTCCCTTCCAAAAAACCCTCCCCAATCAGCACATGATGCAAAGAAAAAGAAAAGAAAAAAGAGGTGCAAGATGGAATTATCCTTGGGCCCTCCCACCCACCCTTATGTTGTATAAACAAAACAGGACATGCACACTTTAACCAACCCATCATTTCAGTGACAGGGTCTGCCACACGACTGTGACTGATATGACGGGTTGGTTTGGACCCCCCCCAAAAAAGAAGCAATTAATCTCTCCTTGCACAAACTGGCTCTACAGAGGCAAGATGTCCACCTCATCTTCACCCTCCGATATATCACCGTGTACATCCCCCTCCTCACAGATTATCAATTCGTCCCCACTGGAATCCACCATCTCAGCTCCCTGTGTACTTTGTGGAGGCAATTGCTGCTGGTCAATGTCTCCGCGGAGGAATTGATTATAATTCATTTTAATGAACATCATCTTCTCCACATTTTCTGGATGTAACCTCGTACGCCGATTGCTGACAAGGTGAGCGGCGGCACTAAACACTCTTTCGGAGTACACACTTGTGGGAGGGCAACTTAGGTAGAATAAAGCCAGTTTGTGCAAGGGCCTCCAAATTGCCTCTTTTTCCTGCCAGTATAAGTACGGACTGTGTGACGTGCCTACTTGGATGCGGTCACTCATATAATCCTCCACCATTCTATCAATGTTGAGAGAATCATATGCAGTGACAGTAGACGACATGTCCGTAATCGTTGTCAGGTCCTTCAGTCCGGACCAGATGTCAGCATCAGCAGTCGCTCCAGACTGCCCTGCATCACCGCCAGCGGGTGGGCTCGGAATTCTGAGCCTTTTCCTCGCACCCCCAGTTGCGGGAGAATGTGAAGGAGGAGATGTTGACAGGTCGCGTTCCGCTTGACTTGACAATTTTGTCACCAGCAGGTCTTTCAACCCCAGCAGACCTGTGTCTGCCGGAAAGAGAGATCCAAGGTAGGCTTTAAATCTAGGATCGAGCACGGTGGCCAAAATGTAGTGCTCTGATTTCAACAGATTGACCACCCGTGAATCCTTGTTAAGCGAATTAAGGGCTGCATCCACAAGTCCCACATGCCTAGCGGAATCGCTCCGTGTTAGCTCCTTCTTCAATGCCTCCAGCTTCTTCTGCAAAAGCCTGATGAGGGGAATGACCTGACTCAGGCTGGCAGTGTCTGAACTGACTTCACGTGTGGCAAGTTCAAAGGGCATCAGAACCTTGCACAACGTTGAAATCATTCTCCACTGCACTTGAGACAGGTGCATTCCATCTCCTATATCGTGCTCAATTGTATAGGCTTGAATGGCCTTTTGCTGCTCCTCCAACCTCTGAAGCATATAGAGGGTTGAATTCCACCTCGTTACCACTTCTTGCTTCAGATGATGGCAGGGCAGGTTCAGTAGTTTTTGGTGGTGCTCCAGTCTTCTGTACGTGGTGCCTGTACGCCGAAAGTGTCCCGCAATTTTTCTGGCCACCGACAGCATCTCTTGCACGCCCCTGTCGTTTTTTAAAAAATTCTGCACCACCAAATTCAAGGTATGTGCAAAACATGGGACGTGCTGGAATTTGCCCATATTTAATGCACACACAATATTGCTGGCGTTGTCCGATGCCACAAATCCACAGGAGAGTCCAATTGGGGTAAGCCATTCCGCGATGATCTTCCTCAGTTGCCGTAAGAGGTTTTCAGCTGTGTGCGTATTCTGGAAAGCGGTGATACAAAGCGTAGCCTGCCTAGGAAAGAGTTGGCGTTTGCGAGATGCTGCTACTGGTGCCGCCGCTGCTGTTCTTGCGGCGGGAGTCCATACATCTACCCAGTGGGCTGTCACAGTCATATAGTCCTGACCCTGCCCTGCTCCACTTGTCCACATGTCCGTGGTTAAGTGGACATTGGGTACAACTGCATTTTTTAGGAGACTGGTGAGTCTTTTTCTGACGTCCGTGTACATTCTCGGTATCGCCTGCCTAGAGAAGTGGAACCTAGATGGTATTTGGTAACGGGGGCACACTGCCTCAATAAATTGTCTAGTTCCCTGTGAACTAACGGCGGATACCGGACGCACGTCTAACACCAACATAGTTGTCAAGGACTCAGTTATCCGCTTTGCAGTAGGATGACTGCTGTGATATTTCATCTTCCTCGCAAAGGACTGTTGAACAGTCAATTGCTTACTGGAAGTAGTACAAGTGGGCTTACGACTTCCCCTCTGGGATGACCATCGACTCCCAGCGGCAACAACAGCAGCGCCAGCAGCAGTAGGCGTTACACGCAAGGATGCATCGGAGGAATCCCAGGCAGGAGAGGACTCGTCAGACTTGCCAGTGACATGGCCTGCAGGACTATTGGCATTCCTGGGGAAGGAGGAAATTGACACTGAGGGAGTTGGTGGGGTGGTTTGCGTGAGCTTGGTTACAAGAGGAAGGGATTTACTGGTCAGTGGACTGCTTCCGCTGTCACCCAAAGTTTTTGAACTTGTCACTGACTTATTATGAATGCGCTGCAGGTGACGTATAAGGGAGGATGTTCCGAGGTGGTTAACGTCCTTACCCCTACTTATTACAGCTTGACAAAGGGAACACACGGCTTGACACCTGTTGTCCGCATTTCTGGTGAAATACCTCCACACCGAAGAGCTGATTTTTTTGGTATTTTCACCTGGCATGTCAACGGCCATATTCCTCCCACGGACAACAGGTGTCTCCCCGGGTGCCTGACTTAAACAAACCACCTCACCATCAGAATCCTCCTGGTCAATTTCCTCCCCAGCGCCAGCAACACCCATATCCTCCTCATCCTGGTGTACTTCAACACTGACATCTTCAATCTGACTATCAGGAACTGGACTGCGGGTGCTCCTTCCAGCACTTGCAGGGGGCATGCAAATAGTGGAAGGCGCATGCTCTTCACGTCCAGTGTTGGGAAGGTCAGGCATCGCAAACGACACAATTGGACTCTCCTTGTGGATTTGGGATTTCAAAGAACGCACAGTTCTTTGCGGTGCTTTTGCCAGCTTGAGTCTTTTCAGTTTTCTAGCGAGAGGCTGAGTGCTTCCATCCTCATGTGAAGCTGAACCACTAGCCATGAACATAGGCCAGGGCCTCAGCCGTTCCTTGCCACTCCGTGTGGTAAATGGCATATTGGCAAGTTTACGCTTCTCCTCCGACAATTTTATTTTAGGTTTTGGAGTCCTTTTTTTTCTGATATTTGGTGTTTTGGATTTGACATGCTCTGTACTATGACATTGGGCATCGGCCTTGGCAGACGACGTTGCTGGCATTTCATCGTCTCGGCCATGACTAGTGGCAGCAGCTTCAGCACGAGGTGGAAGTGGATCTTGATCTTTCCCTAATTTTGGAACCTCAACTTTTTTGTTCTCCATATTTTATAGGCAGAACTAAAAGGCACCTCAGGTAAACAATGGAGATGGATGGATTGGATACTAGTATACAATTATGGACGGACTGCCACGGTTAGGTGGTATAAAAAAACCACGGTTAGGTGGTATATATTATAATAATAATACAATTATGGATGGACGGACTGCCTGCCGACTGCCGACACAGAGGTAGCCACAGCCGTGAACTACCGCACTGTACACTGGTTGATAAAGAGATAGTAGTATACTCGTAACAACTAGTATGACACTATGACGACGGTATAAAGAATGAAAAAAAAACCACGGTTAGGTGGTATATATTATAATAATAATACAATTATGGATGGACGGACTGCCTGCCGACTGCCGACACAGAGGTAGCCACAGCCGTGAACTACCGCACTGTACACTGGTTGATAAAGAGATAGTAGTATACTCGTAACAACTAGTATGACACTATGACGACGGTATAAAGAATGAAAAAAAAACCACGGTTTGGTGGTATATATTATAATAATAATACAATTATGGATGGACGGACTGCCTGCCGACTGCCGACACAGAGGTAGCCACAGCCGTGAACTACCGCACTGTACACTGGTTGATAAAGAGATAGTAGTATACTCGTAACAACTAGTATGACACTATGACGACGGTATAAAGAATGAAAAAAAAACCACGGTTAGGTGGTATATATTATAATAATAATACAATTATGGATGGACGGACTGCCTGCCGACTGCCGACACAGAGGTAGCCACAGCCGTGAACTACCGCACTGTACACTGGTTGATAAAGAGATAGTAGTATACTCGTAACAACTAGTATGACACTATGACGACGGTATAAAGAATGAAAAAAAAACCACAGTTAGGTGGTATATATTATAATAATAATACAATTATGGATGGACGGACTGCCTGCCGACTGCCGACACAGAGGTAGCCACAGCCGTGAACTACCGCACTGTACACTGGTTGATAAAGAGATAGTAGTATACTCGTAACAACTAGTATGACACTATGACGGTATAAAGAATGAAAAAAAAACCACGGTTAGGTGGTATATATTATAATAATAATACAATTATGGATGGACGGACTGCCTGCCGACTGCCGACACAGAGGTAGCCACAGCCGTGAACTACCGCACTGTACACTGGTTGATAAAGAGATAGTAGTATACTCGTAACAATTAGGATGACACTATGACGGTATAAAGAATGAAAAAAAAACCACGGTTAGGTGGTAGGTATATAATAATAAATAATACAATTCTGGTCGGACGGACTGCCTGCCGTGTGCCGACACAGAGGTAGCCACAGCCGTGAACTACCGCACTGTACACTGGTTGATAAAGAGATAGTAGTATACTCGTAACAATTAGGATGACACTATGACGGTATAAAGAATGAAAAAAAAACCACGGTTAGGTGGTAGGTATATAATAATAAATAATACAATTCTGGTCGGACGGACTGCCTGCCGTGTGCCGACACAGAGGTAGCCACAGCCGTGAACTACCGCACTGTACACTGGTTGATAAAGAGATAGTAGTATACTCGTAACAATTAGGATGACACTATGACGGTATAAAGAATGAAAAAAAAACCACGGTTAGGTGGTAGGTATATAATAATAAATAATACAATTCTGGTCGGACGGACTGCCTGCCGTGTGCCGACACAGAGGTAGCCACAGCCGTGAACTACCGCACTGTACACTGGTTGATAAAGAGATAGTAGTATACTCGTAACAATTAGGATGACACTATGACGGTATAAAGAATGAAAAAAAAACCACGGTTAGGTGGTAGGTATATAATAATAAATAATACAATTCTGGTCGGACGGACTGCCTGCCGTGTGCCGACACAGAGGTAGCCACAGCCGTGAACTACCGCACTGTACTGTGTCTGCTGCTAATATAGACTGGTTGATATTTAAAGAGATATTAGTAGTATACAACAATACTATACTGGTGGTCAGGCACTGGTCACCACTCCTGCAGCAAAAGTGTGCACTGTTAATTAATATAATTGTACTCCTGGCTCCTGCTAACAACCTGCAGTGCTCCCCAGTCTCCCCCACAATTAATTATAAGCTTTTAATTTATACATTGATGACTGTGCAGCACACTGGGCTGAGCTGAGTGCACACAGACTGAGTCACACTGTGTGACTGACTGTGCTGTGTATCGTTTTTTTTTTCAGGCAGAGAACGGATATAGCAGAGAGAAGTGAACGGATATATTATATTAAATAAAAGTTAACTAGCAACTGCACTGGTCACTGACTGTGGTAAACTAACTCTGTCTGCGACTCTGCACAATCTCTCTCTATCTAATCTATCTATCTCTATTCTAATGGAGAGGACGCCAGACACGTCCTCTCCCTATCAATCTCAATGCACGAGTGAAAATGGCGGCGACGCGCGGCTCCTTATATAGAATCCGAGTCTCGCGATAGAATCCGAGCCTCGCGAGAATCCGACAGCGTCATGATGACGTTCGGGCGCGCTCGGGTTAACCGAGCAAGGCGGGAAGATCCGAGTCGCTCGGACCCGTGGAAAAAAAAGTGAAGTTCGTGCGGGTTCGGATTCAAAGAAACCGAACCCGCTCATCTCTAATTTATAGTTCAAAGACAGAACAAACATAAACAACACGGTGGAGTCACATTAGTATGACCACCAGTTAATAGCCAGAGTAACTGCCGTGTGCAGTACGGACAGCAGCTAGATGGGCTGAACTGTCCCTTTAGACACACGTTTGGTAGCCCCCAGGCTCATTTTGACAGTGAGATGCTCCACTGCAGCGTGTCAGACGGCCCTCACGCACCTTCGTAGCCGACATTCACCTCTCACATCAATGTCACGTGGTGCTCTGCAGTTTCCATGTCAGTTATTCACAATGGTACCATTTGTCCAGTCACGATATACCTTCACAACAGCAGCACATGGGAGTGTGATGAGACACATGGGAGATGAAGCGAAAAAGGGGAGTGGACACCGGGGAAAGGATGCAGGGAGGGAGTTGACACTTGGCAGAGGATGCCTGGAGGAAGTGTGGATATTAGAGAAGTGACAGTCTTGGACTCTAAACGTTTGGAACAGCATCAGTGCTGTAACTAGACATTTTAGCGCAGTGTGCAAAAAAACAGCATCGGCGCGCCCCCCCCCCCCATATTTTTGACAGGTTCAGTGCGCAGCATAGGTGCGTAACAAAAATATAGAGACGTGGCTTCATGGGGAAAGGGCATAGTCACAAATAATACTAATTCATATTATGCCCCACAGCAGGTGGTCTTCAGTATGCCGACTGACGGGATCCCGGCGCACAGTATACCGGCGCCGGGATCCCGACAGCCGGCATACCGACACTTATTCTCCCTCGTGCCCGTAGCGTGGCGAGCGCAGCGAGCCCACAAGGGGCTCATTTGCGCTCGCCACACTGTCGGTAAGCCGGCGGTCGAGCTCCCGGCGCCGGTATACTGGTTGCCGGGAGCCTGACCGCCGGCATACCGTAGTGAACCCCCCACAGCAGTCTCCATTATTTAAATTACAACACTTATACACATTACACCAGGTAGAGCCCCTTTTTTACACATTACACCTGGTAAAGTCCCTTTTACATATTACGCCAGTTAAAGCCCCTTTTACACATTACACCAGGTAGAGCTCCTTATACACATTATTCCAGGTACATTCCCTTTTACACATTAACCAGGTAGAGCCCCTTTTACATATTATGACTGACAGAGCCCCCTTTTACGCATTACGCCAGGTAAAGCCACCTTTTACACATTACATCAGAGCCCCCTTTTACACATTATGCCAGAGCCCCCTTTTATACATCATGGTAGACAGTGCCCCTTTTTACACATTACAACAGACAGAGCCCCCGTTTACACATTATGGCAGACAGACTCTTTTTTTTACACATTAAAGCAGGCAGAGTCCTTTTTTTTACACATTACGGCAGACAGAGCCCCTGTCACACATCACGCCAGGTAGAGTTCCCTTTTACACAATATGGCAGGTAGAGCCCCTATCACACATTACAGCAGGTAGAGACCTTTTTTGCATGTTATAGCAGGTAGAGCACCATTTTACACATTACGGCAGGCAGCGCCCTCTTTTACACATTATGCAATGCAGAGCCCCCTTTTACACATTACGCCAGGCAGAGCCCCCTTTTACGCATTACGCCAGGCAGAGTCCCCCTTTACACATTACGGAAAATAGAGTCCCCTTTTACAATGCGGGGGGAAGGGGCGAGAGGGAGAGAGAGAGTCATACTTACGTTTGGCTTCAGAGCAGATGCTTCCACTAGCCGGCTGTATCTGTCCTCATTTTCTTCCTGCCCTAACGCAGCGTCTTTCGCGGCAGCAGGGCACTATGAGAGGGATGGGAGAGATATCATCTCTCCCAGATGATGCTGGGGGAAAGAAGGGGAAGCCGGGATGGAGGTGGGGGGCGGAGCTGGAGCATGACTTGTATCTGCATCACTGCCTGGCTACCCATGTGAGAAGAGGTAGCCGGGCAATACAGTTCAGCTACATGATGGGTGAGGAGGCAGATAGTGCAAAGGTGATGGCGCGGCAGTGGACCTCACAGTGCGGCAGTGACGGCATGGCAGTGGACCTCACAGTGTGGCGGTGATGGCGCATCCAAGCGGGTGTTGCTGGTGGTCCTGCGCCCACAGTGCATCTGCGCTGTGTGCCGAGTACCACTGGCACACACCTGGTTACGGCCCTGAACAGCACTTTGACTGGAGAAGCAGCATAAGGGAGAACATCCCCTGCAGACATGTGGACAGATCCTTGCACTCAGTGCCGGCTCACATCTGTCAGAGCGGGGATGTGTAGGAGGTGTAGTGTGACGAGACACAGGGGAGCTGTAGCGGGGAGGGAGAGTGGACACTGGGGATATGATGCAGGGAGGAAGCATGATGAATGTGTGATATTTACATTAAACTACATTGAACTGGTAACAACTTCACAAGAAATGGTAGAAATCTTCCCACCAGCGTTGTCTTATAAAATGTCATAAACTGTTCTCAATGTCAGTGGTCACAATATGTCCCAGACACTGCTCTTTCAACATCTGATTACTCCATATGTGTCCATTATCTAAAATAATAAGTTCTTATACTCCTCTTCCCACATATGCAATTGATGGTGTGAACTCGTATGGTCACGTTTAGGTACCCAAAACAAAGCACAACAGGAGCAATATAGTGTACAGTAGTATTGTATATTTAATTAAAAAAAAAAAAAAAAACAATTCACAAGATGATAAAAAAATTTCCACAAGATAATAAAGGGGCATATCACTCCTTTTTTTTTTTGTAGCAGCCTCATTCATCACGGCTGTAATGAAGGCGGTATTACTCATATCTCATTGTTACAGCCTTGCCACTATAATTCCCACACTCCCCATACTAAAGTAAGGGCATGTAGAAATTGTGAAATTCATCAAGTTCCGAAAATGCTTTTCTCTGACGTCCTAGTGGATGCTGGAAACTCCGTAAGGACCATGGGGAATAGCGGCTCCGCAGGAGACTGGGCACAAAAGAAAAGCTTTAGAACTACCTGGTGTGCACTGGCTCCTCCCCCCATGACCCTCCTCCAAGCCTCAGTTAGATTTTTGTGCCCGACCGAGCTGGGTGCAATCTAGGGGGCTCTCCTGAGCTTCTTAGGAAAAGTTAGTTTTAGGTTTTTTATTTTCAGTGAGACCTGCTGGCAACAGGCTCACTGCATCGAGGGACTAAGGGGAGAAGAAGCGAACCTGCCTGCTTGCAGCCAGCTTGGGCTTCTTAGGCTACTGGACACCATTAGCTCCAGAGGGACCGAACACAGGCCCAGCCTCGGAGTCCGGTCCCAGAGCCGCGCCGCCGGCCCCCTTACAGAGCCAGAAGCAAGAAGAAGTCCGGAAAATCGGCGGCAGAAGACATCAGTGTTCACCAAGGTAGCGCACAGCACTGCAGCTGTGCGCCATTGCTCCTCATGCACACCACACGCTCCGGTCACTGATGGGTGCAGGGCGCTGGGGGGGGCGCCCTGAGCAGCAATATGAACACCTTGGCTGGCTAAAATACATCACATATAACCCCCAGGGCTATATGGATGTATATTAACCCCTGCCAGATTCCTGAAAAAAGCGGGAGAAAAGTCCGCCGAGAAGGGGGCGGAGCCTATCTCCTCAGCACACTGGCGCCATTTTCCCTCACAGCTCCGCTGGAAGGATGTCTCCCTGACTCTCCCCTGCAGTCCTGCACTACAGAAAAGGGTAAAACAAGAGGGGGGGGGGGCACTAATTAGGTGCAGTATAATATAAACAGCAGCTATAAGGGGAAAAACACTCTGTATAGTGTTATCCCAACATATATATAGCGCTCTGGTGTGTGCTGGCATACTCTCCCTCTGTCTCCCCAAAGGGCTAGTGGGGTCCTGTCCTCTATCAGAGCATTCCCTGTGTGTGTGCTGTGTGTCGGTACGACTGTGTCGACATGTATGAGGAGAAAAATGATGTGGAGGCGGAGCAATTGCCTATAATGGAGATGTCACCCCCTAGGGAGTCGACACCTGAGTGGATGGGCTTATGGAAGGAATTACGTGAAAGTGTCAGCTCTTTACAAAAGACGGTTGATGACATGAGACAGCCGGCTACTCAGCTTGTGCCTGTCCAGGCGTCTCAAAGACCATCAGGGGCTCTAAAACATAAGAAGACGCCGTATTATCAGGCGCAGTCCTTTCGGCCCCATAAGGGCAAGCGGGCAAAAGGCTCCTCATTTCTGCCCCGTGGCAGAGGGAGAGGAAAAAGGATGCAGCAAACAGCCAGTTCCCAGGAACAGAAGCCCTCTCCCGCTTCTGCCAAGTCCTCAGCATGACGCTGGGGCTCTACAAGCGGACTCAGGCACGGTGGGGGCCCGTCTCAAGAATTTCAGCGCGCAGTGGGCTCACTCACTAGTGGACCCCTGGATCCTTCAGGTGGTATCTCAGGGGTACAAATTGGAATTCGAGACGTCTCCCCCCCGCCGTTTCCTAAAGTCTGCCTTACCGACGTCTCCCTCCGACAGGGAGGCGGTATTGGAAGCCATTCACAAGCTGTATTCTCAGCAGGTGATAATCAAGGTACCCCTCCTGCAACAGGGAAAGGGGTATTATTCCACGCTGTTTGTGGTACCGAAGCCGGATGGCTCGGTGAGACCTATTTTAAATCTAAAATCTTTGAACACTTACATACAGAGGTTCAAATTCAAGATGGAGTCACTCAGAGCGGTGATCGCGAACCTGGAAGAAGGGGATTATATGGTGTCTCTGGACATCAAGGATGCTTACCTCCATGTTCCAATTTACCCTTCTCACCAAGGGTACCTCAGGTTTGTGGTACAGAACTGCCACTATCAGTTTCAGACGCTGCCGTTTGGATTGTCCACGGCGCACCGGGTCTTTACCAAAGTAATGGCCGAAATGATGATACTCCTTCGAAGGAAAGGAGTTTTAATTATCCCTTACTTGGACGATCTCCTGATAAGGGCAAGATCCGAGGAACAGTTGGTAGTCGGAGTAGCACTATCTCAAGTAGTGCTGCGGCAGCACGGTTGGATTCTCAATATCCCAAAATCGCAGCTGATCCCGACGACACGTCTTCTATTCCTAGGGATGATCCTGGACACAGTCCAGAAAAAGGTGTTTCTCCCGGAAGAGAAAGCCAGAGAGTTATCCGAGCTAGTCAGAAACCTCCTAAAACCAGGCCAAATATCAATGCATCAATGCACAAGGGTCCTGGGAAAAATGGTGGCTTCCTACGAAGCAATCCCATTCGGCAGATTCCACGCAAGAACATTCCAGTGGGACCTGCTGGACAAATGGTCCGGATCGCATCTTCAGATGCATCGGCGGATAACCCTGTCCCCAAGGACAAGGGTGTCTCTCCTGTGGTGGTTGCAGAGTGCTCATCTTCTAGAGGGCCGCAGATTCGGCATTCAGGACTGGGTCCTGGTGACCACAGATGCCAGCCTGCGAGGCTGGGGAGCAGTCACACAGGGAAGAAACTTCCAGGGCTTGTGGTCAAGCCTGGAGACATCACTTCACATAAATATCCTGGAGTTAAGAGCCATTTATAATGCTCTGAGCCAAGCAAGACCTCTGCTTCAAGGTCAGCCGGTGCTGATCCAGTCGGACAACATCACGGCAGTCGCCCACGTAAACAGACAGGGCGGCACAAGAAGCAGGAGGGCAATGGCAGAAGCTGCAAGGATTCTTCGCTGGGCGGAAAATCATGTGATAGCACTGTCAGCAGTCTTCATTCCGGGAGTGGACAACTGGGAAGCAGACTTCCTCAGCAGGCGCGACCTCCACCCGGGAGAGTGGGGACTTCACCCAGAAGTCTTCCACATGATTGTAAACCGTTGGGAAAAACCAAAGGTGGACATGATGGCGTCCCGCCTCAACAAAAAACTGGACAGGTATTGCGCCAGGTCAAGGGACCCTCAAGCAATAGCGGTGGACGCTCTGGTAACACCGTGGGTGTACCAGTCAGTGTATGTGTTCCCTCCTCTGCCTCTCATACCCAAGGTGCTGAGGATTATACGGCGGGGAGGAGTAAGAACTATTCTCGTGGCTCCGGATTGGCCAAGAAGGACTTGGTACCCGGAACTTCAAGAAATGCTCACAGAGGACCCGTGGCCTCTACCTCTGAGAAGGGACCTGCTCCAGCAGGGACCCTGTCTGTTCCAAGACTTACCGCGGCTGCGTTTGACGGCATGGCGGTTGAACGCCGGATCCTAAAGGAAAAAGGCATTCCAGACGAAGTCATCCCTACTTTGATAAAAGCCAGAAAGGATGTAACCGCAAAGCATTATCACCGCATCTGGCGGAAATATGTTGCGTGGTGCGAGGCCAAAAAGGCCCCGACGGAGGAATTTCAACTGGGTCGATTCCTGCATTTCCTGCAAGCAGGAGTGTCTATGGGCCTAAAATTAGGATCCATTAAGGTCCAGATTTCGGCCCTGTCGATTTTCTTTCAGAGAGAACTGGCTTCAGTGCCTGAAGTCCAGACGTTTGTTAAGGGAGTGCTACATATACAGCCTCCTTTTGTGCCTCCAGTGGCACCCTGGGATCTGAATGTTGTTTTGGGTTTCCTAAAATCACATTGGTTTGAACCACTCAACACTGTGGACTTAAAATATCTCACATGGAAAATGGTCATGCTGTTGGCCCTGGCTTCAGCCAGGCGTGTGTCAGAATTGGCGGCTTTATCCTGTAAAAGCCCTTACCTGATTTTTCATACGGACAGGGCAGAATTGAGGACTCGTCCTCAATTTCTCCCAAAGGTGGTTTCAGCGTTTCATCTGAACCAGCCTATTGTGGTACCTGCGGCTACTAAGGACTTGGAGGACTCCAAGTTGCTGGACGTTGTCAGGGCCCTGAAAATATATGTTTCCAGGACGGCTGGAGTCAGAAAATCTGACTCGCTATTTATCCTGTACGCACCCAACAAGCTGGGTGCTCCTGCTTCTAAGCAGACTATTGCTCGCTGGATTTGTAGTACAATTCAGCTTGCGCATTCTGTGGCAGGCCTGCCACAGCCAAAATCTGTAAAAGCCCACTCCACAAGGAAGGTGGGCTCATCTTGGGCGGCTGCCCGAGGGGTCTCGGCTTTACAACTTTGCCGAGCTGCTACTTGGTCAGGGTCAAATACTTTTGTGAAATTTTACAAATTTGACACTCTGGCTGAGGAGGACCTGGAGTTTTCTCACTCGGTGCTGCAGAGTCATCCGCACTCTCCTGCCCGTTTGGGAGCTTTGGTATAATCCCCATGGTCCTTACGGAGTTCCCAGCATCCACTAGGACGTCAGAGAAAATAAGAATTTACTTACCGATAATTCTATTTCTCGTAGTCCGTAGTGGATGCTAGGCGCCCATCCCAAGTGCGGATTATCTGCAATACTTGTACATAGTTATTGTTAACAAATCGGGTTATTGTTGTTGTGAGCCATCTATCCAGAGGCTCCTCTGTTATCATGCTGTTAACTGGGTTCATATCACAAGTTGTACGGTGTGATTGGTGTGGCTGGTATGAGTCTTACCCGGGATTCAAAATCCTTCCTTATTGTGTACGCTCGTCCGGGCACAGTATCCTAACTGAGGCTTGGAGGAGGGTCATGGGGGGAGGAGCCAGTGCACACCAGGTAGTCCTAAAGCTTTTCTTTTGTGCCCAGTCTCCTGCGGAGCCGCTATTCCCCATGGTCCTTACGGAGTTCCCAGCATCCACTACGGACTACGAGAAATAGAATTATCGGTAAGTAAATTCTTATTTATTTATTTTTTTGAAACATGACAGTGACACTGTACGCCATTCTGAGATTGCATTCAGCCTCTAATATCCTATACAAGATGCCCTTTACACCGCATTTTGTGCAGCAGAGGGATCTGTTCAGATCCCTCCATGTCGTGTCCTCCGTACTTACAGACTGTGGCTGTTATATATTCTTCCTTCCAAAAGGGAGTAGGGACATGGCAGAGGCTGACACCCGCTGCAGTGACCTCGGCTGCTGTAACCCCCAATGCTGCGCTGCCTTGAACCCCCGCTCCCTGCTTCCCTCTTCTGTACGGAAATACTGGGCAGCCCCTTTTTCCAGCTTCAGCCTGCCACAGCACTCTGCCACCAGGGACAGTGAGAGCACACACCTGGGGGAGAGGAGACATTGACGGACACATCAGCTAAACTACTATGGGGTACACTGTTGTGAGATGTGAAGAAGGGGTCTAGTTGCGGCATCACAGGGTTACACTACTGGCCACCCTGTAGGGTATTATTTGTATGCATCACCATCCTCTTGGCGCCACTGAGCATAGGCGCCGTCTTTTATAGCATAAATGCCAGGCTTTCATTTTGGCTCTGGGCTTGTTTTGTCTTAAACTGGTCCTTTCTGTGATTTTACTACTATACGTTGGATGAAACAGATGGGTGAAAATTCATTATACTTACAGTATGAGTTCTAAAAATGCTTGGAACATGACAAATTACCATACACTCAACACATCTTTGCATATATAAATAGATTATGAATAAACCTACAGTAAAATTAGCATTCAGCAATCTTTGTATATTATTTGTATATTCTTTGATTAGTCTATCAGATTTGTTTAAATGTGTCTATTTTATTGCTTACTTTAAGTTGCAATAATGTCTGACATTTCCATAAGCTTCAGGCAAGTTTATCAAATTCCAGACCCACTCACATAACCTCCATAATCTATACTACCCAATTACATCCCCTCTATGCAGTCCATACATAACTTTACATATTTTCTTTCTACACGCAAACCTCACTCCAGGGGTAATTCAGAGTTGATCGCAGCAGCAAATTTGTTAGTAGTTGGGCAAAACCATGTGCACTGCAGGGGGGGGGGAGATATAACATGCAGAGAGAGTTAGATTTGGGTGGGTTATATTGTTCCTGTGCAGGGTAAATACTGGCTGCTTTATTTTTACACTGCAGTTTATATTTCAGTTTGAACACACCCCACGCAAATCTAACTCTCTTTGCACATGTTACATCTGCACCCCACCCCTGCACTGCACATGGGCGCTCATTCCGAGTTGTTCGCTCGGTAAAAATCTTCGCATCGCAGCGATTTTCCGCCTAATGCGCATGCGCAATGTTCGCACTGCGACTGCGCCAAGTAAATTTGCTATGCACTTAGTAATTTTACTCACGGCTTTTTCATCGTTCTGGCGATCGTAATGTGATTGACAGGAAATGGGTGTTACTGGGCGGAAACAGGCCGTTTTATGGGCGTGTGGGAAAAAACGCTACCGTTTCCGGAAAAAACGCAGGAGTGGCCGGAGAAACGGAGGAGTGTCTGGGCGAACGCTGGGTGTGTTTGTGACGTCAAACCAGGAACGACAAGCAGTGAAATGATCGCAGATGCCGAGTAAGTCTGGAGCTACTCAGAAACTGCTACGAGGTGTGTAATCGCAATATTGCGAATACATCGTTCGCAATTTTAAGATGCTAAGATTCACTCCCAGTAGGCGGCGGCTTAGCATGAGCAAATCTGCTAAAATCCGCTTGCGAGCGAACAACTCGGAATGACCTCCATGGTTTTGCCCAACTGCTAAAAAATTTGCTGCTGCGATCAGATCTGAATTACCCCCACTGACCCCAGGACAGCATTCCTGTGTGATGGTATCATACAGCCCACCAAGAACCTCTGCAATCTGGCTGGGCCAGAATGCACTTTGTAGCTCTTCCCTGTAGAGCGTGAGCTTGTGACCAGGGCCCTCTTACCTCTTTGTCTTTCTGCTATTATCCAGTCTTGTTTTAGTACTATTTTGTTCCCAACTGTAAAGCGCAATGGAAAATGCTGGCGCTAGATAAATAAATAATAATAATAATTATTATTATTTTTATTAGAAGAAGAATGTTCATATATACAGTATGATTGCCACATAGAAGAGTTACATTCAAATATTTTCCAGTTGCAAATTTTGCACTTGGCCAAACCATGTTGCACTGCAAGTAGTGCAACGCAAACATCTTTATGCTTGCTTACTGCACACAAATACATGCCACATCTATTTATAAACTGCATTTATTACTCTTAATTGTGTCAGATAATTTAAAGTTACTCCATCTGTAGGATCAAATGGTTTGCCCTGGGATAAAATATACATCTAACAGCCGTACAGTATTTACTCACACCTCTAATTCAGGCCAAAGTAAAGCAATCCTAAAGAATCAAGTTTAAAGACGGTTTTCCAGCTCCCTCTTTGGAAGGCTCCAGCATTTGACTCTAGCCCCAAGCTTGCACAGATGCTTAATAAACCCTCAATGCCAGCTCTTGCCTGTTGAACAAACACCCACTCAGGTTCCAAAGTGGTTCCAGGAATTATCGGTCTTGTTCCAAAGCTGCTCTGTACAGTTCTGCTCTGTATTTCCCATGCTTCACATTGAAAGAAACTACTAAGAATTGAAAAAGATACTTCAAACTGTCTAATTAACTTCACTTACTAGCATGACGAGACAAACTGTAAGCTTGTGAATTTATTTATGAAAGGAACTTTTTTACTAGCAAAATATTAATTTAAGAAACTAAGAAAAACAGTTCTTTCCAAATATCTTCCTCCTAATGTTTTGCTCACAGCCAGGTTACAGTTTACCTAAACAATTTCAAAATATTGGCAGAGCATAGTTTAAGTAGGTAAATAATAAGTTATGCCGTTATAAAGAAGAGTCATTCACTTTTAGCCAACGTTTCTGTTGTAAACATGACACTAGATTTAATTTCAGTCCATCTAAGCTTATTGCCCATTAAAACTCTCTGTCACTGCCAGATCATAAGGGGGTTGACGAGGCGGACGCCAAAGGTCACAGCTGCAGACATTGCCTCATGGCTGGCTACCACCTCCCAGTGTTAGAAGCACACTTTGCTGCACCTCTGCTCACCTGCTACAGCCGGCGGGTACTAGGACATTGAGCAGCTGTGCAGGACCTCCGACCTAGACCTTTTGCACATGCGTGGTTCTCCTAAGCTTATTTCTCTATCGTCCTTGTGGATGCTGGGGTTCCTGAAAGGACCATGGGGAATAGCGGCTCCGCAGGAGACAGGGCACAAAAAGTAAAGCTTTCCGATCAGGTGGTGTGCACTGGCTCCTCCCCCTATGACCCTCCTCCAGACTCCAGTTAGATTTTTGTGCCCGGCCGAGAAGGGTGCAATCTAGGTGGCTCTCCTAAAGAGCTGCTTAGAGAAAGTTTAGCTTAGGTTTTTTATTTTACAGTGAGTCCTGCTGGCAACAGGATCACTGCAACGAGGGACTTAGGGGAGAAGGAGTGAACTCACCTGCGTGCAGGATGGATTGGCTTCTTGGCTACTGGACATCAGCTCCAGAGGGACGATCACAGGTACAGCCTGGATGGTCACCGGAGCCGCGCCGCCGGCCCCCTTGCAGATGCTGAAGTAAGAAGAGGTCCAGAATCGGCGGCTGAAGACTCCTGCAGTCTTCTAAAGGTAGCGCACAGCACTGCAGCTGTGCGCCATTTTCCTCTCAGCACACTTCACACGGCAGTCACTGAGGGTGCAGGGCGCTGGGAGGGGGGCGCCCTGGGAGGCAAATGAAAACCTTTTTTGGCGAAAAATACCTCACATATAGCCCCCAGAGGCTATATGGAGATATTTAACCCCTGCCAAGATTCACTAAATAGCGGGAGACGAGCCCGCCGAAAAAGGGGCGGGGCCTATCTCCTCAGCACACAGCGCCATTTTCTCTCACAGAAAGCCTGGAGAGAAGGCTCCCAGGCTCTCCCCTGCACTGCACTACAGAAACAGGGTTAAAACAGAGAGGGGGGGCACTGATTTTGGCGATATTGAGATATATATAAAGATGCTATAAGGGAAAACACTTATATAAGGTTGTCCCTATATAATTATAGCGTTTTGGTGTGTGCTGGCAAACTCTCCCTCTGTCTCCCCAAAGGGCTAGTGTGGGTCCTGTCCTCTGTCAGAGCATTCCCGGTGTGTGTGCTGTGTGTCGGTACGTGTGTGTCGACATGTATGAGGACGATGTTGGTGAGGAGGCGGAGAAATTGCCTGTAATGGTGATGTCACTCTCTAGGGAGTCGACACCGGAATGGATGGCTTATTTAGGGAATTACGTGAGAATGTCAACACGCTGCAAGGTCGGTTGACGACGTGAGACGGCCGACAAACTATTAGTACCGGTCCAGGCGTCTCAGAAACACCGTCAGGGGCGTTAAAAACGCCCATTTACCTCAGTCGGTCGACACAGACACAGACACGGACACTGAATCCAGTGTCGACGGTGAATAAACAAACGTATTTCTCATTAGGGCCACACGTTAAGGGCAATGAAGGAGGTGTTGCATATTTCTGATACTACAAGTACCACAAAAAAGGGTATTATGTGGGAGTGAAAAAACTACCGGTAGTTTTTCCTGAATCAGATAAAATAAAATGAAGTGTGTGATGATGCGTGGGGTTACCCCGATAGCAAATATTGGCGTTATACCCTTTCCCGCCAGAAATTAGGGCGCGTTGGGAAACACCCCTTAGGGTGATAAGGCGCTCACACGCTTATCAAGTGGCGTTACCGTCTCCAGATACGGCCGCCCTCAAGGAGCCAGCTGATAGGAAGCTGGAAAGATATCCTAAAAAGTATATACACACATACGGTGGTTATACTGCGACCAGCGATCGCCATCAGCCTGGAGATGCAGTGCTGGGTTGGCTTGGTCGGATTCCCTGACTGAAAATATTTTATTCATATAGAGCATTTAATAGGATGCATTCTATATATATGTACGTGAGATGCACAGAGGGATATTTGCTCTCTGGCATCAAGATAAGTACGTTGTCCATATCACCCAGAAGATGTCATGGACACGACAGTGGTCAGGTGATACAGATCCCATACGGCACATGGAAGTATTGCCGTATAAAGGGAAGGAGTTAGTTGGGGTCGGTCCATCGGACCTGGGGACCACGGCAACAGCTGGGATATCCAACCTTTTTACCCCAAGTTACATCTCAGCTGAAAAAGACACCGTCTTTTCAGCCTCAATCCTTCCTTTCCCATGAGGGCATGCAGGCAAAAGGCCAGTCATATCTGCCCAGACATAGAGGTAAGGGAAGTAGACTGCAGCAGGCAGCCCCTTCCCAGGAAAAGAAGCCCTCCACCGCGTCTGCCAAGTCCTCAGCATGACGCTGGGGCCATGCAAGCGGACTCAAGGTGGGGGGGTAGTCTCAAGAGTCTCAGCGCGCAGTGGGATCACTCGCAGGTTGACCCCTAGATAGTACAAGTATTATCCCAGGGGTACAGATTGGAGAGTCGAGACATCTTCTCCTCGCAGGTTTCTGAAGTCTGCTTTACCAACGGCTCCCTCCGACAGGGAGGCAGCATTGGAAACAATTCACAAGCTGTATATCCAGCAGGTGATAATCAAAGTACCCCTCCTACAACAAGGAAAAGGGTATTATTTTTCCACACTATATTGTGGTACTGACGCCAGACGGCTTGGTGAGACATAGTCTAAACTGAAATCTTTGAACACTTACATAAAAGGTTCAAATCGAGATGGAGTCACTCAGAGCAGTGATAGCGAACCGGAAAAAAGGGGACTATATGGGGTCCCTGGACATCAAGGATTACCTCCATGTCCAAATTTGCCCTTCTCAACAAGGGTACCTCTGGTTCGTGGTACAGAACTGTCAATATCAGTTTCAGACGATGCCGTTTGAATTATCCACGGCACCCCGGGCCTTTTACCAAGGTAATGGCCGAAAAGATGTTTCTTCAAAGAAAAAAGGCATCTAAATTATCCCTTACTTGGACGATATCCTGAAAAGGGCAAGTTCCAGAGAACAGTTGGAGGTCGGAAGAGCACTATCTAAAGTAGTTCTACGACAGCACGACTGGATTCTAAATATTCCAAGAATCGCAGCTGTTTTCCGACGATACGTCTGCTGTTCCTAGGAATGATTCTGGGCATAGTCCAGAAAAAGGTGTTCCTCCGGGAGGAAAAAGCCAAGGAGTTATTCGACCTAGTCAGAAACCTCCTAAAACCAGGCCAAGTATCAGTGCATCAATGCACAGGAGTCCTGGGAAAAATGGTGGCTTCTTACGAAGCGATTCCATTCGGCAGATCTCAGGGGATTTGCTGGACGAATGGTCCGGATCGCATTTTCAGATGCATCAGCGGATAATCCTGTCTCCAAGGACAAGGGTGTCTCTTCTGTGGGGGCTGCAGAGTGCTCATCTTTTAGAGGGCAGCACACTCAGCATTCAGGACTGTGTTCTGGGGACCACGGATACCAGCCTGAGAGGCTGGGGAGTAGTCACACAGGGAAAAAATTTCCAAGGAAGTGTGGTCAAGTCTGGAGACTTCTCTCCACATGAATATACTGGAGCTAAGGGCAATTTACAATGCTCTGAGCCTAGGAAGACTCCTGCTTCAAAGTCAACCGGTGCTGATCCAGTAGGACATCATCATGGCGGTCGCCCACGTTATCAGACGGGGCGACACAAGAAGCAGGAGGGCAATGACAGCAAGGATTCTTCGCTGGGCGGAAAATCATGTGATAACACTGTCAGCAGTGTTCATTCCGGGAGTGGGCAACTGGGAAGATTTCCTCAGCATAAATGAATTCCACCCGGAAAAGTGGAAACTTAATCTGGAAGTTTCCACATGATTGTAAACCGTTGGGAAAGACCAAAGGTGGTTATGATGGCGTCCCACCTGAAGCGCCAGGTCAAGAGACACTCAGGCAATAGCTGGGACGCTCTGGTAACACCGTCGGTGTACCAGTCGGTGTATGTGTTCCATCCTCTGCTTTTCATACCCAATGTATTGAAAATGATAGGAAGGAGAGGAGTAAGAACTATACTCGTGGCTCCGGTTTGGCCAAGAAGGACTTGGTTCCCGGAACTTAAAGAGATACTAAGAAGGGTCTTGATTCGGCAAGAACCGTGTCTGTTCCGGGACTTACCGCAGCTGCGTTGACGCCAAGGCGGGTGAACGCCGGATCCTAAGGGAAAGAGGCATTCCGGAAGAGGTCATCCCTACCCTGGTCAGAGCCAGGAAGGAGGTGACCGCACAACATTATCACCACTTAGGTGAAAATATGTGCCAGGGTGTGAGTCCAGGAAGGCTCCACGGAAGAATTTCAACTAGGTTAATTTCTACATTTCCTGCAAACAGGAGTGTCTATGGGTCTCAAATTGGGTCCATTAAGGTTCAAATTTCGGCCTGTTGATTTTCTTCCAGAAAGAAATTGGCTTCAGTTCCTGAAGTCCAGAAGTTGTTAAGGGAGTACTGCATATACAGCCCCTTTGATGTCTCCAGTGGCACTGGGCGATCTCAACGTAGTTTTGGGATTCCTAAAAAATCACATTGGTTTAAACAACTCAAATCTGTGGATTTGATATATCTCACATGGAAAATGACCATGCTGTTGGTCCTGGCCTCGGCCAGGCGAGTGTCAGAATTGGCGGCTTTATCTCACAAAGCCATATCTGATTGTCCATTCGGACAGAGCAAAGCTGCGGACTCGTCCCCAGTTTCTCCTTAAGGTGGTGTCAGCGTTTCACCTGAACCAGCTTATTTGTGGTACCTGCGGCTACTAGGGACTTGGAGGACTCCAAGTTGCTGGATGTTATCAGGGCCCTGAAAATATAGTTTCCAGGTTGGCTGGAGTCAGGAAATCTGACTTGCTGTTTATCCTGTATGCACCCAACAATGCTGGGTGCTTCTGCTTCTAAGCAGTCGATTGCTCGTGGGATTGGTAGCACAATTCAACTTGCACATTCTGTGGCAGGCCTGCCACAGTCTAAATCTGTTAAGGCCCATTCCACAAGGAAGGTGGGCTCATCTTGGGCGGCTGCCCGAGGGGTCTCGGCATTACAACTTTGCCGAGCAGCTACGTGGTCGGGGGAGAACACGTTTGTAAAATTCTACAAATTTGATACCCTGGCAAAAGAGGACCTGGAGTTCTCTCATTCGGTGCTGCAGAGTCATCCGCACTCTCCCGCCCGTTTGGGAGCTTTGGTATAATCCCCATGGTCCTTTCAGGAACCCCAGCATCCACAAGGACGATAGAGAAAATAAGAATTTACTTACCGATAATTCTATTTCTCGGAGTCCGTAGTGGATGCTGGGCGCCCATCCCAAGTGCGGATTATCTGCAATACTTGTACATAGTTATTGCTAACTAAATCGGGTTATTGTTGTTGTGAGCCATCTTTTCAGAGGCTCCGCTGTTATCATACTGTTAACTGGGTTCAGATCACAGGTTGTACAGTGTGATTGGTGTGGCTGGTATGAGTCTTACCCGGGATTCAAAATTCCTCCCTTATTGTGTACGCTCGTCCGGGCACAGTACCTAACTGGAGTCTGGAGGAGGGTCATAGGGGGAGGAGCCAGTGCACACCACCTGATCGGAAAGCTTTACTTTTTGTGCCCTGTCTCCTGCGGAGCCGCTATTCCCCATGGTCCTTTCAGGAACCCCAGCATCCACTACGGACTCCGAGAAATAGAATTATCGGTAAGTAAATTCTTATTTTCCTTCTCTCTGTCCACAGCAATGGATGTGCCTTTACATTAGAGATGAGCGGGTTCGGTTTTACTCGGATTTACTTGGTTCTCAAAACGGCATCTTATTGGCTCACGGATGTCACGTATTTTGGATAGCCAAACTGAACTGCCGTTAATTCTGGCGTTACAGCCAAACCCACTCATCTCTAATATACACTGCTCAAAAAAATAAAGGGAACACTTAAACAACACAATGTAACTCCAAGTTAATCACACTTCTGTGAAATCAAACTGTCCACTTAGGAAGCAACACTGATTGACAATCAATTTCACATGCTGTTGTGCAAATGGAATAGACAACAGGTGGAAATTATAGGCAATTAGCAAGACACCTAAGTAAGGAGTTGTTCTGCAGGTGGTGACCACAGACCACTTCTCAGCTCCTATGCTTTCTGGCTGATATTTTGGTCACTTTTGAAAGCGGTGCTTTCACTCTAGTGGTAGCATGAGATAGAGCCTACAACCCACACAAGAGGCTCAGGTAATACAGCTCATCCAGGATGGCACATCAATGCGAGCTGTGGCAAGAAGGTTTGCTGTGTCTGTCAGCGTAGTGTCCAGAGCATGGAGGTGCTACCAGGAGACAGGCCAGTAGATCAGGAGACGTGGAGGAGGCCGTAGGAGGGCATCAACCCAGCAGCAGTACCGCTACCTCCGCCTTTGTGCAAGGAGGAACAGGAGGAGCACTGCCAAAGACCTGCAAAATGACCTCCAGCAAGCCACAAATGTGCATGTGTCTACTGTCTACTCAAACGATCAGAAACAGACTCCATGAGGGTGGTATGAGGGTCCGACGTCCACAGGTGGGGGTTGTGCTTACAGCCCAATACTGTGCAGGACGTTTGGCATTTGCCAGAGAACATCAAGATTGGCAAATTCGCCACTGGCGCCCTGTGCTCTTCACAGATGAAAGCAGGTTCTCACTGAGCACATGTGACAGATGTGACAGAGTCTGGAGACGCCAAGTAGAACGTTCTGCTGCCTGCAACATCCTCCAGCATGACCGGTTTGGCAGTGGGACAGTAATGGTGTGGGGTGGCATTTCTTTGGGGGGACGCACAGCCCTCCATGTGCTCGCCAGAGGTAGCCTGACTGCCATTAGGTACCGAGATGAGAACCTCAGACCCCTTGTGAGACCATATGCTGGTGCGGTTGGCCCTGGGTTCCTCCTAATGCAAGACAATGCTAGACCTCATGTGGCTGGAGTGTGTCAGCAGTTCCTGCAAGACGAAGGCATTGATGCTATGGACTGGCCCGCCCGTTCCCCAGACCTGAATCCAATTGAGCACATCTGGGACATTATGTCTCGCTCCATCCACCAACGCCACATAGCACCACAGACTGTCTAGGAGTTGGCGGATGCTTTAGTCCAGGTCTGGGAGGAGATCCCTCAGGAGACCATCCGCCACCTCATCAGGAGCATGCCCAGGCATTGTAGGGAGGTCATACAGGCACGTGGAGGCCACACACACTACTGAGCCTCATTTTGACTTGTTTTAAGGACATTACATCAAAGTTGGATTAGCATGAAGTGTGTTTTTCCACTTTAATTTTGAGTGTGAATCCAAATCCAGACCTCCATGGGTTAATAAATTTGATTTCCATTGATAATTTTTGTGTGATTTTGTTGTCAGCACATTCAACTATGTAAAGAACAAAGTATTTAATAAGAATATTTCATTCATTCAGATCTAGGATGCGTTATTTTAGTGTTCCCTTTATTTTTTTGAGCGGTGTGTATATATTTCTCTTACGTCCTAGAGGATGCTGGGGTCCACATTAGTACCATGAGGTAAAGACTGGTCCACTAGGAGCCATTGGCACTTTAAGTGTTTGAGAGTGTGGGCTGGCTCCTCCCTCTATGCCCCTCCTACCAGACTCAGTTTAGAAAATGTGCCCGGAGGAGCCAGTCACAGCTAGGGGAGCTCTCCTGAGTTTTCCTAGTAAAATGTTTTAGAGTTTTTCGTTTTACAGGGAGGCTGCTGGCAACAGCCTCCCTGCAGCGAGGGACTGAGGGGGGGAGCAGTGTCCGCCTGCGGGGTCTGAGCCACTGTCTCCACTAACTGGACACTGAGCTCCAGAGGGGTCTGATCATTCTCCGCCACAGGGGACCGCTCGCCCCAGCAGCATGCCGCCACCCCTTTGCATAGCTGAAGAATCGGTGGCGAGTGAGACACCGACCCCCTTAGCAAGCGGGGGGTCGGTGTGAAGATGGTGGCAACAGGTTAGGAGCACAGTATTAACTGTGCTCTGGGGATGGCTCAGCGGTACATGGTGCGGCGCTGTGAGGTGCGCCCTGAGCCAGCGCTACACCCTACACTGGTCCAGCAGCCTGTCGGGGTCCAGGATCTCAGCCAGCACTAAATCCTCAGGCCAGTATAAGCAGAAGAGCGGGAAGACAGCACCATTTTGGGGGCGGAGCTTCTCCTCATAGCGGAACCAGCAGCATTTCAGCGCCATTTTCCTGCCTGCACAGCACTGACCAGGAAAGAAGGTCCCTCCACAGCAACTCCAGCTATCTGTAAATGGTACCAGGGGTTGTAGAAGGGGAGGGATGCTGCAATACGACTGTGTATCCTATTAAGCTGCACAGTCAGCACTGACAAGGGTTCTTTCTTTGGTAAAAGCGCTGTGTGTGGGTTGGCTCCAATCTCTGTGTCTCTCTTGCCATTCTTTTGGGGGGGAACTCTGTCCGCCCTCACCTGTGTGTGTGGAGTGTTTGGTGGTCTCCTTTAGCTATGTCCAGGAACACTGTGTCATATGCTGCGGAGGATATGTCCTCTCAGGATGATCCCATTCCATGTAATCAGGATAGCACTGGTTTAGAACAGATACCAGCAAGGGAACCTGAGCGGTTTTCCTCTATCAAATCTTGGATTACTCAGATTTCTGACAGGGTTGCGAGTAATGAGTCTGCAACCCAGGTATTACAGAGCTCCATGGCAGTATGGCCCGATTCTGGTACCTCAGGACGCCCCGCTATATACCCCTAGAAACATGCGCTTGTTAACATCACGCAAGATGACATGGATACCACAGACGGTAATGGGGATGTGTTGCGGGGTCTGCAATTAATGATAGAGGCTATAAGGGATGTGTTAAATATAAATGATACCACACCTGAGCAGGTTAAGGAGGCTTTTTTCACTGAAAATAAGAAACCTCGCTAACCTTCCGTGCGTCAAAAGAATTTAATGCTATAGCATTGGGAAAGCATGGGAAAACCCGGAGAAAAAAATTCCAGATCCCTAAAAGGGTCCAGGTGACATTTCCTTTCCCTGAGTAGGATAGAAAAAAATGGGAAAACCTGCCTATTATTGACGCATCTGTGTCCAGACTCTCAAAAAAGCTGGTTTTACCTGTTACAGGATCTACCGCCTTAAAGGAGCCGGCTGATAGATGATAGATCAATGTACACTGCTTCAGGGGCCATATTACGTCCCACTATTGCTAGTGCATGGATTGCAAGGGCTATAGTAAAGTGGTCGGCTACCTTACTAGAGGATTTGGATACGATGGATAGAGGGGATGTTGAATTGTTTTTGCATAACATTCACAATTCAGCAGGTATTATGGTAGAATCCATGAAAGACTTGGATTCCATGGCTGCGGGAATCTCTTCAATGTCTGTTTCAGCTCGTCGGGGACTGTGGCTGCGCCAGTGGTCTGCCGACGTGGAATCAAGGAAAAGTGTGGAGTCCCTACCCTACACAGGTCAGGCTCTCTTTAGGGAAACTTTGGATGCGTGGATATCCACGGCTACAGGGGGTAAGTCTCTGTTTCTTCCCTCAGCTGCTCCTGCTCCGAAGAAATACTTCTCTTCATCAGCATCTCAGTCCTTTCGGACTAACAAGCCTAGAAAGGCCAAACCGTCCAATACCTTCTTTAGGGGAGGTCGAGTTAAATCCAAGATACCTGCTGCTGCAGGTTCCCAGGAACAAAAGCCTGCTTCAGGTATGCCAAAGTCCTCGGCATGACGGTGGACTGCGCGGCCTGGAGGTGGGGCCGGTGGGGGCGAGACTCAGACAGTTCAGTCACGTCTGGGTATCGTCCGGCCTGGATCTCTGGATGATAGATATTGTGTCCCAGGGATACAGGCTGGAATTTCAAAATCTTCCTCCCCACCGATTTTTCAAATAAGGCTTGCCAGTTCTACTGGCAGACAGAACTGTACTACAGGAAGCTTCCAGAAGTTGGTGGAGGCACAGATCATTGTACCAGTTCCTCCTCATTTACAAACCACAGGTTACTATTCAAACCTTTTCGTGGTACCGAAACCGGATGGTTCGGTCAGGCCCATTCTGAACCTAAAATCACTGAACCCCTTTCTAAAGAAGTTCAAGATGGAGTCTCTCAGGGTGGTGATATCAGGTCTGGAAGAGGGGGAATTCCTGGTATCCCTGGATATCAAGGATGCGTACCTCCACATTCCGATTTGGCTGCCGCATCAGGCTTATCTCTGTTTCGCATTATTGGACTGTCATTTCCCGTTCCAGGCCCTGCCATTCGACTTCTCAACAGCACCGAGGGTGTTTACCAAGGTGATGGCAGAGATGATGGTTCTCCTCCGCAAACAAGGGGCGAACATCATTCCATATCTGGATGATCTGCTGATAAAGGCTTCGTCCAAGGAGAAGCTGTTGCAGTTCATTGTTCTCACAATGCACCTACTCAGAGTCCACGGTTGGATTCTGACTCTCCCAAAGTCACATTTGGAACCGACCCAGTGTTTGTCTTTTCTGGGGATGATTCTCGACACAGAAGTGCAGAGGGTGTTTCTTCTACAGGAAAAGGCGTTGGTGATACAAACAGTGGTCCGGGATGTCCTGAAGCCAGCCCGAGTGTCAGTTCATCAATGCATTCGCCTTTTGGGAAAGATGGTGGCCTCTTACGAGGCTCTCCAATACGGGAGGATCCATGCTCAGGTCTTCCAACTGGATCTCCTGGACAAGTGGTCAGGATCTCATCTCCACATGCACCAGAAAATTTGACTGTCGCCAAAGGCCAGGATTTCAGTCCTCTGGTGGCTCCAATTGCCTCACCTTCTGGAGGGCTGCAGGTTTCAGGACTGGGTCCTTCTCACCACGGATGCGAGCCTTCGGGGCTGAGGCACAGTCACTCAGGGGGAAACATTCCAAAGAAGGTGGTCAAGTCTGGAAGCCGGCCTGCCCATCAACATCCTACAACTAAGAGCCGTCTACAACAGTCTTCTTCAGGCGGCCCATCTTCTAAGAAATCGGGCCATTAAAGTGCAGTTGGACAATGTAACGACAGTGGCCTACATAAACCGACAGGGCAGAACGAAGAGCAGAGCTGCAATGTCAGAGGTGACAAGAATCATCCTCTGGGCAGAAAGACACGCGTTGGTGCTCTCAGCAATCTTCATTCCAGGAGTAGACAACTGGGAAGCAGACTTCCTCAGCAGACTCGATCTCCATCCAGGGGAATGGGGTTTCCATCCGGAGATGTTCAAGGAAATTGCAGATCTTTGGGGGTTACGCCAAATATACATGATGGCATCTCATCTCAACAAGAAGCTTTAACGCTATTGTTCCAGGTTGAGGGACCCACAAGCAGTGGCAGTGGACGCCCTGGTGTCTCCGTGAGTGTTCCAGTCAGTGTATGTGTTTCCACCTCTTCCACTCATTCCAAGAGTTCTAACGCTCGTAAGGAGATCAAGGGTTCAGGCGATCCTCATTGCTCCAGACTGACCAAGGCAGGCTTGGTACGCAGACCTTCTGAATCTCTTGCAGGTAGAGCCGAGGCCTCTTCCTCTAAGGGAAGATATGCTGCTGCAGGGACCGTTCGTCTATCAAGACTTACCGCGGCTACGTTTGACGGCATGGAGGTTGAACGCCAGATACTAGCTCGAAAGGGCATTCCGAAGAAGGTCATTCCTACCGTGATACAGGCTAGGAAAGCGGTAACGTCTAAACATTACCATCGTATTTGGAAGAAATATGTTTCTTGGTGTGTTTCCAAGAAGTTTCCTACGGTGGAGTTTCAACTCGGACGGTTTCTCCTCTTCCTGCAGGCAGGGGTGGATATGGGCCTGAGGTTGGGATCTGTGAAGGTCCAGATTTTGTCCCTCTCCATCTTCTTCTAGAAACAATTGGCTGCCCTCCCTGAGGTTCAGACTTTTTTGAAGGGAGTTCTGCACATCCAACCTCCCTTTGTACCGCTTACGGCACCTTGGGACCTTAACTTGGTGTTGCAGTTTCTCCAGTCAGATTGGTTTGAACCTCTACAGGAGGTTGATGTCAAATTTCTTACTTGGAAGGCGGTCACATTGTTGGCCTTAGCTTCTGCTAGACGTGTGTCGGAATTAGGGGCTTTGTCCTGTAAAAGTCCTTACTTGATCTTTTACAAAGATAGAGCTGAGCTCCGGACACGTCAGCAGTTTCTTCCGAAGGTTGTGTCGGCATTTCATATCAACCAACCTATTGTGGTGCCAGTAGCTACTGACTCCTCAATTACATCAAAGTCCTTGGATGTTGTAAGGGCTCTGAAGATATATAGGAAGAGAACTTCTCGTCACAGAAAGTCGGGCTCTCTGTTTGTCCTATATGATCCCAAGAAGATTGGGTGTCCTGCTTCTAAGCAGACTATTTCTCGCTGGATTCGGTTCACTATCCAGCACGCTTATTCTACGGTAGGACGGCTGTGTCCATAATCTGTTAAGGCTCATTCTACTCGAAAGGTGGGGTCTTTCTGGGCGGCTGCCCGGGGTGTCTCGGCATTGCAACTTTGCCGAGCTGCAACTTGGTCTGGGTCTAACATGTTTGCAAAGTTTTACAAGTTCAATACTTTGGCCTCTAAAGTTCAGTCAATCCGTTCAGCAGGAGCCTCCATGCTCTCCCTCCCGTTGTGGGAGCTTTGGTACATCCCCATGGTACTAATGTGGACCCCAGCATCCTCTAGGACGTAAGAGAAAATAGGATTTTGGTTAGCTACCGGTAAATCCTTTTCTCAAAGTCCGTAGAGGATGCTGGGCGCCCGCCCAGCGCTTCATTTTCCTGCAACCGTTATCTGGTTCAGTACAACTTTGTTTTTAGTGAAGTACTGCATTGTTACTTGGTAAGTAATGTTTTCAGCGGTTGCTAAGTTTTCAGGCTAAGTTAGCCTGATGTGCCTTGTATGTGTGAGCTGGTGTGAATCTCACCACTATCTGTGTTAAATCCTTCTCTCGAAGATGTCCGTCTCCTCGGGCACAGTTTCTAGACTGAGTCTGGTAGGAGGGGCATAGAGGGAGAAGCCAGCCCACACTCTCAAACTCTTAAAGTGACAATGGCTCCTAGTGGACCCGTCTATACCCCACGGTACTAATATGGACCCCAGCATCCTCTACAGACTACTAGAAAGGGATTTACTGTAGGTAATCAAAATCCAATTATATATATATATATATATACATATATACCACCACTGCTTATATTATCTATATATAGATCCCACTGCCACTGCCTAATCTGCAGTATATGCGAGTGTAAACTCTACAAATGCTCCTGGTTGCAACTGGAGATTCCAGATAACCTGTGTCTGCTATTAACCATGAGTTTTCCTGTTCCTGTTTAAGTCATCTGCCTTGTGGACTAACCATCATTGGGTCTTACCAGTGGCAAAATTTGTGAGTGGTAGGCCCAGGTGCAAAAATTTAACTTGGGCCCCCCTCCTCCACCCCAACCCAAGTACACAATATGCCACAAGGCACTGGGTGACAGGGAGAGCAGAGGGTGACATCATAAGGCAGAAGGAGGCAGAGAGTGATAGGGAGGCATTGGGTGACAGGGGTACAAACACGTGATGAGCGGATTCGGTTTTACTCGGTTTTACTCGGTTCTCAAAACCGAATCTTATTGGCTCACTGATGTCACGTGTTTTGGATAGCCAATAAGAATCGGTTTTGAGAACCGAGTAAAACCGAGTAAAACCGAATCCGCTCATCACATTCCTCTCCTGCTCAGTGAGCAGAGAAAGGGGCATGTACCTTGCTTGGGGCAGGAACACAGCGGCATCTGCTTTCTCTGTGACAGGGGATAAGTAATTGCTGATCTTGGCAGCAGTGGGCCCCTTACTTCTCAGGTCCCCCAGTGCAATGCACCTGCTGCACCAATGGTAGTTCCGCCTCTGGGTCTCACTGTATTACATCGCTCTTGCCTCCTGGTTCTTGGCAGTGTTGCGGACATGATGTAATACACTGTGACATGTCTGATAAGGGGCATAGTAGTAGTGGCTTTGGCAGTGGTGGAGAGGGGTGGGTAGGGATCAATTTTATTGGTGGGAAGTGAACCCCACTCTATTTGCCCCTGTGCCCCCACAAACCTTAATCCGACCCTGCTCTCTGTACACCAAGGCATGCATACTTCAGCAAAGTCTATCTCCTATCTAGGCATTTTGTAGAGTTATAGCACTGATCACACTGAAACTGCATTTGACAGCATAGACCAGAAAAAAAAAATTCTGCTGCGGGGTACACTGGGCTCCACAAGGATAGACATAGGGGTGTAGAGTAAGATCTTGATCCGAGGCACCAACAGGCTCAAAAGCTTTGACTGTTCCCAGAATGCATAGCGCTGCCTCCTCTATAACCCCGCTTCCCTGCACAGGAGCTCAGTTTTGTAGTTGGTGCCGCAGATAGCAGGCACATAACAGAGGGGCTGCTCTGGGCAGCCCTAAGAAGAGCTTTTTGAGAAGAAAAGTGAAGACTTCAAGGGCTGCAGCAGTGTGTACATGTCTAGTGACATTCACTGCTGCAGCTCCATCTCTCCCCAGCGGCGCTGTACACTCCCGAGCCCTGGTTGCCGGGTAACTACAGCAGGAGGCTCCGGTTTTCTTCTAAAGTCAGGCACACACAACGGGGTCTCTCCGGGATCGCGTGGCCGGTGAGGTGGTGGTGGTGAGGTGGGAGGTGGTGAGTTGGTCCCGCTCGCGGGACCCGTACTTTATCGCGATTTGGCGCTGTCAGTGGGAGGCGGGCCGCGCGCGCTGGCGGTGGACACTGTGGCAGTACAGGCGATCCCACTAGATCACCAGGGCATGGGTGCAGGTCAGGTTTTCCCTTAAAACCGTTTTACTAGTAGCCCACAGTACCCGGGGGTTTTGCCAGCAGGGGAATAAGGCTTAGACCTGGAGCCCCTCCCCCAGCCCCAGGGCGCCATTTCCAGCAAATGTTCCCGCCCTGGAGCTGCATATCTGTCTCTCCCTCACTCCCTGTCAGTGTTTGGGCGCCATTTCTCTCAGCTACATTGTTCCTGGGACTGCTTGGGCAAATCCTCCTGTGTCAAGCCGCCTGGTTGTCAGCGCTGTGACTTTACATGACACTTAAGTATTCTACATGTCAATTAGACGGTGTTAGTTTAGAAAGAGTGCATTTAGTCAGGGCTCTCTGGTACAAGTACCCTGTGATATACATCCAGTTCTTACTGTGCAGTGTTATATCTATTGACTACATAGCTATATAAGCTGGTCCAGTGCAGTATTATTGTTAGTAATAACCTCTGCATTGTTTAACTGTGACTATTTGTGTGTGCATTAGCTTGCTGAGTGGTTTCCATTTCGTGTCTCTCACTCAACTTGCTATCCCTATATTCTATAACCTGAGGGGGCTTGGTGCGTCAGGTTTTATAATTATAATAATAATAATAATAATAATAATATACTTTATTTGTCATTAACAAAATCAACAACGAAATGTCAATGAAAATACAATCAGAGCCTCACAATGCCATAAGATAACAGTAACATTATGCCACATTTTGGAAAACATTTGCACACAACCTAATGATCATTTAACAGCCGAACAGCAGTTGGAAAAAAGCTGTTAGACATGCGGTTTGTATGAGCGCGGATACTCCTGAACCGTTTTAAAGATGGCAATCTTTCGAAGATCAAACAATTTGGATGACTCTCATCAGTGAATATACTCCTAGCTTTCCTTAATACATTTCTAGTATACAAGTCCTTCATACTTGGCAGAGGCACCCCAGTGATCCTACTGGCAGTTTTAACCACCCTCTCGAAAGCTATTCGTTCCGCTACAGTGCAATTTCCAAACCACACTATCATCCCGTACGTTAAAACACTCTCTACAATACTATGATAAAACCTAACTAAAGTGCTTGTGCTTAAACAAACAGCTCTAAGCCTCCTCAAAAAGAAAAGGCGTTGCTGCGCCTTTTTAATCAGAAAAAGACTGTTCAAAGACCAAGTTAAGTCATTTGTAATATATGTGCCCAAAAATTTAAAAGAGACCACCTCCTCAATCGGCTTTCCGTCCAACGACACGGGAAATAATGGTCTATTACAACCCCGCCTAAAATCAACAACCATCTCCTTTGTTTTAGACGTGTTTAAAACCAAACAGTTTGCTTTACTCCATTCCAGTAAGCGTAAAATTTCGGATCTATAAAATGACTCATCGTTACCACTTATCAAACCGACAACCGACGTGTTTTCTGCAAATTTCACCACTTTAACGGAATCAAAAGTTGAAAAACAATCATACGTAAATAGAGAATATAGTAGCGGGCTCAGGACACACCCTTGTGGGACCCCTGTACTTATACAGATCTCACCAGACATGAATTTACCAAGCCTAACTACTTGCGGCCTAGCTGTCAAAAAATGTAGAATCCAATTGCACGTGAACCCATTTACGCCTAGGTTAAAAAGCTTAGAGACCAAAGATGCTGGTACAATAGTATTAAACGCAGAGCTAAAATCCACAAATAAAATTCTCACATAAGTCCCTTTCTTCTCTAAGTGGGTCTGTGCCTGATGTAAAACAGTCAGGGCTGCGTCCTCTGTAGACCTGTTCTGCCGATATGCAAATTGAAAAGGATCGAAGTTCGCAGGAAAGTGGGATCTAATATGTTTTAACATCAGCCGTTCGAAGCATTTCATAACTAATGATGTTAGCGCAATGGGCCGATAATCATCTAAACACTTTGGTACACCCTTTTTGGGTATAGGGATAATTTCTGTGTACTTAAAACACTTGGGTATTTTACAGACCTGCAGAGAGATATTAAATATTACTGTAAAAATCCCAGCTAATTCATTACAGCATTTTCTGAGAACTTTTCCTTGAATCCCATCTGGGCCAGCAGATTTGCCCGTACGGACACCTCTGAGACACTTCAGCACCTCTTGCTCATCCAAGACTAACAAGGCCTCGCCAGGTCTAATCCCAACCGCTTCAACACTAGTTGAATCATGTCTATCAAATCTTGAGTAGAAGACATTTAAATCTTCCGCCATAGTGCTATTTACTGCACTTGACACCGCCTTCCTAGGTTTATAATCCGTAATATCTTGCAGACTACGCAACATACTCTTAGGGTCATTACACTGCTTTAACTTGTCCTCCATTTTAATTGAAAATTCCCTTTTAGCCTTTTTTATCCCTCTCCTCAAATCCGCTCTAGCAATTGAGTATGCTTCCTTGTCCCCTATTTTAAAAGCTATGTCCCTTGACTTTAGCAATGAACGGACTTCGGAGTTTAACCAGGGTTTCTCGTTTGCAAAAACTTTAAAGCACCGCTTGGATGTTACACTTTCTACGCAGCAGTTTATATAGCCTATCACCGAAATAGCTAATAAATCAATATCAATAGACCCACTCCTTATGGACTCCTCAATTAACAACTCCCAGTTAGTAAAAGCTAAAGAGTCCTGGAGCCTTACTACAGCGTTTTCCGGCCATACAGTAATAGTTTTCTTCCTAGGCCTAACCCGCTTTACCAGGGGTATATACTTAGGGATCAGGAACAGGGAAACGTGATCTGACTTCCCAATATGCGGGAGGACAACAGTCTCATAAGCAAGATCCATATTTGTGTACACTTGGTCGAGAATATTGTCGCCACGTGTGGGCACCTGAATATTTTTATAAAATTTAGGTAGGACCGACTGTAAGTCAGTCTGATTAAAATCTCCAGCAATAATAAAAGCAGCATCCACATATTTAGACTGTAAGCCAGTTAACCTGTCATATAAAGTGTCAAGTGCATAACCTACAGTAGCTTGCGGGCAAATGTAAACAGCCATAACCAAGATAACAGAATATTCTCGGGGCAAGTAATAAGGCCTGCACTTGATCACTAAAAATTCTAAATCCTCAGAGCAATAAGATTCAACAAAAACAACATTTGAACACCATAGCGTATTTACATAAATGCAAACCCCACCACCCCTGCATTTCCCCGATGCATTTGTTCTATCAGCTCTGAATAAAATTCTGTCCGTGAGTCCCAAGGCGGAATCAGGAACAGACTCAGTCAACCATGTCTCAGTAAGAATTAATAAAGAACCATTCTTAAGGCACCGTTTGTTAGCTATTTCTGCTTGAAAGTCATCATATAGGATTTTCACAAGATATACTCTAATACGTATTTTTCTCTGGGATTTTAGTCACCATATCTCTCCTGTATCTCTGCTTGTGCTGACTACACTGCGCAGGGGTTTGGTAAGAGGTATTGTGCTGCTGCCAATTGTACTGTGTTACCTGATACTGCAAGTTATATCATGTCTGCTTCTGAAGGTAATGGTTCTGGGGCTGAACACACTGCCGGTGTTGCTGAAGCCACAGATCCCTATGAGGAGACTATAGCAGCTGTGGGCTCTGGTTCTGGGGGCTCCTTGCCCCCCAGTGGGACTGTGGCAATGGGGGTACATAATCACCCACCGTGGGCTACTTTCTCCACGCTTCTACATACGCTAGTTACTAAACTAACACCCCCTATGGGACCTCCTATGCCGGTGCAACCGTATGTGGTCCCCGCAGCAAACCCGCCTTGGGCGGACAATTTATCTGCTCAATTGAAGAAGTTGGACCAGTCCTTGACTACTAAAAAGTCTGACCCTCGCTCGCCTTTGACCAAGGGGTCCTCTAAGCGAGATCTTATCTCCTCACAATCCACTGCTGTCACTGATGAAGATGGCGCTTACACTGACCCCACAGATTCTGACACAGATACTGCTGATGGGGAGGGTAGTTCACATGTGGATGTTCCTGATCTTTTGGAGGCTATTAAGTTAATTTTACAGATTACGGATGATCCCGAGCCATCCGCCCCTCCTAAGATACCAGATAGGTTCAAGCGTCAGAAGGTGGTTAAACAAGTTTTACCTCATGCTGACCACCTAGTGGATATACGTCAGGAACCCGGGGGAAACCCGGGAAAGAAGTTTGTGCCTCAAAAGAAGATGCTGGCTCGCTATCCCCTTGCGCCAGAGCTGTCTAAAAATTGGGAAACGCCTCCTCCAGTAGACTCTCATGTGGCTAGCATGGTGGTTTCCTCAGCTCTACCTGTCACTACCGTCACGTCTCTAAAAGAGCCTACGGATAAACGTGTGGAGGGTTGTCTGAAAGCGATTTACTCCCTCACGGGTGCTGCACAAAGGCCCAGTATTGCAGCAACATGGGCTGCAGAGGCTATTGAAGCATGGGCCTTGGAGTTAGATACTGAAATCTCTTCTGACCATGCTAGACAATGCTTGTCATATATTGTCACAGCTTCTCACTATATTAAAGAGGCGGCTTCTGATGCCGGTATCCTAGCAGCCAAGGCCTCTACTACATCAGTCCTGGCTCGCTGAGATCCTGGTCTGTGGATCTGGGCTCTAGAAAAACCCTGGAGGTACTCCCTTTCAAGGGAGATATTCTGTTTGGGGAGGACTTAAATAAGATAGTGACTGACTTGGCTACTGCCAAAACTGCCTGTCTGCCAAGTACCGCTCCTTCTGTGTCGAAGGCTAAAGGTACTTCCTTTCACCCCTTTCGTCCTTCAGGTAAAGCAAAAGGTCAGGCGTACAACAAGCAGGCCCGCACTTCCAAACCTGGTAAGCCGAAGCCCAAAAGAGCCTGGGCTGCCCGTCAGCCAGCTTCCAAGACCGATAAGCCTGCCGCATGACGGGGCGGGCCTCCCCCTGGGGGATCCCAGGGTGGGGGGCCGGCTTCTAGGGTATACCCAGGAATGGTTGAAGACCACTTCAGATGCCTGGGTACGGGAAGTCGTCACCCGAGGTTACACCATAGCCTTCAAATACTGACCCCCTCATCGATTTTGCCGGACAGATGTCCCGTTGGACCAGACAAAGGCAAACACTCTACATTCTGTGGTACAGACCCTCCTGGTTACAGGAGTCGTAGTACAGGTGCCTCTTGCTCAGAGGGGCCGGGGGTACTATTCTCCGCTGTTTCTGGACCCGAAACCGAATGGGTCCTCCCGGCCCATTCTCAACCTCAAGGCATTGAACAGGTTTGTGAAAGTTTCCAAGTTCCGTATGGAAACCCTTCGCTTTATAGGTCTGGCCTTGGAACCTGGGGACTACATGGTCTCCCTGTACATACAGGATGCTTACCTGCATATTCCTATAGCAGTGTCACATCAGTAATACCTGAGGTTTGCAATTGGCAACCTCCATTACCAGTTTTGGGCGTTACCTTTTGGTTTAACTATGGCTCCGCGAGTCTTCACCAAAGTTATGGCGGTGATGACGGTGGTACTCCGCCGTCAAGGGGTCAGGATACTGCCGTATCTGGATGACTTGTTAATCCTGGAGAATTCCCCAGAAATTCTCCTACGTCATTTGGATACGACTGTCCAGTTTCTACAAGCCCACGGGTGGCTCATCAACTGGAAGAAATCCTCCCTGGTCTCTGCTGAGAGCATGGTGCACCTGGGAGCGCTATTGGACACTCACAACCAGCGGTTGTTCTTGTCTCAGGAGAAAGTCCTGAAGCTTCAGTACAGGATTCGTTGCTTCCTTTCTCGTCCGCAAGTGTCGATACATTCGGCGATGCAGGTGCTGGGCCTCATGGTATCAGCATTCGACATGGTGGAGTATTCTCAATTTCACTCTCGCCCCCTCCAGAGGCTGATTCTAGCCAAGTGGGACGTCCTGCCTCACTGGATCAGGTCTCACATGATCTCATTGACTCCGGAGGTCCATCTGTCGCTGCACTGGTGGCTCCAGGACCAACGATTGTGCAGGGGCCGTCCCTTCTGGATATCGACTGGGTCCTGTTGACGACAGATGCCAGTCTCAGAGGTTGGGGAGCGGTGCTGGAGCAACACTCCCTGCAGGGTCGGTGGACCAAGGAGGAATCTCTCCTCTCGATCAACATTCTGGAATTGCGGGCGGTCTTCAATGCGTTGAACCTGGCCCAGCATTTAATTCAGAACCCTCCTGTTCAAGTACAGTTGGACAACGCCACCACAGTGGCTTACATAAATCATCAAGGCGGCACTCGAAGCCGTTTGGCAATGAAGGAAGTCTCACGGATTCTACATTGGGCGGAACGCCATCTGCCGGCCATATCGGCAATATTCATTCTGGCAGTCCTGATTTGGGAAGCGGACTTTCTCAGTCGTCAGGACGTACATGCCGGCGAGTGGGACCTCCATCCAGAAGTGTTTCAACTCCTAGTGGAAAAGTGGGGCCTTCCAGACGTAGATCTGATGGCGTCTTGAAACAATCACAAGGTTCCGGTCTTCAGAGCAAGGACAAGGCATCCTCAAGCAGCATTCGTGGATGCGCTGGCGGTGCCGTGGAGGTTTCGGCTGCCGTACGTGTTCCCTCCGGTGTCACTCCTGCCCTAGGTAATTTGGAAGTTCAAGCAAGAAAAAGGAATTCTGCTCCTCATAGCTCCAGTGTGGCCCAGACGGCACTGGTTCTCAGACCTGCAAGGCCTATCGTCAGAGCGTCCAATTCTACTTCCACAACGCCCAGACCTCCTTGTTCAGGGTCCCTGTGTCTACCAGGACCTAGACCGGCTATCTTTGACGGCGTGGCTCTTGAAGCTTCCGTCTTGAGGGCAAAAGGGTTTTCTGAGGCGGTCATTCAAACTATGTTGCGGGCCCGGAAACCGGCTTCTGCTCGGATTTACTATAGGGTCTGGCATTCCTACTTTGTTTGGTGCGCATCTAACGATTATGACGCTTCCAAGTTTAGTATAGCCAAGTTGTTGGCCTTTCTTCAGCAGGGCCTGAACTTAGGCCTGCGTCTGGCCTCCCTCAAGGTTCAAATATCTGCCTTGTCGGTGTGGTTTCAGAGAAAGATTGCGACCTTACCTGATGTGCATACCTTTACTCAGGGTGTGTTGCGTATCCAACCTCCCTATGTCCCGCCTGTGGCTCCTTGGGACTTGTCGGTGGTTTTGGAGGCGTTACAAGAGTCTCCGTTTGAACCTCTTGGTTCAGCTGATCTTAAGTGGCTTTCCCTTAAGGTGGTGTTTCTGCTGGCTATTGCTTCAGCTAGAAGAGTGTCGGATTTGGGTGCCTTGTCTTGTAGTTCCCCATATCTGATATTTCACCGTGACCGGGCGGTTCTTAGGACACGTCCCGGTTATTTGCCTAAGGTGGTTTCTTCGTTCCACCTTAACCAGGAGATTGTGGTTCCGGCACTTGTTTCTCCTGATTGTCTCCCAAAGAGCGGTCTTAGGATGTGGTACGGGCTCTCTGTATCTATGTGAAGAGAACTGCTTCTATTAGGAAATCTGATTCTCTCTTTGTGCTGTTTGGATTTCACAAACGGGGCTGGCCTGCTCACTAGCAAACTTTGGCCAGATGGATTAGAATGGTGATTGCACATACTTATGTGAGGGCTGGTCTATCAGCTCCTGCTCACATTATGGCCCATTCTACCCGGTCCGTTGGACCTTCTTGGGCGGCCCGCCGTGGTGCGACCCTTGAACAATTGTGCAAGGCGGCTATGTGGTCCTCAGTGAACACGTTCATAAGGTTCTATGCCTTCGATACTGCCACTTCCCAGGATGCTTCCTTTGGACGCCGGGTTCTTGTGCCCGGTACAGTGCATCCCCTCCCATAAGGAACTGCTTTAGGACATCCCCTATGTCTTTCCTTGTGGAGCCCAGTGTACCCAGCAGCAGAAAACTAGTTTTATGGTAAGAACTTACCTTTGTTAAAACTCTTTCTGCGAGGTACACTGGGCTCCACAAGGCGCCCACCCTGACGCACTTAGCTTCTTTGGGTTGGTATGGCATTAGCCGCTGACACTTCTCCTGTCGTGAGAGTGTGGTGTATGTGGCTACTAACCGTTGTCGTCTCTTTTCCTGCTACTGCATTGTGCTGGTTTACTAAAAACTGAGCTCCTGTGCAGGAAGGCGGGGTTATAGAGGAGGCGGCGCTATGCATTCTGGGAACAGTCAAAGCTTTTGAGCCTGTTGGTGCCTCGGATCAAGATCCTACTCTACACCCCTATGTCTATCCTTGTGGAGCCCAGTGTACCTCGCAGAAAGAGTTTTAACAAAGGTAAGTTCTTACCATAAAACTCATTATTGGTCTCCTTAAGAGGTAAATAACAGAAAGTAGTTATATTCAAGATACCTTTAGAGGTATCAGTGAGGATTCTTAAGTGAGTGGTGCTTTATAATCATTTATTGTAAGTATATGTTATATACTCTTTTTTTGAAGGTCACATTCATACAGAAAGAAAAGAAGAAAATACAAAATACACTTATTTAAATTAGATTGAAAACTCTGTCATTTCTGTAATTTATTAGGGTCTAATTGACGCAATAGGGTGACCTGGGCAAACAAATGTAAAATAGTTACCAATTGTGTTGGTGCTCTAGAGGGACAATATGACAGCACATTCGTTACAGCTGTTGTAGCGAGGAAACCTCCATGACCAGCAAAGGTACAATGTCAGAAAGGGACAGAACAAGGACATGTTCTCGGTCCTCAGTAGTGTTTAATCATTGCATAATATTACATTAAAGGTCAGTTTATCAATGTAAGGTATATTTTAGATGTGACTATCTTCTATAAATTATAACAGTACATATATTATATAAAGAATTTAAGCAACTGTATATACAGTACTACATACTGTATATTCCTGTGTGGGTGAAGCTTTAGGTATTGTGGTTATATATTACAGTCCCCGGGCCCCTCTCTGTCAAGGGGCCCCCCACACTGACACCACTAGCTCTCCCTCTTGTGCAGCAGCATAACCAGGCTGCCAGATTGTGAGCAGGACAGTATGCATTGCAGGCATAGACACAGGAGTACCAGGATTTATGAGATACCAATGGAGCTTCCTGACCAGAGGAAAGATAGCAGAGAGGAGAGAGCTGTAAGTGATCCAGGGATCCCAGCTTCTCCACCAGCCTGGGTGCCAGGGTCCTGTGTAACCTGTTATCTAATGAGAACGTTCATGTCTAGAGAGAGACACACACACAGCATCCTCCTGAGTCCTGTCCCAGCATGTTAGTAGTACAGAGGCTTCTGCTACTGCATTTTGGAAAGATAAATGATAGATTTTATTTTTCTATGTGTATTTTAAGGTTGTTTAAGTTGTCTTTGTTCCACTACAGGAAACCATTATAAAATATTTGTATCTATGTTAGGTAGAGATATAATCAGTACCCAGGTCTTATTAAACTATCCGTTTAAATCTAATATATATCATTAGTTTATATTTAATATACACAATCCATACCTTCCATTCCAGGAGGGACAAATTGCTCTCTACCTGGACTTTCTTCTTAATTATGATTGTAATCATTTTTGTTGAAATACCTTTATTATCAATGAAATAGTTCAACACATGTGATTCCAATCATATATTAAAAGGGAAGTCCAGGTAGAGAGCATTTTGTCCCTCCCAGAATGGGTCATGTTGAGAGGTATGCACAATCTGATATACAACCTCCCCCACCACTAGGGCCCCCCTGTCTTAAGTGCCCCAGCCCACGACACCCATGGAGTGGGAATAGAACCTCTGGCGAGCGCAGCAAGGCCGCAAGGGGCTTAGTTGCACTCACCCCCCTGCCAGCATTCTGGTGTTTGGGATCCCGGTGTTGCCATTCTGACCGCCGGGATCCTTCCAAGGCTGGTTCTAGACCTTGTGGCACCAAGGGCGAAAGTGTCCTTTGGCGCCCCCGCCCCCCTCCCGAGAGGCAAAACAGGGTTAGTGCGCATTTTTGGCATGTGTCAGAAAATAGGGGCATGGCTTCTTAGGGAAGGGGCGTGGCCACAGTTATACCCCCTTTAGTTGTGCCCCCAGTAGAGTTGTGCCCCTGTAGTTGTGCCTCCAGTAGTGTGTTGCCCCCTGTAGCTGTACCCCCAGTAGAGTTGTGCCCCCTGTAGTTTTGCACCCTGTAGCTGTGCCCCCTGTAGAGTTGTGCCCCCTGTAGTTTTGCCCTCTATAGCTGTGCCCCCAGTAGAGTTGTGCCCCATGTAGCTGTGCCCCCTTTAGTTTTGCCCCTAGTTGCGCCACTTAAAAAAAAACAAATAATAATAATAATAAAAAAATACTCACCAGCCCCGCTCCTGCTTCCCAACCGCTGCTGCTGTCTCTGGCCACCTGCTCCTCGGATCTATGATGTCTCTCCCATAGCACTGCACAGACACTAGAGGTCAATTAGAACCTCTACCGTCTGCAGCCGCTTCCACAATGCCGTGCGGTGCGCAATGACGTCAGGTGCACCGCACGGCAGCATGTGGGAGGGTCAGGCTGTGCATCGGCGGCGGCAGCGCCCTTCAGGATGCGGCACCCGGGCAAAAATCCTGCTTGCCTGCGGCAAGAGTCGCTCTTGGAGCCCGCGTACCCAAATCAGATGGAGTAATTTGTGATTTGTGATAATTTGATGCTACATAATTTCTGTGATCAATGGCTAGCATTATATATATATATATATATATATATATATAATACAAGACACCTGATCTGATCTGAGCTGAAAACCAAACACCATGGGCCAAATGTAGTAGAATGAGAGATTCGAAAAGTGAGAAATTTGGTAAGGTTTTTCAGTTTTTATTAAAGTGCCACTCATTTACACTGCAAAACCAGGTTGATCTTGCTGTGTAACTGATTGCCACTTTAAAAAAAAAACCTGCAAAACCTTAGCAAATCTCTCACTTTTTGAAACTCTTACTTTTGGCCCCATGTGACAAAGTTGCAGCATGTGCTAAAGTTGCAGCATCATGATGTTGTAAAGGTATCCAAGCCCAGCATCAGACAAGGGGTTAATAGTTTTACTACAGTATATAACCTAAAAAAATATATCAGAGTATAAATACTAATGAATAAAATAAATTACAGACACTAAAAGCCAACAATATAATGAAATGAAAAAATAAAATAAAATAACAACAGCAATAATGAGCAAAAAGACACATAATAATTATAATGTTTTGTTTTAAGCTACTATATTATAATTTTAGCTATGAACACAGTTACAATAATGCAGTCAAATATAATCATGAAGTAGAAAGCTAGTCACCCATATAGAACATGGTCAAATAGTTTTTATAAATAACATATAAGCTACAAGAAACACTGCAGTCCCAGGAATCATTAAGACCTCTGGGAAAGACAGTGTCTAGTAAGAAGATCTATTTGCTTTTCTTTGCATTAAGATTTGATTGCGATTACCACCTCTGCTGGAGGGGGGAACATGATCAATTATGATCGTATGAATACTAGCAACACTGTGTTTCTCAGACATACAGGGGGATATTCAATTGTTTAAAAAGTCAGCTGGGTGTCTGTTTTTTCCTATCTAATAGGAAAAAACAGGCACCCAACCGACTTTTGAAACAATTGAATTCCCCCCTCAGTGTCTGGCAACAGGTTGGTCACTGTGATCCGAGCTCAACACCTGATGTATAGCTAAAAATTAATAACAGATAATGAATTTATCTTTAGGTTTAGTACTATTGTTAAGTAGTTGATCTTGAGGTATTGCCAGTACTTTATTCACTGTTAATTGTAATTCAGCTCTGTTATAACATCACAGTACAAAATTTTCCAGTATGTCATTAAGTGCCTGTTTAGTTTTATTCTCATCAGAAGTAATTCTTCTCACTTGCAAAAATTGTGAAAACGGGAGTCCCCATTCCAAGGCCAAGGGGTGAAAACTCACGTTTCTCAAAATAGTGTGACAGTCAGTACTTTCCACAAATAATTTAGTGCCGAAATGTCCATTAATAAGCATACAGTAATATAGACATCTAAAAAATGTACTTTTTCAGAGCTAGGTCATAGGTCAATTGGATAATACTTCCTGAAGAATTATGCTGTTAAAAGAGCTCCAATAGATCTTTCTTATTACTTGTCCAAACAATAAGCAGGTCATCAATAAAGCGTAACTATAATGCTACTGGTGTTTTAAGACAATCAAGGTCATAAAATACCACCTTCTCCATGGATGCCATAAAGGCCTTAGGATAAGATGGAGCTACCATTTGAATGCATTGCACATTCGCAGACCTGCAGAAAGAATTTTTTATTATACAAAAAATAATTCCTAGTAAGAACTAAAAATAACAACTCTAAGAAAGAAAGAAATAATAATAATTTTAATATATATATATATATATATATATTTCTTTATTTATAAAGTATCTAAAATAATTCTAAGAAAAATATATTGATACAGTATATTATTTATGTGTGTGGGTGTGTGTGTATAGTGTGTGGGGGGGGGGGGGGGGAACCAACACACCAGGGCACTCACTTGAGAAAGGTGCACAGACACCGGAACAGCTGTCAGGTGATGGAATACATGGAGTTTAATATGCCAAGTATTTGATTTCTTGATTATTTTCATGTTATGCTGAAAGATGGCTACTTTTCTTATTTGTGGATAATGGGTTATTATTAAATGTATTTTTATTAAAGACTTGTATATTAGATCCTGCGAAAAAAACACCTGTTTTTCGCGTGAAAATACATAGGTCTCGCGAAAAGCCACAGACCAATGTATTTTCGCAGTGCTTATCGCAGGTCTTGGGGGCACTTATCATGGATTATGCTTTGCGTTCCTCATAATACCCAAAGTGCTGGTAACAGGGGGAGGAGCGTGCCACATCGGAGCTAATTGGATAACCTCCGGCGAACCAATCAGCTGCGATAAATTACTGTAGCTAATTGGATACCCCCCCCCAGTATATACTGTATATCCAAAAAACAACTGCGGCACTCACAGAACTTTGTCAACTTGCGGAAAAACTGGTAACACATACAGTACCTAGTTACTCCAAATTTCATCTACGTTTCGGTTTAGTGTAAACGTTTGTAAGGAAGTTGCTTGTAATGGTAAAATCACTTTATATGCAGGTAGTTCTCAGCATATTCCAATATTACAATGTATAAACTGCCAAATGATTTCAACTTCAAGTTGAAACATAGTTTAAGCTTCTATATCTATTTATTTGTACTGAATAAAAGGTAGTAGACGTAGAAAACACCAGACTGTGATTTATTTCTTGCAGAGATAAAGACACATTCTAAAGAACATAGCGTACTCGTGCATTTGAGTATATTTTGATATTTTATTTACCATGAATAAATACTTTGAGTTACCTCTTATGTTCAAGCATGTTCTAAGTACTGTATGTCACATACAGTTTTTCTGGTACAGACTGCTAGCTAAATTCTACTTGTCTGTTCTGTCCAATGTCCTATTTAACATTTGGAAATAATTTACAGTATCTTCATTTAGTAACATAACCAAAATACTCAAGCAATTTCACAGTGAGATATAAACCTCATTTTCGTCCCCAAGTGACGTCAGATCTTGCTCTCACAGTTCCAATGCCAGTGGCATTACAAGGATCCCCCTGGTAAAGATTCAAAGCACAATCACGTTCTGCTCTCCCAATGTGTCAAGGACATAACCTCACTTTTGAAGTTCTACCAGAAGTATCCCCACAGTCCTAGTGACATTGCAACAGAGCACAGCTTATGGTGCTAAAAACAGTTTGTAGTGGGTGAGATGGAATTAATGTATAAAATTAAGCAAACCGCATTGACCATGCTTAAATATGTTTGGTTATATAATTCTTAATTATTTTATAATTCTCATGTACTATTTAAAAGGCTGGCATTACAGAAAAAAAAAATCAGATATTCAGATTGATCCCAGTTTTGTTTTATTTAACTGCAGTGCAGTACAGATCATTGAGAAGAAGCAATATACAAGTGTAAAAAAATAGGTTAAGAATATATAATACAGTAGTATTTATTGTAGTTCCCTGCATGCTAATTGGCAGCCAGCGATGCAATCACAAAATAATTGCGATTGCATCGCTGAAGCAAACATTAATGGTGACTCCGGGCAGCCACAACTAGACTGCATATGCAGGAGGTCCGCTGCCATTTTCTTGATCGGAGCGGCACCCCGAAAACAGTCCAGCCACGCTTGCGTTGGCCGGACCACTCCCCTACAATGCCGAAACACTGCTATTCAGGGCTGCAGAGGATAATGTGCGGCCACAGACAGATCAGAGCAGCTGGGCAACCGCAGCACTAATGGCGGAAATAGCGGCGGCCGGTCAGTGTTTCGAAAAAAAGTGATAATTTTCTCCCTCTGAAGCTGCATGACCCAACACCGCCCATACGCCGGTACCACCTTACTAGTGTATTCGGGGTGGGGGACTGCCCCCACCAGCAACTTACATATGTGTCCCGGCCATTGCCACTTCCCCCACTGTTGACACCTGTCTCACCCAGCCGCTCCCTTCCCCCGCAACTTAAATGTGTGTAGAGGCTGCAGCTGCTCCCCACACCGCCGACACCTGTGTCTCTCCGGAACTTTGATACCCAAAGCTGCGCCCCCCCCTCGCATGGTACTGTTGGGGCTGCCCGTCCAGGGCAGTGACACCTGCAGCCCCCCCGTATCATACTGCTTGGGCTGCAGCAGCGGTGCCCCCCTACCACCCGGGTTGCTACAAAACTTAGAAAGGATCACTGCAGCCATGGCCCCCCTCTTCCCCTCCCCCCCTGCTGCCGGCAATTGTTACAGGGGGCTGCTTGGTAGCAGAGAATACATTGCAGCCGTGCCACCCCCCCCCCCCCTCCCTCCCCTCTGCTGCACAAGTTGCCGTGTAAACGGCAGCTTGTGCAGAGATTCAGAAGCTGTTCGAACAGTTTCACGATCAAACTCTGAAAAAAATGCCGGAAAGACTACAGCTTCCGACAGATTTCTGTTGGACACAAGGCCAAATCCGACAGGTTTTGGCCCCCTTTCCGACAATCTCAATCTGACTTTAAAAAAAGTCGGATTGAGCAGGGCGTCCCCCCAGCCAGGCTCCTCACTCCCGGCAGCGCCCTTCCCCCCGTTGCACATATCTCCCCCAGCGCTGACAGCGCACCTCCCACCGCAGACATCACACACACACCCTCACCGCCGCAGACATCAAGGTCCTGGCGCTGACAGCTTCCCCCCCACTGCAGATATCTCCACCCGCAGCCACTGACAGCGCACCCCCCCTACCCACAGCAGACATCTCCGCCCGATGCCAGCTCCCCCCCACCGCAGAGATCTCCCCCGCCACTTCTAAGAGCGCACACCCCCCCTTGCCGCAAAGATCTTCCCCCGCCGCCGCTGACAGGGAACGCAAAATCCGCCAGTCGAATTTGGATCAAATCCGCCGGTCGGATTTGGACGTTCATTGAATAGCCCTTGTTGGATCCATACCGACAAATGCATGTCGGAATGGATCCGACACTTATCGAATATACTCCTAAATAGTCAAAATCTTACAGACTTATCTCACCCTGTGTACACACCTTTAAGTTGTGTACTCACAGTGAGATCCTTGCTATGCCGATTTTGACTATGTGATTTCCCTTGAACTCCCCCCCAGAGCTCAGATAGCACAGATAGTATAGATCTGTGCTTGTGATTTGGTCTATGAACGATTTTGACTAATGTGCCCTACACATTTGTCGATCCGCTGCTGAGCTACCTGACGGCGGATATGGCCAACGGGCGACCCGGTGGCGGGGGGGGGCAGCGATGGGGGGAGTGAAGTTTCTGCACTCCCCCCGTCACCTGGCTCCATAGCACTGCATGCTAATATGGACGAGCTTGTCCATATTGGCCTGCATGCATAAGCGACGGGGCACCAATGATGAACGAGCATGGGGCTACGCATGGTTCATCATTGGTGCCTACACACAGAACGATATGAACGAGTTCTCTTTCATTAATGAACGAGAACGTTCATATCGTTCTGTTTTATCTGCCAGTGTGTAGGGCCCTTAAGTGTAAATTTTGACTATACTTTGTACTAGATAGTACACTAGATAGTCTAGATTGACTTGCCTGCACAGTCTATCTAGTCTTATGATACCGACCCCACGGGAGCACGCATCGGGATCGAATCTGTATCGCAAGCTGCCTAACACCTTGACATATGCGCTAACTTTTCATAAAATTTTGACTATATAGTCAAAATCTTACAGAGTTATCTCACCATGTGTACACACCTTAAGCCTTGGATGGAGATAAAGTCTACTGAGATAAAGTGCCAGCCAATCAGCTCCTAACTGCCATGTTACGGCTGTGTTTGAAAAATGACAGGAGCCTATTAGCTGGTACTTTATCTGTGTTGACTTTATCTCCATCCAAGGCTTAGTAAATAAACCCCTAAAGGGGGGTACACATGGAGAGATCAGTACTTAAATTCTAAGCAATCTGACTAGACTGCTTAGAACTTAACCACGGATCTCTCCGTGTGTATGCCCCATAGCGATAGCGATGCACGGCCCGGCACGTCACTATCGACGGTTCTAGATTGGCCTGGCACAATCTAGCAGGTCGCTCATTTCACCGCTGGGTGAAATGAGCGTCACCCCCCCCCCCCCCACAGTGATAAAGTACCAACCAACCAGATTGGCTGCTGCTTTATCACCGAGCAATTTATCACTTTTCAATGCTTAGTACATCTCCCCCTCACTGATGTCCATTAATTAATGGCAGCTCACAGCCGGTGTAACTGGCACTGTCAGAGTCTGCCCGACCCAAACTGATGAAAGCACAAGGGATGGGTGGGCCCTGTCAGGGACACAGCAGAGGCTGCTGTGTTCCTGCACTCACCAAGGTACATGCCCCCTGTTCTCAACACCATACAGGACATTGTGTTTGTACCCCCTGTCACCCACTATCTCTCCCTGTCTCTCTACCAGCCAATCAGCTCCTAACTGTAATTTTTCAAACAGAGCCTGTGACATGGCTGGTACTTTATCACCGTACTTCACTGGTACTCCAAGGTTTGATAAATGGGGCCTTAGTTTGTAATTGCATGATGCTATGTTGTAATAGAGCCTGTTCATGTAGAACAGAATTCGTTGTGGATAGACTCTGAACCCTTGGAATAAAGAAGGATTTGGCTGTTGTTTTGAAATTGTGTTGTTTTGTTTTTGTAAAGTCATACATAAAAGTGTTTTACTAATTATCTACTTCTGATTGCATACAAGCAATGAAATGTCTAGCTGATATATCTCGTCAGCTGTGTGGTGAAGGAGTTAACATGCACAGTAACTGTGTAATCAAAGGTTTTTGAGTATAGACATGTTATGCAGAGATGTAGAAGTCTGATTATTATGTATTATATACATGTAAGAGAGGATGTCATAAAAATACAAATAAAACATGGTATGCTATAGTTATTACCGCCTATAGTTTCGACAATATAACAGCAGTACAGTAAAATGTGTCATCTTAGTTATTTTCCAAAGAAGCAATTCATTTCTTCTGTGTAGCAGATAATGATCTCACTAATGTATGTATTTCATCCCTCAGGGAAATGTGAATGTGGACACTGCACTTGTTTCCCGCCTGGAGATAGCAGGGTGTATGGAAAACACTGTGAGTGCGATGATCGGCAGTGTGAAGATCTAGAAGGCAAGATTTGTGGAGGTGAGTATTCTCTGCCTACATTTTCTTTATGTGCATTGACCCAGAGCATACCCCCAACTGTGCTGGGGTTTTTTTTGGCAGAATTATCTCTATTAGAGTTTTTTAGAAGTGGAGATTTTGCCCATAGCAACCAATCAGATTCCACTTAACATTTCTTTAGCTTCTAAATAGCTAAAATCTGATTGGTTGCTATGGGCAACATCTCCACTTCTAAAAAAACTCACACCTTAGTAAATATACCCCAAAGGGTTATTTACAGTACTAACAAAGTATAGTGAACCTATAAGATATTGCCATTCATAGATGTAGTGGAAGTTACAATGAGTGAAGCAGTATATATGTTACTTTTTAAACTTTACATTTTATATTTAGCAGTAGGGAGGCCAATCCCGGGCCTTTTAATCAATCCCGGGTATCCTGGGAAAAATGATCAATCCTGGGATTCCTGGGATACCTGGGATTGGGTTTAAGATTTTAAAATTAAAATCTTCATTGCCCTCACCCCCTTCCCGGACCTGCCCAGCCCACAGATCTACACACCATCCTCTGGGAGTGCGGGCGGGTTCACTTGCTGCAGGCAGTGGGCGGTGAAGTGCGATCCAGGCAGCGTGGGCTGCTGGCGTCAGACTGTACAGCATGATCTCTGACTTCACGTCACACTACACAGTGCGCACAGCTGGGGGCAGGGGGAGCCGGCAGGAGTGAGCTGGGCAGAGTCTGAGCCTCCGGAGGATGCTCAATGCTGCCTGGCATTGAAAAAACAAAGGGGCTTTACTAATCCCGAAATCCCTGGGATTGGAAGCTGCAATCCTGGGGTTGAATCCCGGCCAATTTTTGGACTAAATCCCGGGATTCCGCCAATTCTTATCCCAGGATTGGCCACCCTATTTAGCAGTAAATAATGCTGACCTAAAACTATGACTATTTGCCAAAGAAGGTGAAGACATTTTGGGCTATACTTACAACAGGGTGGTTTGTAAAGTTTAAATTTTTTAAACAGTGAAAGGAATCAATGGTAAATCAAGCTTTATAAAGAAAAGAAAAAAACAGCCCATAGAGGCAGATGTATGAAGTGTTAAAGCAGTGATAAAGAAGTGATAAGTGGAAGGTGATAACGCACCAGCCAATCATTATGGGTTTGAAAAATGACAATTACTAAGAGCTGATTGGCTGGTACGTTATCACCATCTACATATCACTGCTTTATCACTTCTCCGGGCTTAATACGTCTGCCCCATAGTAACTACAGTATACCTCTTTGTGTTTTTGTTGGTTACATAAGCCGCTCATAACTTTATTGTGATTACATAAACCTTTTACTTAAGCTAGCTTATCACTAAATAAAACCACACCACACACTGAAATAAAGACACGGACACAGTAGCTGGAGTTAAAGGTCAGACGATGTTTATTAATCGCTGACCAACTCTTTAAACTAATAATTGAGGCCGAATTAGAATTGAATTGAATATATATTAACTTTAGTTTGGAGGATGGCAAACAGAAAACCGCTGCCAAACACCAGCACCCGTCACCTAGATGACAAACCACCAAACCAAGGAGGGGAGTACACATACCCCGCCTCCTTCCCGCATAACCCGCATTGTGCTGGCCTTACCCCTCTTTCTCTGGCAAACGTTCGGTTCCCGCAGGGGAACGTCTAAATGTCCAACCGCAAGAAAAGGACACACCTGCCGTCCATTTAAAGAGGGAGCCCCACAATGACCACTTATGCCTGTGTGACAGCTGGTTGGCAGCGATTTCCCGCCAATCTGGCTTTCAATAGCCCACAGCAAGAACAAAAAACGTAGACGCATTCTGGGAGGGCGGGCGGGCATAAACTGAAAGGCAAGAGGGAGTCTAGCAAGATGGCCACCCCCTATATACTAACCTAAGACCCTCCTCTTCATCCTGATGCACAACCCCTTAAACCAATAGGAAAAAACCAACCGGGAAAACTGATCTGCCTAGCAACTGCTTAGTCATTTAACAACCAATCACAAAAAGTTGATCGCTTATATGGCCTCAGGCTTATGCAGCCTTCAGCTTATCTAAGCCGCTCATAACTTTATTGTGATTACATAAACCTTTTACTTAAGCTAGCTTATCACTAAATAAAACCACACCACACACTGAAATAAAGACACGGACACAGTAGCTGGAGTTAAAGGTCAGACGATGTTTATTAATCGCTGACCAACTCTTTAAACTAATAATTGAGGCCGAATTAGAATTGAATTGAATATATATTAACTTTAGTTTGGAGGATGGCAAACAGAAAACCGCTGCCAAACACCAGCACCCGTCACCTAGATGACAAACCACCAAACCAAGGAGGGGAGTACACATACCCCGCCTCCTTCCCGCATAACCCGCATTGTGCTGGCCTTACCCCTCTTTCTCTGGCAAACGTTCGGTTCCCGCAGGGGAACGTCTAAATGTCCAACCGCAAGAAAAGGACACACCTGCCGTCCATTTAAAGAGGGAGCCCCACAATGACCACTTATGCCTGTGTGACAGCTGGTTGGCAGCGATTTCCCGCCACCAAGGTTTTCCAAACCGCCACCGCCATCCGCAAACAGAACCTTAACCAACCAGAAACTAACTAGCTCTAACGAAAAAGACCGAAAATATCTTCCAGAAAAAACTGCACTCCTTCCGGAGAAAGGTGAACCCCATCGTCTCTATAGAACTGCCTGTTCCGCAGCACCAGCAGAGGATGCTTAATTGCCACTCCGCCTATGGCCTTGACAAACAGAGACACCGTCGAGTTCACCTTTTTGCGTGCTTTCTCCAGCGCCGAGAAACGCACCGCACCACGCCAATGGAAACGGGGCACCATTTCCGACCAGACAATGCATACCCCAGGCCAGTGACAACGTATCGCCACCACATCCGCCTTTATAGACAAAATCAAGTCTATGCCTTTAACTCGGCCCAGATCATTACCACCCAGATGAATGATAATACAACTGGGGCGACCCCAGCGGCGCTCCCTAGAAAAAAGGACGCGCAACAAATCACCCCATAACATGCCCCTAACACCTAACCATCTAAATTGCCGGGACCCAAAAATCTCAGTCGCCCTAGATGCCATGGGATGTTTCTCCGCCCAAAAAACATATGAATGACCAACCATCCATATGTGGTCTCCAAAATTGCTGACAGCTGTAAAAGAAAATATCCTAATGTCAGATTATGCACATAATCTGTAACTTAAACACAACGTAACCAATAAAACCCAAGTGAAGGAGAAAACTCAAAAAACCTCCCGTGGACCTTGGTAGAACAGCCAATTGAAATTAGGCCCCCTCGGAGGAAAAATTTTAAAAATTCGCTTCACACCCTCGATTCCTGAACGGTAAGCGTTCAAAAACCGACGAGTAAACACGTTTTTGGGTTAGCGCAACAGGCGCACTTATAACTTATCTATATGGACATAGGACTTATAGGAGGCCGACTTCCAGCGACCCAACTCCCGAATAGCCGCTGGTGATGAACCAGCGGCCGCCGCATGGGTAGCCGCCCCAATCCGAAAGGAATGAGTACCGAAGTCCGCCACCTGCAAGCCCAACGCCGTCAAACATTTCTTGAACACCGATGAGAACTGAAACTTTGTCAGAGGGTCCAACTGCGCGTGCACCAGCAACTGGTTGCCCCCCGGAGGTCTTAACCGCACATACTCTTGCGTCAACCGCAGCGGGCAAACGCCCATACCTCCCTGAGCCTCCAAGGACAACCAGCGACCCCGACCTGTTTGATCTGTCTTGGACCGCACAATCCTACAGAGCAACAGGCCCTCCTGCAAGCGCACATTCTCGTAGAGCAGACCCGATTCCCGGGACGCCTTGCTGCTCGCCACTAGCTCGCTCACCCGAAAAGCCCCGAAAAAGGCCAGGGCATACGCGCTACTAAACAATGCCACCTCAAATTCCGAGGACGCAATCCGAGGTAGCACACGCAGCAATTCCGCTAGCAGCTGCAACGTTATAGGCCTACGTGAATCCGCAGGCGCCGGGTGCAACCTAGCCCAACCTTTCAGCGCTCTGGAAAGGACAAACGACCCCGTGGGGTCCGTTGTCCCGTGGAGTCGCGAGTGAAAGGCGATGCCCGCAAGGGCAGTAGCCATGGCCGCTTTTGACCTACCGTTTTGGTAATGCTCCCAAACAAAGGTCAACAGGGCGTCGGCCGAGGACTCACCTGCTACCCCGTACCTACTCTGAAAGGCTGACCAATCCCGCCATGCAGCATCATACGCTCGTAGCGTAGAGGGAGCCAGTGCACACCTGGCCAACGCCGTTAAACCGCTTCGACCATCTGCCAGACAGAAGGTGGGCACTGTAACCCCTCTGCCTCCGCTCCCGGAACCAACGTCCTGAATTTGTCAAACTGGAACCGGGACAATGCATCCGCAATTCCATTGTCAACTCCAGGTACGTGGCGAGCCCTAACATTAATATTGCGCTGCAAACAAACCAACACTAAATGCCTTAGCAATCGCAGCGCCTGCGGAGATGAGGAACGCTGGTTATTAATCGCATGCACTACCCCTAAGTTGTCGCAAAGAAACAAAATGTCCCTATTTGCGAACCGTCCGGCCCATAACTCAAGCGCCACTAAGATCGGGAACAATTCCAGCAGGTTCTTGGTAAACCCACGCGTTACCCAAGATGCCGGCCAGGCCGCAGCGCACCATGAGCCAGCGAAGAACGCGCCGAAACCTCGACTGCCTGAAGCATCCGTGAACAACTGCAGCTGCTTACTGGAACAACAAGGCGCGGGCCACAACACTTCCCTGTTGAAGGACACCAGGAACGAGACCCAAATCCGCAAATCATCCTTGATCTCGCGGGAAAGGTACACGGAGTGATTCTGTCGAACCGTCCCCGCGGTGGCCCGCTCAAGTTTGCGACAGAAAATCCTACCCATGGGGATAATCCGACACGCAAAATTGAGAGAACCAAGCAAGGACTGCACCTGTTTAAGCCGAACCCTGCGTTTTCCTAAACAGTCTGTAATCAAACCCAATAGTTTCCGCACCTTATCCTCGGGCAAGCGACAGCACCCCCCTACCGTGTCAATCTCGATACCTAAATAGCTAAGACAAGTGCAAGGACCCTCGCACTTATCCTGCGCAACCGGTACCCCTAAAGCGCAGAATAACGACCTGGCCACCGAGAGAATGTCCCCACAGACCGAACTGTCTCCGGGGCCTACAAAAAGAAAGTCATCCAGGTAGTGAGCCACCCCCATCTGCCCGGAGGCGGTCTGGACGCACCAGTGCAAAAACGTGCTAAAGCACTCAAAGTAGGCGCAGGAGACAGAGCAACCCATGGGGAGACACCGATCGACGTAGAATTCGCCCCCTATTTTGAAACCCAGAAACCGCAGGGAATCTGGGTGTAGCGGGAGTAGCCGAAAGGCCGACTCCACGTCCAATTTTGCCAACAGACTCCCCGGACCACAATCCCGCACTAATCGCAGCGCGTCGTCAAACGACTGACATCGAACTCTGCATTGGGCTTCCGGGATAGCGTCGTTGACCAACAGCCCCGGCGGGTGCGACAAGTGCTGTATCAAACGAAACTTACCTATGGCCTTCTTGGGCACTACCCCTACTGGGGAAATGCACAAGGAGGGCAACGGGGAAAGGGCGTAGGGCCCAGCCATGCGCCCCAGCCCAATCTCCCCGTCAACCTTCCGCCGGACTTCCTGCGGGAATTCCCGAGCCGATCTCAAATTCTGGCGTGCAACCACATACACCGAATCCGGGATTGGCAAACGAAAACCGTGCTGAAAGCCCTGCAAGAGAAACGATGCCGCCGACTCATCGGGGTACAAGGTAAGCCAGCGCTGCAACTCGGGAACTATAATCGGGGAGAAGGCCTTACTTGCCAATTCCACCGGCCTCGGTGGAAGCGGCAGGCTTACCGCCTGTCGCCGCGGTGCATTCCTTGGCCGGGTGACTGGCTCCGCACAACCTGCATGAGTGGCGAAAACGACAGCCCGTTCCTTTGCCGCATTTGCCGTCGTAGGCAAAGCACTTGCCTTTTCCCGTCAATCGAGAAGCCACCGCCCCGGGCTTCTTGGCCGCGACGTCCGGGGTGGGTTTGACCTGCTGCGTGACCTCCAACCACACCTCAACATCCTTAAAACCCGCGGGCAGGATGGGGTTGCCATCCTGATTGCGACGAAACTTCTCGTCGTAATCCCGCCACGCGGAACCCTTGGATTTTAAGTACATATCGTGTACCAAAAACAAATATTTCACCAAGTTGGCATACTCCGCGGGACGCGATTCCGTGTAGCAAGCCATGAACACCAAAAACCCACGCAGCCACTGGTGAAAATTGCGAAACGCATTTTCCCCAATACCACCCGGTTTCTTGGCCGCGTCAAAACCCTGCCGCATTTCCTCTGTAAGGGTGAATATGTCTACATACTTCCCCTTACGTATTTTTTCCCGCATGCGCTTACGAACCCCTCTTGTCACTGCCGTGTTGGCGCAATGTACCATCTCGCCGTAACGGGGAGGGTCGGAGGGGACCACCTGCGCAGGAGCGGCCACCTTGTGCGCCTCCTTGGCCATTCGCCGCGCGATGAGCCTAGCTAATTTACGCGGGCGCCGCGGAGAGCCGGATGATACGCTGCTAGAAGACGAGGAACTACAAGTTGAAACGTGTAAAGGAATATTTAGCTCACCGGAGTTTGAAGGACCCGGAACCGCGTCGTCCGCTGCACCCGCCTCCGCTGATGGCCGTACCACCACGTTCGCAGTCGCGCTTGTCCGTGACCTTCGCCTCGTGACGGGCGTAGCCCCTGAATTAGACGGAACCTGCAAGGGAGAAAAAGAGGGGACAACCGGCACCGGGGGAACCAGAACATCATTAACACTTGTCCGCAAATGCGGAGGCGGAGAGCCCGTCCCCCCGTTCCGTGGCGGATGGCCGCCCGGCAGCTGCAGGGAGGGGGCCCCCGCCGAGGTGTACCCGATCGACTGCGTAAAGGCTGACCCGCTCACTGCACCGAAACTCGCGGGGTAAGACGGCCGCCACGCCGTATGCGGCGGGCAGCCGCCCGCCCCCGCCCATCCGTATGACGCCGGAAGGGGCCAACTCTGTGCCACCTGATACCCACCGCCCGGTGCCTGCCCTGACTGCAGGCCCGCAAAGGCCGGCAAGGGCACCGCGACTCGGGGGCCACCGACCGACCACGTGGACTGCACGCCGGCGCCCGCGCTGGCCCCGTGCGGGGAAAACTGTGTGCCGGACACCGTCATGAAGCCCATGGAAGGCATGCTGGCGGCTAAGGGGAATGCTGGAGCCGGAGGCCACGCAAAACCCCCGGGGAAGGACTGGCTCCCCGCGAAGCCTTGCTGCGCTGCTACCGAAAGCGCCCCGCCGGGCGTCATATAAGCCGCCGAGACGGATGTCTGTGTGGACCCAAACTGAAAAGGACCGGGAAGGGCGTGGAGAGGGGTTTGAAAACCGACGAGCGGGGGCGCCGTTAATGGCGTCGGGGCGTCTGACACCCAGGAGGAGCCCGAGCAGGCCACCGAGGCCGGGGGAAAACCCTGCCATGTGACTGCCGCCGGGGCGGGTGTGGCGGCCGCCGCTGCCACGTCCCCCGCCCCGGCGACACTAGGCCCAAACGGCCCAATATTATTTAAATTGAGGTGCGGTGTGCTAAACCCCCCGCTGGAGGGGGGTAGTATGGGGCCCTGTATTGTCCCGGGGACAGCGGGAGCCGCTACCCGCTGCCCTGGGCTCATATCCCCCAGCTGCATATTGACCCCCCCTCGCCCCCCGCAGCTCTGCCGCGGCCGTCCGGCACAGCTTGTGCCCCCAGGACGCCGCCGAGAGCCGACCGCGGGGATGGAGGAGGAGGGCCGGAGGCACTTATGGAAGGAGGGAGGGAAGTCGTTTCGCCCGCGGGAGGCGCCGGGGAGCGCGGCCCAGCCGGACCGCGCGCACCCGCGCCACGTGCAGAGCGGCCGCCGGCCGCCGGAGGGGAAGTGCTGCAGACGCCCGAGGCAGGAGGGAGAGGAGAGGCCCGTCCCGCTGCGAGCGCCGGGACGCGCGGCCCGGCCGAGCCGCGCGCATCGGCACCACGTGACGAGCGGCCGCTGGCCGCCCGTCTCCGTGCGGCAGGGGAGCGGGCTGTAACTGCCCGTCCCCGCCGCCTGTCTGAAACAGGGGGAAGTCCTCTCTGTGGCGCAACGCTCGGGGAGCGGGAGCGGAAGGCGCTCCCCGCATCCACGAGGCGCCGGGGGGGGGGGAGCTGCACGTTTTGGACGAGGCATGGCAGAGGGGGGAGAATCTGCAAAAGTAGACAATGACACGCAGAGAGGGGGCACAGCACTGTATAATGCCCTAGAGAAGGCAAATGAAATTCAAAAAAAACAAAAACAAAAACAATTTACAGGCAGTGAAAATAAGCAATAGTACTTATCCTTCCTGGGGCATAAACTGAAAGGCAAGAGGGAGTCTAGCAAGATGGCCACCCCCTATATACTAACCTAAGACCCTCCTCTTCATCCTGATGCACAACCCCTTAAACCAATAGGAAAAAACCAACCGGGAAAACTGATCTGCCTAGCAACTGCTTAGTCATTTAACAACCAATCACAAAAAGTTGATCGCTTATATGGCCTCAGGCTTATGCAGCCTTCAGCTTATCTAAACATACTACATTTTTCTATAGGAATTAATGACAGTTTTTCGCTTCTCATTGGTTTCTAGTAAAATGGTGACTGTATTCTGAGGAATATACTGTAGGGTCACTATCCAATTACCTGCCTTTGCTATCTTTTATTTATAGCAGCTTCTATACACTTTAATGGTTTGCCATAAACATATTTGTCTTTACTTATGTTAGTTTGATGAACTTCATGTATCATGACTTTTGTAGATGTATGCATGAACATCTTTAGTCTGCTGCTAAAAGCTCTCCAGGTACTGTAGCCAGTATTGGGCAAAGGCTGCAGCGATCTGGTTGTTTACTAAGCGACAGAGCAGCGGCATAAACACATGGCAGTTTACAGCACATCTATCAAACATTGGCACACAGCAGTGATAGAAATGAAAGTTGGTGCAATATGGAATTGTCCTTGGAACTGTCCCCAAAGTGGAAGATGGTCCCCATACACTAATATAGAGACCTCCTTATTTCCCAATTCATCAAAATATGAAAATACATACTTATTGGAATTTGATTATGGGAACAGATGTCATCTTCAGATGTTGTCCATTCTCAATGCCTTACACCTTCCTAAGGGAAGGAGTGCCAGGTTAGAAAGAGCGATCCTTTCGCTCTTGTTCGTCTCACTACGCGAGACATGAGGCTTCAGTTCACGCATGCACACTAGCACTGCTGAGTCAGACTCCGTAGCGGTGTCATAGATCACAGGGACAGCTGATTTTCGGAGCACCTGCCCCACACCGGAGCAATGTTGAATTGCTCCGGAGTTTTAGTATCCACCACTGCTAATTTGTATACTAAATTGGAACTACTGAGTGGCAGTGCTTGATGAATAGTGCAAAAAAAACCTTCATTAAAAAAATCATCATTAAACTGGAATGCAACCCCCAATATGAATTTGTATTATATGTTGAAATTACCATTAATTTCTTTCTTTTGTTTTAATTTCAGAACACCTCTATAGGTTAAGAAAATCATGCAGAGGTTGTTTGCTGCCATATTTTTCTTTAAGCCTCACAAAATCACGAATTTTGAACAATAGATTTCCCTGTAAACAAAAAATAATAATTTGGGGAAAATAGATTTCTGGCATAGATTTTTATTTGTTAACATACAGTAGCAGAGAGATATAATTATGACAACTCCTAGTCAACAATTGCTAACTATTACAGAACTGTTATACTGTAGATCAGTACAGCAATTGGAATTTATTACGTTTACATTCATGAATAGAAGTTTCATATGTGGATTTTTTTGATTTTCCGAGTTTAGTTCCGCTTTAAGAAACAATTATTTTATAGGTGCCTATAAAATACTTAAGTTATGCAACAAGGAAAGATACATTCCAAAATTATTTTAGTTTCAGAATGTAAAATTATATTTATTTATTTATTTCTTTGCCAAATGTGCAAATTTTATGTCATCTATGTATTTATTATGGCCAACTGATTATTCACAGGGCAAAGGCAGCTGCCTTTACCACTGAGAGGACAGACCTTCCAGTCATCCTATCATTTCCAGTTTTACTGAAGCTGTGCATCACCAATCATGACCTTTTTTGCTCCTGGCCATGTTTAACAAGTCTTCTGCAGCCACTTGGCTAATCTTCTGGTAGTGAAAGAATTTCTTCTGGTCATTTGACCACTTCATTGGCTCTCTGGTAGCCTACAATATTTACACCAAACTATCCATAGGAAGCAGACCTTGCACCCTAGTCATAGTTATTAAACTACAATTAACATAAGTGTTTTTCCTATGAAAAAATAATGACCTCTAGTAAAGTTGATGTAGATTTGTTATCCTTATCAATTGAAGATATGTCTTCACGTAACACCAACAAGTCATGTATTGAACACTTCTCTAATCATGCTAGGTGAGTTAATCCATTTTGCTGGGTCATTAGTTATCGCATGTTTTCCCAGAAATCCTAAAATATAACCCGTTGGGAAAACTTGGGGGTTGAGTTTGAAAACCACTGACTTAGCGTCATTTACTTAGTGGTGATTTTTTTTGTGGCTTTAATACACAAATGGAAAAGTAGATGTCTGTGGTATTTAAACTGTACACACTTAATATATTTATGTTAAGGGACTTCCATTGGGCAGAGCATTGTAAAGGCCGCATTTTAGGGATCTTTGCCATTCTGTCCTGCATCTGTGCCCTTACTTGCTAATCCCATAAGCTCCTTCTTCCACCTTAGGTGGCTACCAGGTGTGTGATGTACCCTGCATGGACAGAGGTGTGTATTGGGCTGCAGACAGCTTTTATTCTCACCTGTCCCTGGCTGACTTGGCAAGAAGGGTGCTGCTGAGAGACCATGTGTGATGTTTGTCCTTAATCTCTCACCTGTCTCCTGGATGGTTCCCTGTACTCAGTCCGGAGGCACTTCCTTAGGACTGGTGGTCAGGCTGCCCCATTGACTGCACAACCTGTGGACCATGGGAGCTGATTTTGCTGTGCTGATGTGCTGACCACAGTGGTTATGGCCTATCCTTCTCCAGATTCCTTGATCTCTGCGGTTCCTGATGTCACCTGGAGGAGTGAGTTGATTGTTAGCCTCCAGCCCTAATGATTCTCTAGTGGACTCCATACCTATAGCCCTGGCCTGACTCTCCTTGCTACTACCACTGGGATGCTAGTCTCCCTTCTCTACAGACTCCTGGAACTGATGGGAACCATTTGGGGTAAAAAGCAAGACAGTATTGACCTCTCTTTCCCACTACTCATCTTTCCCATACTATAACCTGTATGTGGACTATCTCCTTCACTACTCCTAACTGTGTCTTCGTCCCTGCTCTACTGATGTTTGGGCTGTACCTTTCAAGATTGCTCCAGCATTATCGGGACCTATCTACACACATACTGTATTGTACCCCACTTTCAGCTGCCTTCTTCTACAGTGCTGTACTGAATAGTTGCATCTCATCTAAGGGGCAAAAATTTCAAAAGGGGAAGGAAGGAAATTAAACTACCCTAAATAGAACAAACCAAAACAAACAAAAAAATTCCAACAAAATTAGTTAAAAAACAAAACAAAACAGAAAACCACAAAAAAAGAAAATTCAAAACATAGCCAAAAAAAAGTAGGGGCACAGACAAATTCACACAAAGTAACTGTCAACTCCCTCAGAAAGCAGACACAGAACTTTAGCCTTTCAGGATAGTAGAGTGGAAACTGAGATGTTCTATGCTGCTGATTCTTTTCAGTTTCTGTTATGCTTGTCTCAGTGGCGTAACATGTGAGGGGTGGGCACAGGTGCAAAAAGACAAATTTGGGCCCCCCACTGTAACCCAAGTTCACATGGCAGTGGATGACAGCGTAAAGCAGGAGGAGGCAGAGGATGACGGGGAGAGACAATGGTTGACAGGGGTACAATCACAATGTCCTGTGTGGTGTGGCTAACAGGGGGAATGTACCTTGGTGGGAGCAGGAACACAGCAGCCTCTGTTTGCCGGGAACAGGGAAATTGTGGTCGCATCTAATAACCTTTATCGCCCGCATGCAAAGCACATTTTTAGATGCTGTAGTTGGACTTACAGTATGTCAGCTGAAAATAAGGCTTTTACTGTTTTTTTAGATTACCTGTTTCTAGTGGAAAACTTTGGAGACAAGTAACCAAAAGTATAGCATTTAATCAGATGCTTGACACTGCATAAAATCTATTATTATTCTTTTTTTATTTTATATCAATAATTAGAAGTGTACTCGGTGTGTATTGTTATATCCACTTATTATTTTATATAGCACTTGTTTGTGTATGTGCACATAATGTTAATAGGTAGATTACAAAGGACAAGTAGCTAATGCTAAACTCCAGCTGCTAAGTGTGTCATTGATGTTTTCCCAGAACATGGCACCTGTTCTTGTGGTCGATGCATTTGTGAGGCTGGCTGGTTTGGGAAACTGTGCCAACATGCAAGAAAATGTAATATGACAGAGGAAGAGAGCAAGAGTCAGTGTGAGTCATCAGATGGCGTACTGTGCTCCGGGAAAGGTAAGTGGTTACATTATAGCACAAATCCATCAGTAATTGTGCTGTCAATCAAATGCACTTTGCAAAATATAATCTGAATCAACACTTTTCTGAACCTTTGCTTTATAAAAAATATACTTTATGCCTCTTGGTAGATACAAGTACTGCACAATGAGAGCTTGTTCTGATTCATACATGAACCAAAAACTGCCAAGAGGTTTTAATGATATATATTTCAATTAGATGTTATCAGTAGACAAAGAATCCTTTCTAAACGCTGACAATAGGGCACAAAACATTAGAGATGATGATGATGGACAATGTACTGATAACCTGAGTTGCAATCTTTTCTACATCGTGTCACTCCTGTGTACAGGTGATGTCCTTCAGTCTTTGTATGCACAGACAACCAGATGCTGCTGTCACACCAAGTTTGCACTGTATATGATTCAGACCGTACATCCTTTGCTCCATAAACATCACAATATGTTTATTGGGCAGTGAATCATACTTACTGTGCATCTGCTATTTAAAATGCTTTTTGAATTGACATTTTTATATCGGTGTGCAATCTAGAGAAAACAAAGAATACAGTCATAATTTTGGTTGTCTTAAACACTCATGTCTGCATACATATAGGTATTATGCCATTACTATATTGACTGGCAAAAGGCTGGTTGTTTATTCAAAAGAAAAGAAAAACAATGAATGCTAATATTTATATATATGTATTCTGCCCCCCCCCCCCCCCCACACTGAACCCAGCCGCTCCAAGCCTCGCCACTTACTCCCCACTGTCTTTTCATTCTGTGCCCTGCAGAGGGAGCCATTGGTGGGGGCTAAGGAGGGAAGAGGGGGCTGGTGGCTGCCGTGCATGACCGAGATGAGTCCAGCAGTTAATCCTGTTTTGTTTCCACAGTCTAGTCTTGTGGGTAAATGTAAGAACAGTCAATATGTCAATATCAGCACACATTATGTGCGCTATACCGCTTCCCCCCCATGTATGACATCTGCGTTGTGTGTCCAGTGGCAGGGGCGCTATGCACCCATGTCATTATCTGTGCTGCTATCTTAAAGATAACACGCTGATATGTGAGGGCAATGTAAGAATGATCACGATTTCTACAGCTGCAGGTGGCGATGCCCATACACCACAGCAGGGACAGAGCTTTCCCTGGCTGTGGTGGGTGCTAACTCCTGGACTGCGCAGGGGAGATCCCGCACATGCTAGTGGAGCCGGCCAGGCAGGGAGACACATTGCTTCAACTCCCCCGCTTCGTCAAACAAGATGTTAATACATCTTGTTGATGTCCCTTCCTGCTTCGCCTCTGTAATCAGGCAAAGCAAGAAGTGTTATACATTTACCCCTAGGTTCTTTCACCTGATGTCTTATGCAAATGTCTAGTCAACATTGAAAGGTGATTTGGGGAAAAATTGACTACTTTGTTTTTGCTGTCGATCCATACTGTAAATGTATTATTTACAGGTATGTATTATAATGTATTATAGCGGCACACAGATCATGCTGCTATAACACTTCCTGCTTTGCCTCACTACCAAGGTGAAGCAGGAAGGGACATCAACAAGATGTATTGACATCTTATCTGCCGAAGCAAGGGAGTGAAGACTCCCTCCTCCAGCGATGCCCCTCTGAGCTCACAGCTCATCAGCTCCGTGCTGATGCACTGTGTCTCCCTGTCTGGCTGACTCCACTGCGCATGCGCAAGATCTCACTACTCATGTGAGATTACCTGTGCAAACTGAAGCCAGCGATGGCCACAGCCAGGGACAGCTCAGTCCCTGTTGTGGAGACAGTGCATCAATGATGCTGACTGTTCATACATTGCCACCTCATATCAGCGTGCTATCTATTTGATAGCAGCGCTGATATGGACAGGAGCAATATGTCACTGAGCCTGCACTGCCTCTGTAATACATGTGGTAGAAGCGGTATCAGTGCAGATAACGTGTGCTGATGCTGCTTCTCCCCCATAATGACAAATCATACATTTACCACTAAAGGATTTTGAGACCTGTCATTACACACTTAGTTCTGGATAGTTTCAGTCCACATATAGAATAGAATAAAAAAAATAGCTCTAATCCTACACTAAACACCTTCAGCAGACACCTTCAACTCCCAAAAGGAATATAATAATTCAAACGTTCCCCAGCTGTAATATACATACTGTGTTTTTATTATTCTTTTTCAATTCCCAGATAAATTACAGCTCAGTGTTGTGTTATATATTAACAAGGATAAAAGTTTAATCAATAAATTGTAATATGCATTTAACAACATTATCTATAAATACCTTGAGGAGATCAAGATAGGCATGTCATCTCCTGGGGTAGATGGGCACCTCCAAACACACAGAAGCTAGGAAAACAGCAGACCAGTCTAGGGTTTTCATGCAATCTAGCCATGGCTAGTTTTATTGTACAGTACAAAACAAAACATAAAAATAAATCCTAGCCTACCTGGGCACTAACTAAACAGCATAGATTCCCTCTCTCAAAGTTGTAGGACCTAATGCCCCTACCACAAACACAGGCATATGCACAGTGTCGAAGTCGGAAAATATTACAGTACACACATCACGTACAAACACCACATAGATGGCCTCCGTGCGCGTACTTATTCGGCCGTGCGCGCACATATTCGCAAATTGAGTATGATCGCTCACGCGGTCGTGCATGTTAGCGCGTGGTATGAGTAATTACGGAGGCATTTGTACTCGCATGGACAAGCCACAAAGACATTTCATATATTTAATCCATATATATTGCATTAATCACCCACTGTCTGCTCACTCTTCTAATAGCATGAAGATGGGTCGCACATATATTATCCTCCCAGAGACTCAAATACAATGTACCAGATGTAAATCTTTTAACAGTTAAAAGCTACTTGCTGGTGACACTAACGATACACTAGGATTCCGGACTTGCTCAGTAATTATTGGCTAAATAGCCTAATCTGGACCCTTTAACACCAGCAACTGAGTTGTTTATTTCCACGAGAGATGTCCATTTGATATGGTTTTTAATTTTTTTAATTGATATATCTTATTATTATTAAATTGTGCATTGTCATTCTATTTTTTATTGTCTAAATAAATTAGATAATTATGAATATTTAGCGCTCCCTGTGTACACATGTATGTATACATTATTATAATGTACCAGATGGCCTTATTTACACAAAGCTTTGAAATCCTATGAAGAAGGCAAATACCTTTGGTTACCCCTATTGTTCTAGAAGATGTCCAGTATCTGTCGAAGACAATAAATACTGGATTGTCATTGTCTCATCTGAAGACAGGACAAACAAGAAAGATAATATCCAGGAACCTAGGTTGACTGAAGAGAAACTCAATTAGCAATAGCTAACAAATTACAAAGCAGACATTTACAAATCTGAGGTAATAACATTCATAGTCTAAAACTCTTGGATATATATATGTATATATAATTCCTAACAAATTGCAATAGCATGAGTGTGTGTGTGTGTGTGTGTGTGTGTGTGTGTGTGTGTGTGTGTGTGTGTGTGTGTGTATGTATGTATGCATGTATGTGTATGTATATATATATATATATATGTATATCTTGAGGATGGAAATAGATAATCATATCATGTGTGGGATCATATTGTTCAGAGTCACGTAAACATTAATCTGGTGGGTATAAGAATATTATCATATATTGCAACATTAAGGTATTAATAATACCAGATTTATGTATGATTAATGTGATGGGTTTAACTGGTCATGGGGCGGGAACTCAGATGCAAACAACAGAAATCACATCTCAAGTCTTAGCCATCGCCCACCTCTTGAGCTGACCAATGATCCCCGGTGCACAGGATATGTCCCACCCCCGAACCAATGGAAGAAGAGCACACAGTGTCTATTGTATTATGTTTTGATCCACTGTATAAAAAGCCAGCTGCATGCCAGGTCACTATCACAGACTCTTAAGGTCATCTCCCTTGATGACTGAGGACTGGCCGGGAAGCGCAGGCGAAACCAAAAACGTATGTACCATTGACTGTAGCCATTTTTCTATTGTATTATAAGGTATTGTTATTGTAACCCCCTTTCAGTAATTATATGTTGGTGTGTTGGAACCCGGCATTTTAAATACAATCTGGTGTCGTGTCTCCTTTCCCTGCTAAGGTTATAAGTGTATTTCAGTCACACGTGTAGCTGCTAAGTGCTCATAGAGTATCTTTGGGTGTGTACGCGCTGCGTGTACTTTGTACAGCCAGCGCGGCGTTAGTACGCAAAGTGCGTACATGGTACGGGGCTTTGTACGCTAATGGTGTAAAAAGTACGTAGGTTTAGGATTAATTACAGCGGCTGCAGCGGCTCCATTTAAAGTGTTTTAAATGTCTTTTTAAAGTGTTGCTTTTAGTCCTGTATGTAAATCAACGTTTACAATTGGGGGCTCCTCCAGTTTTTCACATGCTCACAGACTAGCAGGTCATAGCAGACTTAATCTATCAGCAAAGGGTGGAAAGTTATCCTACGTAACCTTTTCCTGGTTGGTGGATGTTCTAAAAAACCATATTTGTGTGCTGTTAGATTGCGTCTGCTCTGTCTGGTCTGCAGAGGTGTTGATAAAACCCGTAAACAGGAAAAAAGCTATTTAAAAATCTGTGAATTTTTTTGGCGCCAAAAGCGTACACAAAGGGCACCGATACTTTGAATACCCTCTCATATTGTTCTGCCACAAGGTTTAGATTGCTAGATTTGTTTAGATCTGCGTGAAATCGGATACATTTGTTGCTATATAGGTAAATTTGAAATAAATGTATTTAAGAAAGTAAATATAAAGCACAACACGCAGGTCTGGCCTAGTCATAAAGGGTTACACAGAACAAGCGGGGATTGTGCTTGTGAGTGATTATAGTTAGCATTGCTCACATTTATAGAGATTGTGGGATTTGTTTTATTGCGGACGCACGGTTTTGTACACGTGGCTCGGACAAAGTACAGGACCGCGCACACAGCGTAAAAGACATGCACGGTCGCGTGTTTACGCAAAGTGCGTAAGAGTGCGGACGCTAAGTACAAATTACACAATAGTTTTGTTAAATTAAAAGGTGGGATAGTAGCCATGCTACAATAGCACATAACTATCCGGTTTCAACAGCAGATTAGTAGAAAACTTTTGTTTAAACTGTATTGCCTCTGGGGGAAAAGCTGCCGATCAGAACGAGTGGAAATTTTCTGTACAGAAAAACAAAGCATATTTGAGTGAGTGAAAGTAGGAGTGAACGTATTGAACCCCGGAATTTGGGATCCCGTCGTTCGGTACACCAAGTGAGTGGAGGCTTGGCGGCGTGAGGCGGCTGACTCACGTTAGTATAGGATTTGAAATACGTAAGTCGTGAGGAGACTTACACAGGAGTATGGTAGGGAATTGTAAATTGTGATTGTGACCCTTATAGTTTTTTGATATGCTCCGGCTGAGGTTTTGCAGCTTGTGATTCGATTCCAGTGGTCGTAGGGCGGATAGGTAACAAGTACCTATATGCTGTGCGATTGGACCACACGTTTGTGGGTGCGATACATAGCGCAACTTGATACCCCTTTACGAGCGTTTGCGTAAAATCATGGTATCATTATCGCTGTATAGAGCATACGCAAGCGTGATTTGTGTACAAGTGCATAAAGGGAGTTTTCGCTGGTCTCTCTCTGGAAAATCTCCAATGACAGATATTTACTGGAAAAGGTAAGTCACTCCTTAAAAATTTCCAGTAAATATAGGTCAATTAGGGGCCCTAAGATGGGTACATTGCGATCCGCTATCAACAGTGTATCGTAGTACCGGCCAACGTGGGCGGGAGTGGGTGAAAGCGCTCTAAGAACTTTCACCGTCGGCTTATATTGAGTATTTTGGTGTTTGTGGGAAAAGGCCCACAATTATGGGAGCCAGTTGCTCAACTAAGAGACGTATGGTAGCCAGGGTTCAGGCAGAAGAGTCACGGCCCAAGGGGTCTGAGAGGTTTATAATGTGTGAGAAATATGGTCCACACGCTGAAGTTTATTGTGACGAATGGGTATGTATGACTGACAAAGATAGGATATCATTCCCTAGGGTGGGCAGCTTTGAGCCAGAGGTACTGCAGAACTTAAGGATAAGGATATGTCTGATAAAATCCAGAAAACAAAGGATTAGACATACATATTGTTTAAACCTGTGGCAACAAGAGGGGGAGGTGCAAAGGGAACAAACTCGCAAAGCAAGTTCCAAACTTAGCAGGAATAAGGGCACGGACACACCATTATCAACACAGGTCGAAGGGGAAGAGATGGCTACAGTCAATGGTATATCTGTAAATGATAGTAGAATGCAAGAGAAATGTATTAACCCTAATTTTTGCAAGTTGTATCCTGTTTTGAAGCCTCTCCAAGGTTATAGGTCACAGGAAGGTGAAGGATTTAGCCAAATCGCAGCTCTCATTCAGGCAGTCACCTTGCAGGAAACTCACGTGGGGCCTGTCCATCCAGTTAGAGCAGTAACAATATTCCCCACTGAAAGAACTGGTGAGGTCAGAGCTACCGGTAAGTGTGAGACGGGTCATTGCACAGAGACAACAACACCTTACAGTAAACAGATTAGAAACGGAATGGTAGGATTACATCCTGTCTTGGAAATAGTAACTCCCAATGGGGGAACCGATAGTCAGGGAGAAATCCTCACCAGGAATAATGCAATGTATTGCCCTTGGTCCAGAGCTGAGCTGTGGTCAATTATTACAGAATTCCCCGATCCCCGGAAGCATTTAGCCAGATGTCAGAAGTTTATCAGAGATCTGGGTAATGCTCATGAACCAGCAAACAAAGATTGGCGGATACTTTTAAAAGCGTGCCTACCCTCTAATGTTGACACCCAAACATTTTTTATCACTGATTGTAGATTAGAGTCGGATGGTCCTATGACTGACGAACACAATCAGGAGAACGTGGAGCGAATTAACATGCAACTAGAGTTGTATTTCCCCACTACTGTTAAGTGGAGAAGAATTTTCTCTATAAAACAGAGGGAAAATGAAATGGCATCTGAATATTTCCATCGGGCTCTGCAAATAATGGATAAATACGTTGGAGTATCGGATATAGGGAACGATGCGAATTACAGGGAAGTGGCTGTCTCTGTGCTAATGGACGGGCTCAATAAGACAGTAAAGGACAGGATACAAACATCTTTGCCTTATTGGAGAGGGGTCACAGTAGCTCGTCTTAGAGAGTGACCAATTAAACACTACAAGAATATTGCTAGGCGCAGGGAACAACAGGAGGATAAACTGATGACAATAAGTCTACAGGCTCTGACAGGAAAGCCCCATCAGCCCAAACCCCAAACCCCTGCTGTTTGGAAAAGAACAAGAATATGTTACATTTGCAGAAATAAAGGACGTTTTGCTAGAAATTGTAGGAGTAGTAGGACACATAGTCAATATAGACCCCTAGACAGAGAAAACAAGCCACATTATTAAAAACATAGACGGGATCAAGGGACATATAGTAAGGAATCACAAGCCATATAGAAAATACAGATTCGGTTAATGTGAAGAACGGAATAAATGCAACTTTACCCTTTTGAAAAAAACTTGCTGGGGTTAAGATGAGGCCTCTAAACTTTTACTTCTTTCTCTAGCAGAAATGTCCCGATTAACTTAACAGGAGTTTTGTTAGATATGGTATACATAAAGCGTGCTCCCGCCCAGGAAGTACAAAGTATGTTGGATACCCACGAAGGCTAATGTTGCATTTCACTGTTCTAGATGAATGTCCATCACAGGTAGAGGAAATTATCTCACAGATACCGGGTTCCCTATGAACTTAGGATGGACAGGACACTGGATTGATGGCTGGGATAGTCCCAGTAGAGATACGACACACATAGATTTTTTTTGGGGTGTAGACCTAGTAGAAAAGTCATTCCCCATAGTGCCCAATCCAGTTGTCAAATTTTATAAAATCCTCTTTGCCTCTACAAAATTATCTGTTACTAACCTCTATGTGATTTTTCTTCAAAGTTTCCTCCTCATCTCTTACGTTCACCGACAGGAGGGTACAATACATGGACCCGATTACAGTTCAAATGCCACACGCCTACTCGGTCCTTCAGAGTGCTGCACAAATCCAGTATATTTCACCAGCATAAGGACACCATTATTAATGCAGTGTGCCTGGTCATGCACAAAGGGTGGCGAATGAGAATACTGGTGAAGGGAGACTGTGTACAGACACCGATATGCATGATGGTGTGACAGCCTGTTGGTGAATGCCAAACCTGACATTTTCTTTTTTTATTTGCTATTTTTCCCCTCTCTTCTCTCATCCAGAGATGGTTTACTTCACACAACACGATCAACACACAATAGTTAATTGAAATGCAAAATTTGTGTTCCCTACAGGAAAAGGCAGTCTGGAGGTCAAAGGGGTATGGCCAGGAGTCCTCAGGACTTTGGACAGGTGGACACGGTAAGCCGGTGGCCCACAGAGCATATCTTCCAAGTCTAGCTGAGGCGGCAAAGAGGGTATGTGCAAGTTGGTAAGAGCCTACTGGTGTGCGCCAGGATTCTCTTCTCATGCAGGTAAGAGAGCAATGACATGTTTTACTTGCTTGAGGAAGAATATTGGAAAGACAATACCAACAGAGCCATCCCATATCCCTCCGACCTTTTCAGGTAATACAAATCGACTTCATACAGTTACCACCCTGTAGGAATTTGAAATATGTGTTAGTATGTATTGATGTATTTTCCAACTGGGTAGAAGCGCTCACTGCAAAGAAAATTGTGCAGTAATTTTGTGTATCCCTAGAATGATTGAAAGTGATAAGGGTACCCATTTTACAGGTGAAGTCTTTCAGGTCATGTGCAAACTGATGGGAATTAATAGCAAGCTGCATACTCCGTACCGGCCACAGGCGAGTGCAAAGGTAGAGAGAGTGAACAGCACTATTAAGAACAAGCTGAGCAAAGTGATGGCTGAAACTGGATTGCTGTGGCCAGAAGCTTTGCCACTAGTGTTGTACAGCATCAGAACCACTCCCAGGTCTCCACTTAACTTATCACCCTTTGAAATTCTTTTTGGTCGACAACCTCATGTAATGATAGACCCCCAGGATGTTTGAAATGCAATAATGAAGTGACTGTGAAATATTTGGTTCTGATGAGCCAGCAGCTGAGAAATCAACAAAGAAATATAAAGCTGGTGATTCCTGACCTACCGAACAGTAATTGTCATGACATTGAGCCTGGGGATTATGTGATGATTCGAAATTTCTTACGCTCAGGTTGCCTCATAGACAGGTTGGAAGGACCATACCAAGAGAGACTTGGGTCCATTCATCCCACTGCAAGAAGGTCGCTGACCCGGAGAGAACTCGTGACAAAGAGCAGAGTGTAGAGAACCTCGTATCACTAGAATGTTTGTTCCGGGGAAGTTGAGAGGCAGAACTGTTGAAAGGCACCTGAGCACGGAGAACAACAAGATCTAGGGCGGTTGTCGCACCATTTTCTTTTTTCACTCCCCCCTGCATTTTCCTTTCTTTTCTCCTTCTTATTTTCCTTCTTTGCCCTAACGAAATGGATCTATCACAAGAGACTGCGTTTCGGGTTCTGCTAGTAATTCTGTTTTTGATCAGGACAATTTGTTTTGGTGAGGGTCCCAGAGTGGTCGAGCAGGGATCTGGAATGGGTTCTGATGGCGAGTACGAATTTGTAGGATCTCAGGAGCAGCACATCACTCGAGTAAAGGCTGGTATCAGTAAGCGCTCTGGTAGTCATGGAGCTCGGAGGCACTTTGAAGGGATATTGTCTGCTGAACTTGTACGCCAGATAGCCAACAGTGGGAGGTATTTTTGGTATAGGTATACCCGTGGAAGCAAGACCATGTGGGTTGGAAAGTATCGTCAGGGTATTGTGCCCATATCATCCAGCCCGATACTTGTACTGATCAAATGAGAGAACTAGGGATTGGTTTCTTTACTTGGAAAGTTTGCAATATGGTGATGTTACATTTTGTCACCTATGTTCTCCCAGATGATGCCTATTTCATATGTGGGAGGAAAGCGTACAAGTGGCTTGCTCCGAGCTCTGAGGGATTGTGTTGTATTGGGAGAGTACTACCAGAGGTCATGACCATAACCCACGATAAAATGAAAGACGTTCACCGCAGTGCTCAGACTCCTTATACTCATACTCACTATGAACACATCATCAAGAGACACCTCATAGATAGAGCAGAGCACGAAGCCTCTGATTTGATCCACGAATCCACTGGGATTCAGTTCCTTCTCGCATTAGACATCACCCGTACTACCAGAGGAACTATAAATTATAGGTATATCCATGCGCTAGTGAACTTGATAGATGATATCACTGAGATGTATGATGACACCTTCAGGTATACGGGAATGGAGTTACAAGCCTACAAGAAAGAACTGATCCAGCACAGGATGGTCCTTAATTACGTCACAGCTGTGACAGGTGGCTACTGTGTTACTCTGGCAACTCAATATGGTGTGAAGTGCTGTACATATATTACGAACAGCACTGACGAACCCACGGAGATCATCGATCAGAAGATGGATGAGATCTTGCAGTTGAAGTGGGAGTTCAGGAGGAAGCACAACCTTACCTTAGCGACTGTGGGTAATGAACTGACCGGCTGGGTCTCATGGTTGAACCAACGCAAATGGTTCTCAGGTTTAGGAGAGTGGACACAAAATGTCATTATGAGTGTGGGGAAGTTTCTCCTTTGTATCCTGGGAGTCATCCTAATTATTGGTTTGATATTTAGGTGTGTTCAAATTCTAATGCGGCACAAGCGCAGCACAAATTCGATGAGTTTAAGGAGTGAGGGCGCTGTTATTGCAGCAGATTTAATTTATGATCCATCCATAGAGGCAGTGTTATGATAAGGATTGCAAATGAATTTTATGGCCTGTTTCTTTCACCCGTTTTTCTCTGTTTCCCCCTCTGCCCAGATAGAATTTGTCGGCAGATAAGAACCACTTGGCCCATCTAGTCTGCCCCTTTTTTTTTTTTTTTTATATTATTTTTATCTCTAACCTTATTTGATCCTTATTTCTTTGTAAGGATATCCTTATGTCTATCCCATGCATGTTTAAATTGCTCTACTGTCTTAGCCTCTACCACCTCTGATGGGAGGCTATTCCACTTGTCCACTACCCTTTCTGTGAAATAATTTTTCCGCAAATTTCCCCTGAACCTCCCCCCCCTCCAGTCTCAGTGCATGTCCTCGTGTCCTATTGCTTCTCTTCATTTGGAGAATGTTTCCCTCCTGGACTTTGTTAAAACCCTTGATATATTTGAAAGTTTCTATCATGTCCCCCCTTTCCCTTCTCTGCTCCAAACTATACATATTGAGATTTCTTAGTCTTTCTGGGTATGTTTTGTGATGTAGGCCATGCACCATTTTAGTTGCCCTCCTTTGTACAGTTTCTAATGTATTAATATCCTTTTGAAGATATGGCCTCCAGAACTGAATACAGTATTCTAGATGAGGCCGTACCAATGACCTATACAGTGGCATTATTACTTCTTTCTTTCTGCTGCTGATTCCTCTCCCAATGCAGCCAAGCATCTGACTAGCCTTCCTCATTGCCTTGTTACATTGCTTACCTGCCTTTAAGTCATCTGAAATAGTGACTCCTAGATCCCTTTCCTCCTCAGTAGTTTCCAGTATAGTGCCATTAATACTGTATTTAGCTTTAGGATTTTTGAGACCCAAGTGCATGATTTTGCATTTTTTGGCATTAAACTGTAATTGCCAGACTCTTGACCATTCCTCTAGTCTACCTAGATCCTCAATCATTTGTTTTACCCCACCTGGTGTGTCTACCCTGTTGCATACCTTTGTGTCATCTGCAAAAAGGCATACTTTCCCTTTAATGCCATTTGCAATGTCACCAATAAAGATATTAAAAAGCACTGGTCCAAGTACAGATCCCTGGGGTACTCCACTGGTAACATTTCCCTCCTGTGAATGCACTCCATTTACCACAACTCTCTGTTTTCTATCCTTCAACCAAGATCTTATCCATTCAATAATCCTAATATCCAATCCCAAACTTTCAAGTTTATTTAGCAGTCTGCGATGTGGAACTGTGTCAAAAGCCTTACTAAAGTCTAGATAAGCTATATCCATGGCTCCACCTTTATCCATCACTTTAGTCACACAATCAAAAAAGTCAATAAGATTTGTTTGACATGATCTCCCCCCAGTGAATCCATGCTGTTTGGGATCCATTGCCGGATTTGAGATAATCTACAACTCTTTCTTTTAAGAGTGTTTCCATCAATTTCCCTACTACTGATGTAAGACTCACTGGTCTGTAGTTGTTTGCCTCTTCCTTGCTTCCACTTTTGTGCAGTGGGACTACGTTTTCTCTTTTTCAGTCCCCTGGAATTACTCCTGTAGCTAATGACTGGTTGAATACCAGGGATACATCGTCAGCCCTACCCAAAATGTTTATGTGAATGTATTTTTATATATGTATCTTATCTTCATCTCTGCAACTTCCAGTTAATGGCACACATAGTCGACAGGTGATATCAACATATACTAGCACTCACATATGTTCCCCCTCCATGTATCATCAACTAAATGTGCACCCCATTTGTTGGAACAAGAAGCCGAAAAGAGCTTGGTAGTGTTTGTTGGCCCATTTACAGACCCTTAATACGGGATGAGAATGTCACTGACCTAGGTTGGAGGTGTTGTGAACTCGGGGGTTCTCCCGATGGTAGGGGAGCGGAACCACAGTTGGGTCGGAACATGGATGGCTTGATATAGGTCTTCCTCATACAGGACTCTGACAGTAAAGCTTGGTGAAAATATTAAAGAACTTTATTGCAGGAAGGGAGCAACACAATGTCACATAGCAGAGAAGGAACGTATGGGGGAATGTCCAGGCCTATAGGAGAACTTGTAAGCAATGTTAATGATTCCAGGAAAAGAAGTACTTGTGAGTGTTGGTATAAGATAATAGTGACCGAAGAACTTGTGAGTGATGTTTTTAAAGATACTGATGATTTGAAGAACTGGTGAACGGTGGTTAAAGACTCTGATGATTTGAAACACTTGTGAGCGGTGGTTAAAGACACTGATGATTTGTATGACTTGAGAGCGGTGACTAAAGATACTGATGATTTATAGAACTTGAGAGCGGTGGTTAAAGACACTGATGATTTGTATGACTTGAGAGCGGTGATTAAAGACACTGTAGAACTTGAGCACGGTGGTTAAAGACACTGATGATTTGTATGACTTGAGAGCGGTGGTTAAAGATACTGGTAACTTGCAAAACTTGGGAGCGGTGGTTAAAGACACTGGTAACTTGCAAAACTTGGGAGCGGTGGTTAAAGACACTGATGACTTGTAGAATTTGAGAACGGTGTTTAAAGACACTGATGACTTGTAGAACTTGAGAACGGTGTTTAAAGACACTGATGACTTGTAGAACTTGAGAGCAGTGTTTAAAGACACTGATGACTTGTAGAACTTGAGAGCGGCGTTTAGCCCGCAGCCCACGCTGACTCCAAGAAGCACTGGTGACTGGATTGCAGAGGAACACACCAGCCGCTGTATACGCTGGAACTGTGCAGCAACTGGCACCTGGAAGTGCCGGAGACACTGGGGTACAACTGCAGAGAGATTCGCCGGGAACAAGAGCACTGGCATCCATTTCAGGGGAAAAGACTATACTCAGGCGCCGAGGCTCTGCCCGGCGTCTGCCTTTGAATCTCCCGCCTCCGCTGGATTGGTGGAACAGTCTGATGACGTCACCTGCTCCCCGCCCACGTGATGCTGCGTGTCATGGCGGCGCCCCTGCCCCGGGGAACCGCCGGGAGCCGCGCCAGCCAGACGCCGGAGCCCATGGACCACCGAAGGCGGAGGCCGCAACACAGACCAGCAGGCATGCAGGGGTAAGCGCGGTGAACGCTGCCTATGGCGTGTGACAGAGAAGGATTTAATGTATACTTCGCTATACCTCGAAGCTTATTTAGAACATATACGGCACGATTATACATGCCCCTCAGACATTGATTCATACATACATGCTTTTTACTATCCCACTAGGCTATACATTTCCCACCTACAACTCTCCCCGATCATCCAAGCTTTTGTATATATTGTATAGATAATACTTTTTTTTTCTGTTTATTGATTAGTTAGTGGCAGTTATTGATGATTGCCAAAAGGTGGACTGCCGAAGTCGGAAAATATTACAGTACACACATCATGTACAAACACCACATAGATGGCCTCCGTGCGCGTACTATTCGGCCACCTCGTTAAAGCTTATATGCGAAATGCGCATTGGTGAGCACGCCACCCACCTTCTGGGTGCTGTGTTTTTAAATGATCACACTATCTCTATACATTATATCTAATTCCTAACAAATTGTAATAGCAGGAGTGTGTGTGTGTATGTATATATATATATATATATATATATATATGTATATAGATATATATGGATTCTATGTATATCTTGAGGATGGAAATAGATAATCATATCATGTGTGGGATCATATTGTTCAGAGTCACGTAAACATTAATCTGGTGGGTATAAGAATATTATCATATATTGCAACATTAAGTTATTAATAATACCAGATTTATGTATGATTAATATAATGGATTTAACTGGTCATGGGGCGGGAACTCAGATGCAAACAACAGAAACCACATCTCAAGTCTTAGCCATCGCCCACCTCTTGAGCTGACCAATGATCCCCGGTGCACAGGATATGTCCCACCCCCGAACCAATGGAAGAAGAGCACACAGTGTCTATTGTATTATGTTTTGATCCATTGTATAAAAAGCCAGCTGCATGCCAGGTCACTTTCACAGACTCTTAAGGTCATCTCCCTTGATGACTGAGGACCGGCTGAGAAGCGCAGGCGAAACCAAAAACGTATGTACCATTGACTGTAGCCATTTTTCTATTGTATTGTATAGTATTGTTATTGTAACCCCCTTTCAGTAATTATATGTTGGTGTGTCGGAACCCGGCATTTTAAATACAATCTGGTGTCGTGTCTCCTTTCCCTGCTAAGGTTATAAGTGTATTTCAGTCACACGTGTAGCTGCTAAGTGCTCACGGAGTATCTTTGGGTGTGTACGCGCTGCGTGTACTTTGTACAGCCAGCGCAGTGTTAGTACGCAAAGTGCGTACACGGTACGGGGCTTTGTACGCTAATGGTGTAAAAAGTACGTAGGCTAATGATTAATTACAGCGGCCGCAGCGGCTCCATTTAAAGTGTATTAAATGTCTTTAAAGTGTTGCTTTTAGTCCTGTATGTAAATCAAAGTTTACAACAGTACTTACAGTCAGTAATTCACAGTTTCTCATAACAGACCTGCTGCCTGATTTCCCAGGAACTGAGACCCTGACACAGTTTATATCAGCCTCTTACAGGTACAGGCACTCATTAGCCTGGTCTCATACTGAAGGCCTAAAAACTAGAGATGAGCGGGTTCGGTTTTACTCGGATTTACCCAAATCTTCTTATTGGCTATCAATTGGTTAGCCAATAAGAAAAATCCAGAAAATAAGAAATGGCGATAATTCTGGCGTAAAGAACTGAGTAAATCCGAACCCGCTCATCTCTACTAAAAACCTGAAATGGGCTTTATGGGTGGAGCCCTCCCTTCTCTCTCACATCCATACCCCCAGGACCCCTCTTCCAGCTTTAGTAAAAGCCAAAACTCCAATCAAGTCAGTTTTTCAGAAACAGACATTTCTTGGGGATTTAAAAAACATAGGCTAGAAACCTGGGACAAACATATCTCCTGTTTATCACTTTACCAATGCTTCTACCACAATAATCAGAGAAATTTCATTATTGTTAAATAAATAAATATTCAACATATCAATCATGTTCTATTTTGGTAAAATATCTATATGGTAATTTAAGGTTTTGCAAGTTTAAGTAGCTGTAATGAAAATGCTTATAGAAGTTTTCAACAAATGTCCGCTGTTCAAAGGTCATTTTATTTTAAGTAGACTACAAAATTATAGACAAGTGCCATGCTGGTAACTTTTTATGTGTGATAGCTGCTTGCAGAGTATAACTCATTAGCTAATGATGCACTAATTAGTTCTGAGTAAAAGGTTCCAGATAAGGTATCATCAACACAGACAGATGATTAGAGGAGTCTGGGAATTGTTTAGGAAGTGAGTCAATTAAAAATGAAAACTACTACATAGTGGTCAGAATGTACGTTGTTACATCAATAATATGGGCACACTTTTCTAGTTACCGTTTGTCTTTACTGAGGTTAAATCAATATGATTGACTCTAATCTGTGAAATAAGTTAAAGGCATGTACAGTTGTGCCAGATCTACCATTATTGGCACAGAAATGCTTTAAAATATACAGTGCATCCGGAAAGTATTCACAGCGCTTCACTTTTTGCACATTTTGTTGTTACAGCCTTATTCCGAAATGGAATAAATTCATTTTTGTCCTCAAAGTTCTGCACACAATACCCCATAATGACAATGTGAAAAAGTTTTTTTTTTTTTAGATATTTGCAAATTTATTAAAAATAAAAACTAAGAAATCACATGTACATAAGTATTCACCGCCTTTGCCATGAAGCTCAAAATTGAGCTCAGGTGCATCCTGTTTCCACTGTTCATCCTTGAGATGTTCCTACAGCTTAATTGGAGTCCACCTGTGGTAAATTCAGTTGATTGGACATGATTTGGAAAGGCACACACCTGTCTATATAAGGTCCCACACTTGACAGTGCATGTCTGAGCACAAACCAAGCATGAAGTCAAAGGTCTGTAGACCTCCGAGACAAGATTATCTCAAGGAAGAAATCTGGGGAAGGGTACAGAAAAATATTTGCTGCTTTGATGGTCCCAATGAGCACAGTGGCCTCTATCATCCGAAAATGGAAGAAGTTTGGAACTACCAGGACTCTTCCTAGAGCTGGCTGGCCGTCTAAACTGAGCAATTGGGGGAGAAGGGCCCTAGTCAGGGAGGTGACCAAGAACATTGTTAGACTGCATACACACAGCATCATACCTCCCAACATTACCCTCTCCAGGAGGGACAGAATGCTCTGCTACTGGACTTCCCTCTTAATGTATGATTGCCATCACCTATGCTGAAACACCTTTTTTTTATCCATTAACCTGTTCAAAACAGGTGCCTGCAATCATAGATTAAGAAGGAAGTCTAGGATCTGGGCATTTTGTCCCTCCTGGAGAGAGTCATGTTGTGAGGTATGCAGCTTTTCTCAATTTCCATGGTACACTATGCTAGCTTTCAGCTATGTTTAGCTGCTTGCAGGACACAGCTGAGATTTTTAGTCATATAGGACTAATTACCCTATATGAAGATGTATACACCAGTGGCGTGCAGTGAGGTCAGTGCCTGGTGAGGCACTGCAGCCATAATGTCCGCCGAGCCTTGTTGATAAAACCTACCGCCGCTGAGTCAATGCCCGCTGCCACCACTGTCCTTGCATGCGCCAAAGTCACACATGCTCCTGGAAAAGTGGGCATAGTCTTGCAATGAGGGTGTTGCCTCACAACAAGGGGCACGGCCTCAATGGGAATGCTGTATCCATGTGATCAGGACAGGGTGATGCCTTGGAAAGGCAGTGGGTGACAGGAGGGTGATGGGAAGACAGTGATGCAGAGGAGATTCAGTGGATGACAGGGAGAGGATGACGGAGAGACGGTGACAGGTAAAGGGTGACAGAGAGAGGCAGTGGGTGACAGGGAGAGGGTGACACCAGGGAGAGGATGACAGGAAGAGGGTAACACCAGGGAGAGTTTTACAGCAGTAGGTAAAAGGAAGAGGGTGATACCAGGGAGCTGGTGACAGGAAGAGGGTGACGCCAGGGAGATGGTGACAAGAAGAGAGTGATGTCAGTTAAAGGATGACAGCAGTAGGTGACAGGGATAGGGTGATGCCACGGTGCTGGTGACAGGAAGAGGGTGACATGGAGAGGGTGCCAACTGTAGGTGACAGGAAGAGGGTGACACCAGAGAGAGGGTGACACTAGGGAGAGGGTGGTGCCAGGGAAAGGGTGACAGGAAGAGGGTGATGCCAGGGAAAGGGTGATAGGAAGAGGGTGATGCCAGGTAGAGGGTGACAGCAGTGGGTGACAGTAGAGGGTGAAAGGGAGAGGGTGATACTAAGGAGAGCATGTTGGCAGTACAGCATAGAACATAAGCAGTACAGCCCGGTCCCCGATGAGCTTAGCCCATGTCAAAGTAAAGTACCCGCCACTCTCCCCCGCAAATCCCAGCCAGCCACCGCTGCCACCGGTAACAGAGAGAGTAAACAACAAACCTGGTCCCTGTGGCGGGGCTGCTCATCCTTCAGTACTTCCTAGCTCCACCTGTACAGGGCCGCAGGCTGCTGGGGTTACTACTCTGTTATCAGGGCTCCAGGTGTTGCTGGGAGCAGGGCCGGTGCATGGTGGCACTGTGCTCTAGGCTACATTTTAGCCTACCACCCATCCTCCCTCAGAAACCTGCACAATTGACTTTTGGGAAAAGCTGGTGAGTAGACTCTAGGGCAGCACCAGAGTCTACTCACTTGCACCACCGGCTAGAGAGATGGGGGCCTGGATGGAGATGACACACAGACCCCCTCCTTGCTGAATATACCTTTGTGTGGGATCGGTATGGGATTCCGTTGCATGGGATGCCGAATGTCAGTAGCCAGAATGCCGGCAGAGGGGGGGCGAGCGCAACAAAGCTCTCTGCGCTCACCACGTTGCCGGCTCAGTGTTGAGTCTCGCTCTCCACAGGTTCTAGTCTCCCTCTATGGATGTCATGGACACACATTGAGGGGGAATCACTTACCTCGCCGGTATTCCAGTGGCGGTATGTTGGGATCCCAGTGTCTGTATTGAAACAGCTGAGATCCCGACAATCGTTTTTTTAACCGCATACCGTGTGTGTGTGTGTGTGTGTGTGTGTGTGTGTGTGTGTGTAAAAAAAAAAAAACCCATGTGCTCTGTATGTACAGTACATAGACAACAATAATACATACACTTCCTCAACTTTCACAAAACATTACTACTACCCCCCCCCACACACACATTACACCATCTTCAAGTAACTTCAGCATACTATTATACAAGATAGTACACAACCCCATGACAGTGATACAACCCCCACCCCACACAATACTATTTACCAACCCACTCCCTAAGATAATACTAACACAACACCCCTAGCTAATATTAATATATACACCAGCCCCCATGTATAAAAAAAAAAACCACACCCATCCCCCACAGATACTTACTTTTGACTGTGGGAGGTTGCAGTCACTGCCTATATACTGTATTGCCTGGCTCACCCCACGGAGCTGGCAGGGAAGGAATCAGATCTTCCCAACAAGAGCAGGAAAGGGGCCCCTTGTGGGCCTGCCACGCTGCGGGCACGGTGGCGCGCTATGTGCGCCATGCTATTTTATTCTCCCTCCAGGGGGGTCGTGGACCCCCACGAGGGAGAATAAGTGTCGGTATGCCGGGTGTCAGGATTCCGGCGCCGGTATACAGTGCACCGGGATCCCGACAGCCGGCATATTGAAGACCACCCTACTTCACCCAGTGTACCATGCACTTTACTTTGTATAAATCATTATATATATTTTAATAAGACAAACAATGGGGTTTTTTTTTATTAAAAACAAAACAAAACTTGAGTTGGGCTTTTTTGGGGCTCTTTAGGATTGGTTTGGGCTTGTTTTGGGCTTATTTTTCAGTCATCGGTTGCTTGTTTTTCATTTCAGAGTTGGCAACACTGCTCCCTCGATTTCAGCGAAGCCACTGCCCAACTGTATCTGCATGTGAGAGGGACGTGCTGAAAGCGGCACTTCCGTTAGGTGCCGCTTCAGCTGCTTATTTTAATGGGCTTTCATTGCCGAACGCTTGGCCCCGCCCACCGCTTCCTGCCCTTTACACTGTCAGCGGGAGGCACTGTGAGTGGTGCCTCCTAAACACATTTAACTCAGTTTTAAAGCCGATAAAAATTATTACAATAATACAAAGGTTAAAGCAGATACTTATGACACAGAATATGTGTCATAAGTATCTTCTTTGTATTATTTTTTAACAGTAATGACAGGGGAGGCACTGCCTCCCCTGCCTGCCCTGACTGCACGTCCCTGGTATACACCCATTACTGGTGCAGTCATTTAGATAGTGTGATTTGGATGTACCATGAGCCACTGTAACATGGGTACTGGGAAATGCCACACAGCATGCTTCAAGTAAACCTTCCAGTTGTCTGCCTTTGAGTGTGGCGAGTTATGTTATAACATGGTTGAGGGCATCATTGATGCTTCTGTTCCCTATGGTCAGGAACTCCATGCCAGACACCTGAAGCTGACATCTGGGAAAGAATGACACCTCTCTTTTTGTATTCCTAAGGCATAGGCTTGTGCAGGGTGTGCTCCTGCACACTGTTCAGGCAGATCCAAGACTACCTACAGCATTTCCTACCCGTACCTCAGCCGGCTCACAGGTAACAGACAGACTTTTTTTGAATCCAAGATGGTTGATGTGAAAGTGATGTATCCAAAACAGCACTTTCACATCAGCCATCTTGGATTCAAAATGAGACTTCCCTAGAGCCTGGCTGAGATGTGGGAGGAGACAACAGCAGTGAACCTTACACAGTAGGTGAGTATCCGATATACTGGGGTGGAGGCAATGGATAGCCTATGTCCGAGGAGGGGGGAGCTTGTCCATGCGGTGGCTCGGGTAGTCTATGTTCCTATTTCTGGGGGTGGGGGTTGGGGTGTGGATAACTTATGTCTAGGTTGAGGTGTGGGGGTGTTGTAGCACATCCCTTCCCCCAAGCCTGCAGACAACTATGTCTTTAAGCATATTTATAGTTCACATATGAGGGTAAGGGGATACTTTCTAACAAACTGCATTGACTAATTTAGTGCAAGTTAAACAATGCAAGAAAATATCTGACGTGTTACTGTATTGATGTTTGCACATTTGTACTTTTACTTTGTTAATAAATTACTTAAAATAACTAATGGCCAAAAAAAATAAATAACATCAAAACATAGTATACAACATAATATCTGCTTAACAAAACAATTCTCCTCTCATTAGATCTTTTGAATTTCACTTATTTATACTCCATGACCATATGTCCACCTACTGTAGTATATTTTTCCTTTCAATCCTCACACTGTGGACACACAGGAGTAATGACTTCTAGTTGGACTGTGCAATTTAGAAGGTACTGTAGTGCAATTTAGAAGATACTGTAGAACAGGGATGGATTAGTTAGACTCCTTTTAAGCCCTGTCTGATTCCCACAATGATGTGGCCTTTGTATGACTAAACCCACAATTCCTCACAATTCTGAGTGCTTACTTAAAGGAGGGCAGCAACAGAAGTTTCTAAAATGCAGCAGGCAACTTGCAGCAAGGAGTGCCAGGCCGTCTGGCTAATGTTTGAGAAGAGGAAGGATTAACTTTAATTATCTACATGCCTAGCACCATGCTTTCACCACATTGTTCCGCTTCTTTAATATGATTAGAATCCGGTTGTCCTGCCTCTGAGCAAGAGGCAATGTTGGATGGTGTCCAAGTAGGGGGTTCCATTTTTTTCATGCCATAGAATTCCATCTGCATTGCTTTTGATCTTGACCCTTTTTAGGGGCTAACACAAAGTTATAAGATTGTAATACCAGCCTTTGACACAATAATTTTCCATTGTATCCTGCAGCCACGTTCGGACCGCTAGTGGATCATGGTTAGTCTGTCCATGGGCAGTCAACAGTTTCCCAGTGCTTCAACTTCCCTTTACAAGTCAATTGTGGCTTGGATGTTCCCCCTGGATCCTTGCCATTTAGATAGATTGGCCACAAACTTGCCAGTCAGACCGAAATGTGATCCCCAGCCCACTCTATGATTCTACCAACCAACTTTAGCAGTGGCTGCTCCAGTATAATTAAGTATTTTCGCACCACCATGGTGAGGATTGTTTCCATTCTAGTCAGCAAGAACAGGGAAATCTTCAGCTGGCTGACATAATTGGTGTGGTATTTGCTCCTACTCTGTTCTGGACACAGAATCCCAAACTTGGTTTTGCACATTTCATGGTGACAGCAAAGTGCACTTCTTTGTAGCCACTGGGCTTAGGTCATGGCTTGCTCCATAAATTGGATCACAGGTATCAGCCCCATGTAGCTACCTTGAACAGTTATTGTGGCTTGAAATACATGGAGGTGGGAATGTCCACTACATGTTTTATTGATGAAGGCACATCAAGTTCAGTTCTGCACCCCCTTGGTATTGTACACTCAATCAGACCAGGCACAGGCTCTTTCACTTACTGTGGCAATAGGTTCCAAGGCTATGAGTACTTTCACCAGGAGTGCTCCTGTACCACTATAGCTCCTGCTTTGGACTGACTTTTTCTTTGATGACCACAGTGATGGCTATTCACTGGGGTCTATACCTCCAGGACACTGGGGTTTAACCAGTACAGTTATAGCAGTTTAATGATTAGGGTCTTTTCCATATCATCTTTCTCTGGTTGAGAACAGTTCTTGGAGATTCAGCCTCCTTGTCCACAAAACAGGGCCGCTCCTACTAATCTTGTCCTCAGCATTCACTTCAGTGCTAAGCTTTCAGAACATGTTTACATTTTTGCTGGGAAGACTTTCATCTATATATGATGCCTGATTCATAAGTGCACATTATTTACACATCTCTGAACCATATCTCATATAAAATACCATTACAGTTCCACCTGGGTGAGTGTCCGGGATAAAGTGACCTCACTATTGACACCAAATGTGGGAATCACTAACTTCTTTTTAGCTATTTTCACCCACACTGCTGGCCACCCAGAGATGTTTTAGGTGCTGCTGGTACCCAGTGTCTTAGCAACTTTGGAATCGATTAGACAAATAACTTGAAATGTAAAAAACAGATAAATCTCTATTTACATAAAAACACAGGAATATTATATTATTAACAAAAAACTGGGGTTCATGGCACAAGCAGCCACCCTCTGTACCCTATACAAATGGCCTTCTTTCTGGAGAGATATCCCAGTTAACAAACCATTTTCACCTCTGTGCAAGAAGGGACCAAGCTTAAAGTCCTCTTGTTATTGGCAAGTCTATAAAAAAGCAAGATCCACAGAGGCTTTGATATCTAACAAGCATAATCCTGGACCAAACCATCAGGAGTAGTGACTCCTTGTAAGTCTGTCCGAATTAAAAGTAGAAGGAACTGGGCAGGTAGTTTGGGTAGCCATTGTGATGTGGCCTCAGTAGGTTTGAACCAGAAAATTCACCTCTTAACTCAGATTGCATCAGACATTCTGCTGAGAAGCAGCTCCTAGAAGTCTGGCTCAAATTGTAGCACATAAAAGATAACTCACTTAAGTCCACGACCCTTCATGTGTTTTCTTGGACCAAAAGTGGATCCACAGCTGGCTGACATTTCCAGCAGGGTTAAAATGGCATACAGGTATTTAGGGGAAACCCTTGGTGGGCCCCAGAGCCTGAGGGCCCACCCCCTTCTCTGGGTCTCATGTTCCAGACTGTGCAATTAAATTATATATTATACATATGTTGCCTTTTATTGCACAGCACTATGGCGCATTTTATACAGTGCATTGACATTATTAATCTGGTTCATTATCATGAATGTACAAGAAATATTTACTATGTATATATTTATCAAGGAACCCAGGCAATACACTTTCTAATGGTTAGCCAAGCCTCTATGGGTACTGGCCACACTCCTTTGGTAGCTGGGCATACCCTTAAGCATGGGCTCCCACCACTGCATTCCGCCGTTGGGCCCTTTCATGCCCCAGTCCGACACTGTTTCCAGTCCATCATGGCTGACCACAGACCCAGCCGACACAACCCCTCCCTGAGCCTAATAAGCCCAGGTGAAGATAATTTTACTGTTTTATTGTTTGTTATATTTTTGAAGTCTTCCAGGCTGCTCTTTTAAGTAGACTTAGAGAAGCAGCACAACATACAGTACTCTTGTCTGTTTACATTGTTATTGTATGTGTATATATATATATATATGTATATATATATATGTGTATATATATATATATATATATGGAAAAAAATCAGGAGAATGCACCCATAGTGCAGATAAATTTATTTCACACATAAATTAAAAACAGGACATTCCATGGATTATAAAAGACTCGTACCATAAAAGACCCACTCTTTGGGCCAGTTAAAACACATGAAACAGGAGAAGTAACCACGAAACGCGTAGAGGCGGGGCTTGTCAGACGTGCGTCTTTTCCCACCCGGCTTACACATCCCGGCTGCTTCACTGTGAGTGACCTGACGAGTTCGGCTTCTACCGGCGCGGTGCATGGTCCGGTCTTTGACTGCAGCAGGTTTGGTGGATAGCCTGGTGGATTGTTTCATGTGTTTTAACTGGCCCAAAGAGTGGGTCTTTTATGGTACAAGTCTTTTATAATCCATGGAATGTCCTGTTTTTAATTTATGTGTGAAATAAATTTATCTGCACTATGGGCGCATTCTCCTGATTTTTTCCAGACACAATTTGCTCAAGGAGTTCTGAGCTTCATTTGGAGATTTGCAGCGGTGTTGGTTACACCAGTGCTACAGCCCAGGGATTCACTCACTGTGGACTGACAAACTTTCATTATAGGATCACCAGCGCACCTGTACCTTTTTCTCCACCATATATATATATATATATATATATATATATAGTGTTCGTATGTGTGTGTGTTTTGTACCTCTAAGTCTTGTGACGTCACACAAGTCATTTTCCAGCCACACACCTCAAGCTAAACTACTTTAAAATATATATTTGTAGTTAAAAGACAATTCACATTTATTCTAAGCCAGAAAAATACGTCTATGTGATTAAGATACAGGAACTGTGAGTTCAAAGTAACAAAGAGTGATGCTAAAGGGTACATTTATATTTGGCTTATTTGACAATGGCTGGAGGATAGGCACTTGTGAGAAGATAATTTAATCAGAAACAAAGCAATGAGCATTTGCAAAGAACAAACCTACATAATGACACAAGGTTAAAATTAACAAGAAATCTAAAGTTTAAGTGTATTCTATGAATGATTGCAGTGATTCATAATTTAAATATAGCAAGTACACAGGAATAGACCAGGAAAACAAAAATCATCTTATCATAAAACATGGGAAAAGCCGTGGTTACCTGTGCACCATTATTTTATGTAGCGCATTGCTAGAATAATTCATATGAGGGCGTCACTGATGACATCACTCATAAGAGGAATTGGCATGATCATGTGATGGAACTATTGGTGTGGTACTGTTGATGCTTATAGAATTTCAAAACTGGTACTCCTAACAGAATAGAGGAGGATTGGTGTGATCCCGCACTGCTGGTTTTGAACAATTAGGACAAACGCACTGATACCAACTATTATAACATTCTTATGCTGAAAAATTGCAATTTATGGTAGTGTTGGTGGTTCTCCCCTGAGGAAAAATGACTATAACATCACGGGGGATTGCTCCTGCTAGAGAGCAGGAAGGCAGAAAGTTTACCTCTGTGTGGGGGCACTCTTTTGTATATATATATATATATATATATATATATATATATATACTTAAAATATAACTTTTAATTAGTAAATGTAAAAAATATAATCTAACAAACAACCTCTGCTCAAAGTCTCTTTCTTAAAAATATAATTAAATTGAAATAGATTTAGGTTAGAGATTACCTATATATTTGAATCTCTAAATTACTTTGTGACCATTCATTCATGTAATGAATATAAATATAATAATCTTCTTCTGTAACTTATGTCCAGAGAGGGTGAAAATATCTTTTACAACAGTGACTTTAACAATTTCGAGTGATTAGTATCTCTTATCACTGTTTGGGCACAATCTAAGTTTTTTTTTATCTTATAATGAGCTTGTTAAACATAAACAACGCATCAGTATATGTACACAATGTGAATAACTTTTAAACAAAGAGATACCAGCTTCCAGGGACACATACAATGAAGTTATATATGTATATGAGGAAACAATATGATGACTCCCAGCCAAAAACTCAGATCGTAACACCTGATTTCCTTCAAACAACAAAATACCCAAGATGGTGTATTATACAACGTGTATAGCAGTATGGTAGGAGTTAGAAGTTAAGTGTCAGAGCCGTGTGTCCAGTGACTTCTACTTCCTTCCTATGTGTACGTACACATACAGGGAATGGGAGGTGAGAGATTCAGCTGGCCGGTGCTGGCAAAAAGGAAGAAGCGGCGTGTCTGTTGTCAAGGGCCACTGGTTACGGTCGCAATGGTAACCTTCCAGTCATTGCATTGTAGCCATCCCTGCCGCACCCCGATGAGAGGGCGTCAGAAATACCTGTGAGTCAGTTGTCCTTTAAGTCCCTGTACGGTAAGCGTCTCTCTCTGTGTGCCCTGTGTCCCGCCCCGTGTGCGCTGCCCGGGATTCCGTATGTGACATCGGAATGACGTCAGCCACGAAAGTACGTTTCACCCTGCCGGGGGCTTGGTCTCTGTTAAGACTCAACGGTGGGGCCGGACACAGGGCACACTGAGAGACCGTACAGGGACTTACAGGACAACTGACTCACAGGTATTTCTGGCGCCCTCTCATCGGGGTGTGGCAGGGACAGCTACAATGCAATGACTGGAAGGTTACCATTGCAACGGTAACCAGCGCCCCCCAACAGCAGACACGCCGCTTCTTCCTTCTTGCCAGTGCCGGCCAGCTGAATCTCTCACCTCCCATTCACTGTATGTGTACGTACACATAGGAAGGAAGTAGAAGTCACTGGACACACGGCTCTGATACTTAACTTCTAACTCCTATCATACTGCTATACACGTTGTATAATACACCATCTTGGGTATTTTGCTGTTTGAAGGAAATCAATTGTTACGATCTGAGTTTTTGGCAGGGAGCCATCATATTGTTTCCTCATATACATATATAACTTCATTGTATGTGTCCCTGGAAGCTGGTATCTCTTTGTTTAAAAGTTATTCACATTGTGTACATATACTGATGAGCCGGTTATGTTTAATGAGATCATTATAAGATAAAAAAAACTTAGATTGTGCCCAAACAGTGATAAGAGATAATAATCATTCGAAATTGTTAAAGTCACTGTTGTAAAAGATATTCTCACCCTCTTTGGACATAAGTTCCAGAGGAAGATTATTATACAGGTTGAGTATCCCATATCCAAATATTCCGAAATACGGAATATTCCGAAATACGGACTTTTTTGAGTGAGAGTGAGATAGTGAAATCTTTGTTTTCTGTGGCTCAATGTACACAAACTTTGTTTAATACACAAAGTTATTAATAATATTGTATTAAATGACCTTCAGGCTGTGTATATAAGGTGTATATGAAACATAAATGAAATGTGTGAATGTACACACACTTTGTTTAATGCACAAAGTTATAAAAAATATTGGCTAAAATTACCTTCAGGTTGTGTGTTTAGGGTGTATATGTAACATAAATGCATTCTGTGCTTAGATTTAGGTCCCATCGCCATGATATCTCATTATGGTATGCAATTATTCCAAAATACGGAAAAATCCGATATCCAAAATACCTCCGGTCCCAAGCATTTTGGATAAGGGATACTCAACCTGTATTTATATTCATTACATGAATTAATGGTCACGAAGTAATTAAGAGATTCAAATATACAGGTAATCTCTAACCTAAATCTATTTCAATTTAATTCTATTTTTAAGAAAGAGACTTTGAGCAGAGGTGGTTTGTTATATGATTATTTTTACATTTATTAATTAAAAGTTATATATATTTTTTTCAAACATTTTTATTGAAGCATAAGCATCAGAAACAGACATTACGAATAGTAGATATAACATATGTAACATTTTGATGTGAGCACATTGATACAATATGTCAGTGTTGTTACAAATCATTCAAAAAGATACATAGATGAGAAAAAGAAAACAGTGCTAGACACAGTAAAGGAATCCACTTGAGAAACGTACATAATATACCAGACAGTGACTGCACTTAATGCCTTAGCTTCACCGCTACTTTTTCTAATTTTTCCGAACCAAAAGAAGTGGGAAACAACTGCTGGTCAGCAGTCTATTTATCGGAGAGCCTCACGCTAAACATTCGGTATATTGTAATGGACAGAAATTAATATGAGACAATATTAGTCACTCAGCTCAACTAGCAATTTAGACAGATAATGCAATAAGCAGGTACATGTTTAATCTGCATTCTGTTGGAATATACCAAATGTCTTTGGAGCATATATTGTATTATTTGTATAACAAAGGATAATATGAAAATTTACATGAATATTAAAATACTAAACTAAGTATTTACGTAGCATTTATGCCATGAAACCAATGGTGCTCAAAAACAAATGGTAAAGTATACAATCTATGAGAAACAAAATCAGGTCCACATAAGCTGAGCAATGTTTGCTGAGGTGACAAGTATAGGGGCAGTCACCAAGAGGATTTTAAAGAGAATAAAATCAGTGTTTAAACAAAGAAATAATACAAACTATAAGAAACATTACACCTATAGGATAGAGTATAAAGAAGAAATCTAATTGACAAAAAAAGGGGAGATGTAAATGCAGGACACATCAGCTAAGTATTGCTATCCATAAGGCTTCGTAACCAAGATGTTAAGTAAGAGTAGACCACTTCAAGTCACAGATTCTATTAAACAATGTTTAATAATAATAATAATAATAATAATATTTAATGTTTATAGTGTGTGTGTTATTGCCTATTGTGCAATAATGATGACTACATATTTATCAGATAGATCACATTGGTGTGGTGTATTGTATCTCCTACACCATGTCATGATAATGTGAGTATCGTAGGGTCCAGGGTACTTTTAAGAGCCCAGTATACATTAATAATTTAGTGGTAGCTCACATTAATAAGTATTGGCGGCACATAGTAGAGTAAATGTGCATTACACATCTGACAAGCTTTGTCATGGCTTTGAAGTATAATGTTCAAATGAGTGCTTCTATAGAATCCTAATGAGAATTCAGAGAACCTGGTATCCATACTGTAGGTACTGTATTCGAGTGACTGCATCCCTGAGAATAGTGTGGACATACAATATGCCCGCAATAGGGAATAAACAAAAAAAGGGGCCAGGTAGTCATTAATTGGTAAATCAACAGTAAATACATTACATTATACAAAGTCAAATGGTAAGCCATTGGTCAATCATAGAAGAGATTAAGTAGCTACGTAGTTATACATAATATTTATATCACAGAGCCAAAAAAGCCCCACAACCTAGGTAGAACAAAGATTGTACGGGGGTGTATTTCACATTTTGCAACTGAGACAGCAAGATTGTACAACCATGGAAAGATGAGGGGCCTTGAGGTCTTTTGGGAGGTCAAAATTTCTGAGGCAACCAGAATGAAGCCGTCCCCAAAATCAGCTCCGAGGGTCTAATTACATTCTGTATCGTGGTATTATTCTACAGTGAACCATGGGGATGTGGCAATTAGGCCAATTATCCGAAAAGTTCAATGTTATTGGACAGAGATTGTCATTAGCATCAGATTCTCTGGGGCGTTGCCGAATAACCCTATTAAGTTGGGAGATTTGGTCAACTTCTACTATGTTGAGAGCAACAGCTAAAACCACTCGAGGAAACTGGAATGGCTGTAAAATTACTAGGGGGTCCAGGCTCACTATGTTAAGACATTCCTGAAGCCGCTGGCTATGGGAAATACCAGCTTCAACAGAGACAGGGGAAGAAATTTTAATTTTGCTGAATGTTAATCTACTTTTGCTGAGTATGAAGCTGCTGAGAAGGAATGGTACAGTCCTCTAATTTATCAGGACCAGCGGCCACTAAGGGCACACTATCTGTCGATGACACCTGTGCATGGCCAGTAGCATTGAGAGTCAAATTTATATTTTTCATCCACTTATCGAAGTGAGGCAGATGGTACTGAGCAATGGCTTCTGCCAGCTCGATGACAAACCCAGAAGAAACCAGAGACATTATCAGAGCTTTCTCAGTGATTCGTTAGTGTATCAAAACAGTGTTTGAAACAAAACGGTTTACCTGCTTAGTTATAAATCAGCAAAAGAGTACAGTATAAATCTAATAGGTTGAGGAGTGAGTTATATTAAGCAGTATCACTTTATGAGCAAATAGGGCTAAGCCTGTAATGTTATACAATATGTCCCTGCTCATATGTTGTAGGCATAGAAAAAAGAGAGAATTACAGTGTTATTATTAACAAAGGATTCGGGCACCTACTGTCACTATAGGCTTTAATAGTCCCAGTGTCGGTCGGGTCAGCTGCCAAGTCCATTAATATCAAGGACACTGCTGGTTGTGTGATGTAGCTCTAAGAGGGGTGCAGTTGGACCACAGTTCAGTTGTCTGCAGCCGTTGTCATAAGAAACCTGGCTACAATGGTGAAATGGTGAGGAATAAGGAGAAGTGGGATGGGTAGGAGACGGAGGGCTGAAGTCTGAGTAAGGGAGAAGTGTATAAAGAGTCTAGTAAAAGAAGGACACAGACAGTATTAGTACCATGGGTTAAATGTAGAGCCGTCTGTATGGTGTCCGTTCAATGCCAGGACTCCGCCGACGCCCATGGATGTTTCACTCTGCTCACCAGGGAGGATAAGAAGGACCAGCCTCAGCCCAGCAGCAGGGTCGCAACTGTCGTCGCTCACCCAGTCCTCCCAGGCAGCACAAGTGCCGATGATCATGCAGTATATAATTAAAGGTGCACACACTACCGTAAGGCAGCCCTACCACTGCTCCGACAGCACAGGAGAGCCCTGAAGCAGTATCCACCACTCTGGCGTTCACTTCCACAGCCAACAGCTCTCTTCACCTCACACAACCCGGCTGTAGCCTGTAAGGGCAGTGAAGGTGTGTTGACTCAAGTCCAGCAACAGAATACACTGGAGCCCTAGGGGATCCGAGGCACGATCCCGCCAAAGAAGCGGACTCAGAGTCAGGTAAGTGGGTTCCCCTGGTGACATGCAGCTGCAACACCCGGGGGAAATACTCACTCCTCGTTGATTTCTTTTCACTCCCCGCTGTAACAAACAGGAGCCGGGATTTGGTGAGCAGTGTTCATCTTGCTCCACTCCCGGGCAGCCCACACATGGTCAGTGTAGTCGGGTTCTGCAGGCTATGAACAGGCGCTCCCACTCAGTTCCTGCAGTTACCTACCTCCAGACAAAGCAGACAGCAGTAAATTTAAGGTGTCTGGCAGGTGGTCAAGGGCCTCAGATATATGAAGCCTAACATTAAGGCTATCTCTGTGTACATTTAGTGGGGATTAGCATGCAGCAGTCCTTGCCAGCGCCCACACTGGTGTTCGTGCCAATACTGGCGTTCATACAGGCCACCACTTCAAGTGGCCAGACTCTGGTGGAAATACAAAATCCCGAGATGATATAAGGTCCAGAAGAATCCACTCCACTTTGCCTACACGATGCCGTAGAGTTTGAACCAAAGAAAGCCCAGAAAGTGGGGGATTGATGCAGATTTCTGATATCTTTCTCAGGATAGCAGTTAAAATGCAACCATACTTGATGCCCCGCCCAACGGTCGTCTAAAAGTTATATTTTAAATCATTTATATATATATATATATACACAAAAGAGTGCCCCCACACAGAGGTAAACGTTCTACCGCCCTGCTCTCTTGCAGGAGCAATCCCCCGTGACTCCTAATAGAACCCAATCATTTTCTTAATATGGGAATGCTTTATACTGTAGGTAACATACATTTTACAGATTGAATTTTGATGCCAGGGATATAAGCATATAACATCAAGCATACGGTAACTGAATTGCCATTCTTTCTCATTTGCCCATTTTGTCGTATGTAAGCACTACTTTTCTCTATCGTCCTAGTGGATGCTGGGGTTCCTGAAAGGACCATGGGGAATAGCGGCTCCGCAGGAGACAGGGCACAAAAAGTAAAGCTTTAGGATCAGGTGGTGTGCACTGGCTCCTCCCCCTATGACCCTCCTCCAAGCCAGTTAGATTTTTGTGCCCGGCCGAGAAGGGTGCAATCTAGGTGGCTCTCCTAAAGAGCTGCTTAGGAAAGTTTAGCTTAGGTTTTTTATTTTACAGTGAGTCCTGCTGGCAACAGGATCACTGCAACGAGGGACTTAGGGGAGAAGAAGTGAACTCACCTGCGTGCAGGATGGATTGGCTTCTTGGCTACTGGACATCAGCTCCAGAGGGACGATCACAGGTACAGCCTGGATGGTCACCGGAGCCTTGCCGCCGGCCCCCTTGCAGATGCTGAAGTAAGAAGAGGTCCAGAATCGGCGGCAGAAGACTCCTCAGTCTTCTAAAGGTAGCGCACAGCACTGCAGCTGTGCGCCATTTTCCTCTCAGCACACTTCACACGGCAGTCACTGAGGGTGCAGGGCGCTGGGAGGGGGGCGCCCTGGGAGGCAAATGAATACCTATTTTGGCTAAAAATACCTCACATATAGCCTCCGGAGGCTATATGGAGATATTTAACCCCTGCCAGAATCCGTTAAGAGCGGGAGACGAGGCCGCCGAAAAAGGGGCGGGGCCTATCTCCTCAGCACACAGCGCCATTTTCCCTCACAGAAAGGCTGGAGGGAAGGCTCCCAGGCTCTCCCCTGCACTGCACTACAGAAACAGGGTTAAAACAGAGAGGGGGGCACTAATTTGGCGATATGCTTATATATATATTAAGATGCTATAAGGGAAAACACTTATATAAGGTTGTCCCTATATAATTATAGCGTTTTTGGTGTGTGCTGGCAAACTCTCCCTCTGTCTCTCCAAAGGGCTAGTGGGTCCTGTCCTCTATCAGAGCATTCCCTGTGTGTGTGCTGTGTGTCGGTACGTGTGTGTCGACAGGTAGGAGGACGATGTTGGTGAGGAGGCGGAGCAATTGCCTGTAATGGTGATGTCACTCTCTAGGGAGTCGACACCGGAATGGATGGCTTATTTAGGAAATTACGTGATAATGTCAACACGCTGCAAGGTCGGTTGACGACATGAGACGGCCGACAAACAATTAGTACGGTCCAGACGTCTCAAAAACACCGTCAAGGGTTTTAAAACGCCCGTTTACTTTAGTCGGTCGACACAGACACAGACAGGGACACTGAATCCAGTGTCAACGGTGAATAAACAAACGTATTCCTTATTAGGGCCACACGTTAAAGGCAATGAAGGAGGTGTTACGTATTTCTGATACTACAAGTACCACAAAAGAGGGTATTATGTGGGATGTGAAAAAACTACCATAGTTTTTCCTGAATCAGATAAATTAAATAAAGTGTGTGATGATGCGTGGGTTCCCCCCGATAGAAAATTATGGGCGGTATACCCTTTCCCGCCAGAAGTTAGGGCGCGTTGGGAAACACCCTTTAAGGTGGATAAGGCGCTCACACGCTTATCAAAACAAGTGGCGGTACCGTCTATAGATAGGGCCGTCCTCAAGGACCAGCTGACAAGGCTGGAAAATATAATAAAAAGTATATACACACATACTGGTGTTATACTGCGGCCAGCGATCGCCTCAGCCTGGATGTGCAGAGCTAGGGTGGCTTGGTCGGATTCCCTGACTAAAAATATTGATACCCTTGACAGGGACAGTATTTTATTGACTATAGAGCATTTCTATATATGCGAGATGCACAGAGGGATATTTGCACTCTGGCATCATGAATAAACGCGATGTCCATAACTGCCAGAAGATGTTATGGACACGACAGTGGTCAGGTGATGCAGATTCCAAACGGCACAGTATGGCCGTATACAGGAAGAGGACTTGTTTGGGGTCGGTCCATCGGACCTGGTGGTCACGGCAACTGCTGGAAAATCCACCGTTTTTTACCCTAAGTCACATCTCTGCAGAAAAAGACACCGTCTTTTCAGCCTCAGTCCTCTCGTCCCTATAAGAACATATCTGCCCAGGGATAGAGGAAAGGGAAGAAGACTGCAGCAGGCAGCCCATTCCCAGGAACAGAAGCGTTCCACCGCGTCTGACAAGTTCTCAGCATGGCGCTGAGACCGTACAGGACCCCTGGATCCTACAAGTAGTATCCCGGGGGTACAGATGGGAATGTCGAGACGTTTCCCCTTCGCAGGCTCCTGAAGTCTGCTTTACCAAGTCTCCCTCCGACAAGGAGGTAGTATGGGAAAAAATTCACAAGCTGTATTCCCAGCAGGTGATAATTAAATTACCCCTCCTACTACAGAAAAGGGGTATTATTCCACACTATATTGTGGTACTGAAGCCAGAAGGCTAGGTGAGACTTATTCTAAAAAATTTTTTTTGAACACTTACAAAGGTTCAAATTAAGATGAAGTCACTCAGAGCAGTGATAACGAACCAGGAATAAGGGGACTATATAGTGTCCCGGGACATCAGGGATGCTTACCTCTATGTCCCAAATTTGCCCTTCTCACTAAGGGTACCTCAGGTTCGTGGTGCAGAACTGTCACTATCAGTTTCAGACGCTGCCGTTTGGATTGTCCACGGCACCCTGGGGTCTTTACCAAGGTAATGGCCGAATTGATGATTCTTCTTCGAAGAAAAGGCGTCTTAATTATCCCTTACTTGGACGATCTCCTGATAGGGGCATAGTCCAGGGAACAGTTGGAGGTCGGAGTAGCACTATCTCGGATACTGCTACAATCAGCACGGGTGGATTCTAAATATTCCAAAATCGCAGCTGATCCCGACGACACGTCTGCTGTGCCTAGGGATGATTCTGGACACAGTCCAGAAAAAGGTGTTTCTCCCGGAAGAGAAAGCCAGGGAGTTATCCGAGCAAGTCAGGAACCTCCTAAAAACAGTGCATCATTGCACAAGGGTCCTGGTAAAAATGGTGGCTTCCTACGAAGCAATTCCATTCGGCAGATTTCACGTAAGAACTTTTCAGTGGGATCTGCTGGACAAATGGTCCGGATCGCATCTTCAGATGCATCAGCGGATAACCCAATATCCAAGGACAAGGGTGTCTCTCCTGTGGTGGTTATAGAGTGCTCATCTTCTAGAGGGCAGCAGATTCGGCATTCAGGATTGGATGCTGGTAACCACGGAGCCCAGCCTGAGAGGCTGGGGAGCAGTCACACAAGGAAAAAATTTCCAGGGAGTGTGATCAAGTATGGAGACTTTTCTCCACATAAATATACTGGAGCTAAGGGTAAATTTATAATGCTCTAAGCTTAGCAAGACCTCTGCTTCAAGGTCAGCCGGTATGGATCCAGTGGGAAAAACATCACGGCAGTCGCCCACGTAAACAGACAGGGCGACACAAGAAGCAGGAGGGCAATGGCAGAAACTGCAAGGACTTTTCGCTGGGCGGAAAATCATGTGATAACACTGTCAGCAGTTTTTCATCCCGGGAATGGAAACTGGGAAGCAGACTTCCTCAGCACGACCTCCACCCGGGAGAGTGGAAACTTCATTGAGAAGTTTTTTCCACATGATTGTAAACCGTTGGGAAATACCAAAGGTGGACATGATGGCGTCCCGTCTGAACAAAAAACGGGACAGGTATTACGCCAGGTCAAGAGACCCTCAGGCAATAGATGTGGACGTTCTGGTAACACCGTGGGTGTACCAGTCGGTGTATGTGTTCCCTCCTCTGCTTCTCATACCTAAGGTGCTGAGAATTATAAGACGTAGAGGAGTAAGAACTATACTCATGGCTCCGGATTGGCCAAGAAGGACTTGGTACCCGGAACTTCAAGAGATGCTTACAGAGGTCTTATGGCCTCTGCCGCTAAGAAGGGACTTGCTTCAGCAAGTACCATGTCTGTTCCAAGACTTACCGCAGCTGCGTTTGTCGGCATGGCGATGGAAAGCCGGATCCTAAGGGAAAAAAGGCATTCCGGAAGAGGTCATTCCTACCCTGGTCAAAGCCAGAAAGGAGGTGACCGCACAACATTATCACCACGTGTGGCGAAAATATGTTGCGTGGTGTGAGGCCAGGAAGGCCCCACAAAGAAATTTCAACTCGGTCGTTTCCTGCATTTCCTGCAAACAGGAGTGTCTATGGGCCTCAAATTGGGGTCCATTAAGGTTCAAATTCGGCCCTGTAAATTTTCTTCCAGAAAGAATTGGTTTCAGTTCCTGAAGTCTAGAAGTTTGTCAAGGGAGTATTGCATATACAAACCCCTTTTTTGTGCCTCCAGTGGCACTGTGGGATCTCAACGTAGTTCTGGGATTCCTCAAATCACATTGGTTTAAAACCAGTCAAATATGTGGATTTGAAGCATCTCACATAAAAAGTGACCATGCTCTTGGCCCTGGCCTGGACCAGGCGAGTGTCAAATTGGTGGTTTTTTCTCAAAAAAGCCCATATCTGTTTGTCCATTCGGACAGGGCAGAGCTGCGGACTCGTCCCCAGTTCTCTCCCTAAGGTGGTGTCAGTGTTTCACCTGAACCAGCTTATTGTGGTGCCTTGCACCTACTAGGGACTTGGAGGACTCCAGGTTGCTAGGAGTTGTCAGGGCCCTGAAAATATGTTCCAGGACAGCTGGAGTCAGAAAATCTGACTCGCTGTTTATACTGTATGCACCCGACAAGTTGGGTGCGCCTGCTTCTAAGCAGGCGATTGCTCGTTGGATTTGTAACACAATTCAACTTGCACATTCTGAGGCAGGCCTGCCACAGTCTAAATCGGTTAAGGCCCATTCCACAAGGAAGGTGGGCTCATCTTGGGCGGCTGCCCGAGAGGTCTCGGCATTACAACTCTGCCGAGCAGCTACGTGGTCAGGGGAGAACACGTTTGTAAAATTCTACAAATTTGATATCCTGGCAAAAGAGGACCTGGAGTTCTCTCATTCGGTGCTGCAGAGTCATCCGCACTCTCCCGCCCGTTTGGGAGCTTTGGTATAATCCCCATGGTCCTTTCAGGAACCCCAGCATCCACTAGGACGATAGAGAAAATAAGAATTTACTTACCGATAATTCTATTTCTCGGAGTCCGTAGTGGATGCTGGGCGCCCATCCCAAGTGCGGATTATCTGCAATACTTGTACATAGTTACAAAAATCGGGTTATTATTGTTGTGAGCCATCTTTTTAGAGGCTCCGCTGTTATCATACTGTTAACTGGGTTTAGATCACAAGTTGTACGGTGTGATTGGTGTGGCTGGTATGAGTCTTACCCGGGATTCAAAATTCCTCCCTTATTGTGTACGCTCGTCCGGGCACAGTACCTAATTGGCTTGGAGGAGGGTCATAGGGGGAGGAGCCAGTGCACACCACCTGATCCTAAAGCTTTACTTTTTGTGCCCTGTCTCCTGCGGAGCCGCTATTCCCCATGGTCCTTTCAGGAACCCCAGCATCCACTACGGACTCCGAGAAATAGAATTATCGGTAAGTAAATTCTTATTTAAACACTGTCTACATTTTGTGATCTATTGCTTTACCTATGACTGTTACTTTTTATTTATATTTTAATAGTGCACACAGTGCTGAATAAAATCAGGTGTGTACAGTCAGAATGTAAGAGATTATAATGCAAACAACAAAGTCATTAACTTCTACAAGTCTTAATTGTGCATAGTCAATGATTTAGTTATTTATTAATAGTTTCTTATATAGCGCAGCAAATTCCGTTGCGCTTTACAACTGGACACAATTAGAAGACAAAACCGGGAAAAAACAAACAGTCATAGAGGTAGGAGGGCCCTGTTCGCAAGCTTACAATCTATGGGGAAATAGGCACTGATACACGAGGAGAGGTGCTATCTATTGCAATGATCTGAATTTATGGTGTGACTGGGGAATAGCAGGATGATGATGATGATGATGATGATGATGAAAGGACTAAAATAAAAATTGTAAGGGGAAGAAATATAAATTAGTAAATTTAAGAAAGCTATTCTTGTTGCTAACATGAAGAAGATCATCCTAGATGTGATTTACTGCTCAGCGCTCCAGAGTCCCAAATATACCAAATTTAGGGATTTTTAACAAAACATGTAATGCACTCCACCCTGTATGTATACCCTAGTGTATGAGTGGTTTGTTATATGGGGATTCTGATTTCACTGTTAGAGTTTGTGCAGTTTTTACATCACCAGCGTTTCAAGAGTTAACAAGAGTTTTCATTTTTTTGAATGCATACAGTATGGAACTGCTAGCAGTGCTCTCTCTGATCTTCATGCTTTCCTCCGCGCCCAACAACTCTGCACGTTCGTTTCTTATTAAGGTTTCTCACTGCAGGACCCAAAGTTCTTAGTTCAAGTTGTGAAGATTAGGCCGTTAGATGATGCACAGTGCACACAGAGAGTCAGACGTACTGCAGTTGGGTGTCTGTTAAACGGAATAAACTTGACTGTCTGACAGAAATGTCTGAGATTCAAAAATGTAAAACATTTGGGTTTCTAGATAGGCTTCCATGTCTTTCCTGGAGCTAAGACAATTGAGGACAATTGTGAGGTTGTATTAGGTTTTTAGCAAAATATAACTTGTTAAAATACATGACATCATTTCCCAATATTTTAATTATTTTAAAACAATATTTATTTAGTCCCACTTTTTTTCTGCCACTGCTAACTGTAACAGACAATAAAAATGTACACACTACTAAATTATTCAATGTACATTAGGCACAAAGCATCAACTTTTAGTTTTGATGGCACTAAGCACAAAAGTTTTACTTTTTCCATGCATGGCTTGGCTCCTCCTCCCCTGGGGGGGCCTCCTGAGGTCTAATTGTCAAAGGTTTCTTGCGGCCTGTTATACTGGATATTAGGAAATACTGTATGACAAGTTTTGAGAAGAAGAATTGTGCCTTGTCCACTGATTTAGCAAGCAGTGTCTGATAGCACTTGGGGTCTATACATGAAGCAGTGAAAACTGCGGAGCGTGAGCCAGTGAAGGAGTTGCCTATGGCGACCAATCACCATTGAAGTAGCATTTATAATTTGTATACTATAAAATTAAAATTATAGCTTATTGGATGCCATGGACAATTACACCATTGGCTCATTTCTCCATTCTTTCCACTGCTTCATGAATAGACCCACTGGACACTAAAAAGGAAAGCACCATTAATAGGTGCTTTTATGCAACTTAAGAATATATAGTAGGTGATTCCACACAACATTTTACTCTTTTGGATCATTGAAGTATGACAAATTTTGAAAATTTTTAATCTAAGCATTCTCAAAAGGGTCATAATTAGTTATTTAGCCTTATGACAGTAGACAAAGATTTTCGTTGGGTTCTGGCCTAAGGTGGTCTAGTTCTCTTGGAGCTCTCTGTTTTGGGTTATAACTGTAGTTGGACTCAGAAAGATCAGGACATTCTTGAAGAGACCTTCATGATAAGCAGGAAAAGTCTGCTTGGTAGTTTTACTAAACTTTCTAGCACAGACAAGTGGAGGCGTTACCCATAGCAACCAATCAGATATGATCCTTTTCTAAGAAGCAATAGAGAAATGATAGCTAGAATTTGATTGGTTGCTAGGGGCAACATGTCCATTTTTCATTTTTATAATCTTTAGCAAATCTACCCCTTAGTGTCAATGTTGTCAGGTGTTTCTTCTGGGACAGATTTTTAAAATCTTCCTGCTTCTCTTATTTTTAGATTCTAGTTAAATAAAATATTTGATTTTTGCTATTTCTCTATCCAATGTTTATTGCGAGCCATATAGCTAATCTGTTTTGTATTGTAGGTTGTCAGTGCTAGAACCCAGAAATGCTATTTCTATCTTAAAGTTTTTTATAGCCCATCTTAGATCATGTTAAAATGTCATCTTGAGCTTCTTCACATGCAACTGAGCTGCGCCACACATGCATCCAATTTTGTATGCACATAGAGTCGCAAATCTAATTAGACGCGTTGTAGCCAAAATGTAAGATGTGTTCGTGGGCCATGACTCAGAGATATCAGGAGGTTGGTTAAACAGAGATGATGCATCAAAAGGGAGTATCACAGGCATGTCGAGGGGGTGACACTGAAAGCGGTTACATATAAAGATACTGAACCACTCACATAATTAAGGAGGCCATACTCAGATGGAGAAACTGCATCTGCCATAGGGCTGATACAACTTTCAATGGTGCAACCAATACTGTGTCTAAACACACATCAGACGGTAATCAGTGTACATAGATGCTGCGAGTGGACTTCTCAGTCTACATTAGAACGCATGGATGTACAGCAGGATAAGGCATTGAGGAGGCATTAGCATAAAGTTACAGGAACATCTGACTCTAAAGCAGGCCCTTAGTGGCTATGTTAAAGTCATGCACAATGAAGACCATTGCACAGGGTAGATGCAGCCAAAAAAAATCAGTCCTGTAGCCAAACAAGTAATGAGTGCGGTTGAGAGTTGCAGGTCAGTAGAATGGAGGGGTTTAGTTAAGTGGTTTGTGAATGGTTTGCTATGTTAGTAGAAGTATTTTGTATAGGATTCACCTCCAGTCCTTAAGTACCACCAACAGGTCATGTTTTGTGAATTACCTGAAACATGCACGGGTGATTTAATCTATATTGCTGGGTCAGTAATTATCCACCTGCTTCCACAGACAGAAATCCTCAACACATGACATGTTGGGAAACCTGAGCGTTGAGGTTGAGAAGCACTGCAGCAATGTATAGGCAACCAACGTAGGGACTAGCAGGGTTTAGCAGGAAAAAAAAAGGCTCATAAAATAAAAGGCTCATTTATCAACGATTGGTAACACTGAATGATAAAGCTCGTTGCATATGATAAATCAGCTCACAACTGTCATGTGTTTAGCTCCTGTCATGTGTTTGAAAAATAACAGTTGGAAGCTGATTGGCTGGAGTACCATTTATTAACACAACAAGTTTTATCATACACAGTGAGTTTTATCACTCGATGATAAATGGACCCCTAAGTCTTGCTGCTGTTGTAGGGGTGAATTTGCTGGCTGCATGATAAGAACTGCAATCTATAAATAAAGGATAATAATAATAGCAGTATTATATGTCTGTCTGTCTGGCTGCCCCTGCCCCTCCTGTAAAGGATCACGGTCAATTCCTCATCATCCTTACTTGTCACTGCTAACATACTAATGCAGACTATATTTACAGTAATTCTAATCTTTTTCCAGAATATTGTGCATTGTTGCTAGAAAGACCTTTATGTCTACTAACCAGACCTCGTTGGTTACATTATGAAATAATTATTATTTAGTTCAGCTAAGTACAACTATCATTTCTCACAGGTCCTAGAGGATGCTGGGGTAACCATAAGAACCATGGGGGTATAGACGGGATCCGCAGAAGACATGGGCACTTTAAAACTTTGAATGGGTATGAACTGGCCCCTCCCTCTATGCCCCTCATCCAGACTCCAGTTTTAAAATGGTGCCCAGGCAGACTGGATGCACACTGAGGAGCTCTACAGAGTTTCTTGGGAAAAGACTTTTGTTAGGTTTTTTTATTTTCAGGGAGACTGCTGGCAACAGTCTCCCTGCTTTGTGGGACTAAGGGGAGAGAAGTTAGACCTACTTCTGTGAGTTCAAAGGCTCTGCTTCTAGCTACAGGACACCATTAGCTCCTGAGGGTTTGATCGCTAGGTATGCCTAGATGCTCACTTCCAGAGCCGGTTGTCACCCCCCTTACAGAGCCAGAAGTCAGGTGAGTAGAAGAAGATCAGAAGACTTCAGTGACGGCTTTATGAGGTACCGCACAGCGATCGCACGCTACGCGCCATGCTCCCACACACAGCAGCACTACAGGGTGCAGGGCGCGGGGGGTGCCCTGGGCAGCAGATAAACCTCTAAAATGGACTGGCAAGAGAGGGGACATAAGTCCTAACCCCCGCCAGTATAAATATATATTTGAAAAAAGCTTCATCCTCACAGCTCACGGAGCTCAGCGCCATTTTCCTCTCCACAAGGCTGCAGAGACGCTGGTCCTACCTCACACTTCTGACTAAGTATCAGGGTGCAAAACGGAGGGGGGGGGGGCATAGGAATATTGGTGCAATATATATTTGTTATAAAAGCGGTGCAGATCTGGGGCATTCTTTAGTGTTCCAGTACCGGTGATTAGGCGCTGGGTTGTGAGCTGGCAAAACTCCCTCTGTGTCTCTGACAGGCTTTGCTGTGGGTCTGTCCCCTATATGCCGTGTGTCTGTGGGTGTTTGGGACACGTGTGTCGGCATGTCTGAGGCTGAGTGCTCTTCCCAGGAGGAGGCTGTATTAGGGACACAAACGGCTGTGGGAGTGACCCTGTCGGCACCGCCGACTCCTGATTGGGTAAATGTGTTGAATGCCTTGAATGCTGATGTGGCTCGTATTAATAAGAGATTAGATAAGTCTGTTTCTCAGAACCAGGCATAGAAGAAATCTGTGGAAGATGTATTATTACAGGTACAGACCCCTTCGGGGTCACAAAAATGTCCGTTTGCCCAGTTGGCAGACACAGATATCGACACAGACACTGACTCCAGTGTCGACTTTAGTGATTCCAGATTGGATCCTAAATTAGCAAAGAGTATTCAGTACATGATTGTGGCGGTAAAAGGCGTATTACATATTTCTGAGGACCCTGCTGTTCCTGATACAAAGGTTTGTATGTATAAAGAAAAGAAACCTGTGGTAACGTTTCCTCCCTCTCATGAGCTGAACACTCTTTTTGAAAAGGTTTGGGAAAGCCCTGACAAAAAGTTTCAGATTCCCAAGAGGATTCAGATGGCGTATCCATTTCCGTCTGAGGATAGGGAAAAGTGGGAGTCACCCCCCATTGTGGACAAGGCCCTATCCCGCTTGTCTAAAATGGTGGCTCTCCCGTCTCCTGATACGGCAGCCCTTAAGGACCCTGCGGATCGCAAGCAGGAAAATACATTAAAATCCATTTATGCCACCACGGGTACGCTGCTCAGACCAGCCATAGCGTCTGCGTGGGTGAGTAGTGCTATCGAAAAGTGGGCAGATAACTTGTCATCTGAGATAGATACCCTAGATAGGGATAGCGTCCTTTTGACACTGGGTCATATCAGGGACGCAGCGGCTTACCTAAAGGAAACGGCGAGAGATATTGGCCTTTTGGGATCAAAAGCCAATGCCATGGCAGTCTCAGCTAGGCGAGCATTGTGGATCCATCAATGGAATGCTGATGCTGACTCCAGGAAAAATTTGGAATTTCTGCCATATAAAGGTGGTGTCTTGTTTGGTGAAGGTCTCGCTGATTTGGTATCTACAGCTACCGCGGGTAAGTCATCGTTTTTGCCTTACGTTCCTTCACAACAAAAGAAAACACACCACTATCAGATGCAGTCCTTTCGGCCCAATAAATACAGGAAGGGCCAAGGTTCTTCCTGCCTTGCTATTAGAGGAAGGGGAAGGGGTAAAAGATCACTGGCCTCGGCAGGTTCCCAGGAGCAAAAGTCCTCTCCGGCTTCTGCCAAATCCACCGCATGACGCTGGGGCTCCTCTGCGGGAGTCTCAAACTCTTCAGTCAGTTCTGGGTTCGTTCGGACCTGGACCCATGGGTTTTAGAAATAGTGTCCCAAGGGTACAAACTGGAGTTTCAAGACGTTCCCCCTTGCCGATTTTTCAAATCGGCCTTACCAGATTCACTTCCAGACAGGGAGGTAGTATGCGGCGCAATACAAAAGTTGTGTCAAAATCAGGTCATTATCGAGGTTCCCCTATCACAACAGGGAGAAGGCTTTTATTCGAGCCTGTTCGTGGTCCCGAAGCCGGATGGCTTGGTCAGACCAATCCTGAACCTAAAATCCCTAAATTTCTACCTAAGAAGATTCAAGATGGAGTCTCTCCGAGCAGTGATCTCCAGTCTGGATGAAGGGGATTTTATGGTGTTGGTGGACATAAAAGATGCCTGCTTACATGTTCCCATTTATCCTCTGCATCAGGATTACCTGAGGTTTGCAATTCAGGATTGTCATTACCAATTTCAGACGTTGCCGTTTGGTCTGTCCACGGCTCCAAGGATTTTCACCAAAGTGATGGCGGAAATGATGGTTCTCCTTCACAAACAAGGAGTCACGATTATCCCGTACTAGGACGATCTCCTGATAAAGGTGAGATCCAGGGACCAACTGGTGCAGAACATTACACTCGCCATGGCAGTTCTGCAACAACACGGTTGGCTCCTAAACTTGCCAAAATCACAGTTGATTCTGACGACGCGACTGTCGTTTTTCGGAATGATTCTGGACAAAGAATTACAGGGAGTGTTTCTTCCAGTGGAGAAGGCTCTGGAAATTCAGAACCTGGTCAGACAAATTCTGAAACCAGCAAGAGTGTCAGTCCATCAATGCACTCGTTTACTGGGGAAGATGGTGGCGGCCTACGAGGCCATTCAGTTTGGCAGGTTCCATGCCAGGGTGTTTCAGTGGGACCTGTTGGACAAGTGGTCCGGATCCCACCTGCACATGCACCGGAAAATAATTCTGTCTTCCAAGACCAATATCTCACTCCTGTGGTGGCTGCACAGCTCTCACGTCCTGGAGGGGCGCAGGTTCGGGATCCAGGACTGGATCCTAGTAACCATGGATGCGAGTCTCCGGGGCTGGGGGGCAGTCACACCGGGGGAAAACTTCCAGGGAAGATGGTCAAGCCTGGAAACTTGTCTACACATAAATGTTCTGGAGTTAAGAGCCATTTACAACGGCCTTCTTCAAGCGGAACATCTGCTTCGCAATCTGCCCGTACTGGTCCAGTCGGACAATATAACAGCAGTAGCGTACATAAACCACCAAGGTGGAACAAAAAGTAGAGCAGCAATGGCAGAGGCCACGAGGGTTCTCCGCTGGGCGAAAAGACATACAAGCGCTCTGTCAGCGGTCTTCATTCCGGGAGTGGACAACTGGGAAGCAGACTTCCTCAGCAGACACGATCTCCATCTAGGAGAGTGGGGTCTTCATCAAGAAGTCTTCACAGAAGTGACAGGTCTTTGGGGAATTCCTCAAGTAGACATGATGGCGTCTCGTCTCAACAAGAAGCTTCAGAGATATTGTTCCAGGTCGAGGGATCCTCAAGCAATAGCAGTGGATGCCCTAGTGACACCATGGGTGTTTCAGTCGGTGTATGTATTTCCTCCGTTTCCGCTCATTCCAAAAGTGCTAAAGATCTTAAGAAGAACAAAGGTTCGGGCGATCCTCATTGTTCCAGACTGGCCAAGGAGAGCTTGGTATCCGGATCTTCAGGAATTACTCATAGAAGATCCTTGGCCTCTTCCTCTATGAGAGGATCTGTTACATAAAGGGCCGTGCGTGTATCAAGACTTACCGCGGCTACGTTTGACGGATTGGCGGTTGAACGCCAGATCCTAACCGAAAGGGTATTCTAAGTGAAGTCATTCCCACACTTCTGCAGGCTAGAAAGGGAGTAACGTCCAAACATTACCACCGTATTTGGAGAAAATATGTGTCTTGGTGTGAATCCAAGAGGGCTCCTACGGAAGAATTTCAGTTGGGACGTTTTCTCCATTTTCTACAGGCAGGTGTGGATGCAGGCTTGAAGTTGGGCTCAATTAAAGTAAAAAATTTGGCCTTATCGGTTTTCTTTCAAAAACAATTAGCCTCCCTTCCAGAGGTTCAGACTTTCGTGAAAGGCGTGTTGCACATCCAACCTCCATTTGTGCCCCCAGTGGCACCATGAGATCTTAATGTTGTGTTGCAGTTCCTTCAATCACATTGGTTTGAGCCTTTACAAAAGGTAGAATTGAAATTCGTCACTTGGAAAGTGGTCATGCTGTTGGCCTTGGCATCCGCAAGGCGGGTATCGGAGTTAGCGGCTTTGTCTCACAAGAGCCCTTATTTGATCTTCCATGAAGATAGAGCAGAGTTGAGGACTCGTCAGCAATTTCTGCCGAAGGTGGTTTCGTCGTTCCACATGAATCAACCTATTGTAGTGCCAGTGGCTACTGACGCCTTAGTGGAGTTGAAGTCTCTCGATGTGGTCAGAGCTTTAAAAATTTATATCACCAGGACTGCACGGATTAGGAAAACGGAGGCTCTGTTTGTCCTGTATGATCCCAACAAGATTGGGACTCCTGCTTCCAAGCAGACTATTGCACGCTGGATCTGTTCTACGATTCAGCAGGCTCATTCTACGGCTGGATTGCCGTTTCCGAAATCGGTGAAGGCCCATTCTACCAGGAAGGTGGGTGCGTCCTGGGCAGCAGCCCGGGGGGTCTCGGCCTTACAACTATGCCGAGCAGCTACTTGGTCCGGTTCAATCACTTTTGCAAAGTTTTACAAGTTTGTTACCCTGGCGGAGGAGGACCTCATGTTTGGTCAATCGGTGCTGCAGAGTCATCCGCACTCTCCCGCCCGTTCTAGAGCTTTGTTATAACCCCATGGTTCTTATGGTTACCCCAGCATCCTCTAGGACATATGAGAAAATAGGATTTTAATACCTACCGGTAAATTCTTTTCTCTTAGTCTGTAGGGGATGCTGGGCGACTGTCCCAGTGCGTACTGTATCTGCAGTTATTAGTTCTGGTTATACACAGTTTGTGTTACATTATAGTCAGCCAGTTGCTGACATTGTTCAGGTTGTTGGCTGGAATTGTGATGAATGCCATGTTGTACGGCGTGTTTGAGGTGTGAGCTGGTATGTATCTCACCTTAGTTTAACAATAATTCCTTTCCTCGAAATGTCCGTCTCCCTGGGCACAGTTCCTATAACTGGAGTCTGGAGGAGGGGCATAGAGGGAGGGGCCAGTTCACACCCATTCAAAGTCTTAAAGTGCCCATGTCTCCTGCGGATCCCGTCTATACCCGCATGGTTCTTATGGTTACCCCAGCATCCTCTACGGACTAAGAGAAAAGGATTTACCGGTAGGTATTAAAATCCTATTATAAACAAAAAAATACCAACCTAAAAGTGGGGGTATGGACCTAGTGCCTGACATAATAGTGGGGGCACTGTCCAAGTGCACGCCTATTTGGCCTTACAGGCATAATACCTGATTACGCCCGTGAGCCTAGTGTCCAGCACCCTGGGGACCTTGACAGGCACAACAGGATACCCCTGTGTGGGCCCTTCCTCGCTAAAGTTAGCACCATCCCTTGGCTGGACGTTGACAAGTGAAGGATTCACCTGGGCAGTGGAAGGGCTACCAGAAAGTCTTTTACAAAAGCATTCCACTGACCGTTTCGGCTTCTGCTGCTGACAAGTCCTGACCAGCAACGCCTTTTCTTCCTTTATTCTTCCCGACAACGTTGCTCATCTTCATACTCCCACCAGGACTCCTTCCTCAGCTGGCACTTCCTTCTTCTTTTGGGAGGTCTTCTTTTGACTTTGCACCACGTACACTAGCTAGTAAAATCCACGATTGGCTTGCTGTGGCCACTTCTGATTAATTGCCGGTCTGCTAGCTGCAGCTGGATTGCGGCTGGTGCCAAATTTGAAATGTTGCAGTTGCTCCTCTGCCGGTGTTAGGATCTGATACTCTGTCCCAGTGCTGGTCATCTCTAAACATGTGTTTTCATTTTATTTCACTGGGTATGACGCTTGGGTACTCTTACCCATTTGTATACTTTTGTAGCTGCTTCTGGACCACTGTGGCTTTTGACTCCTCCTACTACAGCATCTAGCTGTGTCTACTGACAGATACTTTGTAAATCTGTTGCATGAAACACCACAATTTCCATGTTGTCCTGCCCTAGCTTGATCATTTATCTGGTAAGAGGTGATTCAGCCAGCCATCAGTAAACAGGAAATTATATCACTACTAATACAGGATATGGTAATAAATATCTCTTTATGATGAATTATAACATGTACATGTAATAATTGCCCAATCTACTACTTCAAAAGTAAACATATACAAATTAAAAAAAAATCAAAAATATTAAATGGTGTTGTAATATTTAGTAACTCAACACATACAGGACCTGATTCAGCTTCAATTGCAGTTGTCACTCGCATGCTAGGAGCCACGCAGCATGCTAATGGCCACAAGTGATGCGATTGCAATTCAGTTATGATGACATCGTTAAATAAAGGAAGCTCCCCTGATAGCGCAGCCTGGCTGCGAAGTCAGTCAGTCCGTTGCCATTTTCCTCATCACAGCGGCCACGTGTGATGCCATATAGCCGTCCCGAAAATGGACCGGATCCATCCTCAATTCTGCTGACATGCCCCCGCTTTGCCGCCCACTGGGCTGATATTTAGGAATATGCGATTGCATCTCAGATGTGATTTATACTGAATAACGGCCAGAGTACAACATAAATTTCACACTGGCTATATTATGATGGTTTCTTATTGGTGTATTGTTTTTATTTGTCCTGTAACCTGCCAATTAAACAGGCATACCGAATGTTGATATGCACGGCTCCTTGTCTGTAAAACATATAATATATGAAATACTTTGCTTCTTACCAATAAACACATCTACTATTGTTTAGTTCAGCGTTTCAGTGATACAATTACGGTGCATTTTATATTTGCAGGTTCCTGTCACTGTGGAAAGTGCATCTGCTCACCACAAGACTGGTATGTTTCCGGGGAATTCTGTGAGTGTGATGACAGGGACTGTGATAAACATGACGGCCTTATTTGCACAGGTAAACAGAATGTTAGGTGCTGCCACATATAAAAGACTCTTCCTTACATTGTTGCTGTGTTATTTGTAATTCCTCAGCAGGAAATAAATTATTCTGCGTGTGAAGTCAAACACATCAAAAAAAGTAAAAAGGTAGCTGAAATAGTTGTAAGCACTGTGGGGGTCACTCCGAGTTGTTCACTCATTGCCGATTTTCGCAACGGAGCGATTAAGGCAAAAATGCGCATGCGCTAAGTATTTTAGCACAAAATTTTGTAGATTTACTCACGTCCGAATGAAGAATTTCCATCGTTGAAGTGATCGGAGTGTGATTGACAGGAAGCGGGTGTTTCTGGGCAGAAACTGACCGTTTTCTGGGAATGTGCGGAAAAACGCAGGCGTGCCAGAATAAAACGCGGGAGTGTCTGGAGAAACGGAGGAGTGGCTGGCCGAACGCAGGGCGTGTTTGTGACGTCAAACCAGGAACGAAACGGCTGAGCTGATCGCAGTGTAGGAGTAAGTCTCGAGCTACTCAGAAAGTGCTAAGAATTTTCTATTCGCAATTCTACTAATCTTTCATTCGCAATTCTGCTAAGCTAAGATACACTCCCATAGGGCGGCGGCCTAGCGTGTGCAATGCTGCTAAAATCTGCTAGCGAGCGAACAACTTCCGAATGACCCCTTGTGCTGTCTGCATGCAGAGGTCACCATGGGTCTGCGGAACAGTCAGAATCCCTGCAAAACAAAGTATATTATACAAGTACAGGTTGAGTATCCCATATCCAAATATTCCGAAATACGGAATATTCCGAAATACGGACTTTTTTGAGGGAGAGTGAGAAAGTGAAACCTTTGTTTTATGATGGCTCAATGTACACAAACTTTGTTTAATACACAAAGTTATTAATAATACTGTATTAAATGACCTTCAGGCTGTGTATATAAGGTGTATATGAAACATAAATGAATTGTGTGAATGTAGACACACTTTGTTTAATGCACAAAGTTATAAAAATATTGGCTAAAATTACCTTCAGGCTGTGTGTATAAGGTGTATATGTAACATAAATGCATTCTGTGCTTAGACTTTGGTCCCATCACCATGATATCTCATTATGGTATCTAATTATTCCAAAATACGGAAAAATCCGATATCCAAAATACCTCTGGTCCCAAGCATTTTGGATAAGGGATACTCAACCTGTATCACGTTTACAAGTAGGACAGTGCTTAATGGGTTTAACTAGAAACATTTTCCTTAAGAGCCTTGGGGGCTGATATATTTATAAAATTTTCTGATAACATTTGCGAAGTAGCCCTTAAACTGTGATATTTTAGTATCAGTCATATATATTAAGCGTGAAATTACTGATTTCTCGCAAAAGATGTTGCACAAAGGTTTTTGGAGGCATTCGACTAATAATTTTTTTTAAAGCTTTGCGAAATCTGGCAATAATAGCAGGTTTGATATTGCAAAAATGACCAGTCTCCGTAAGCCAGGGGTGGGGAACCTCCGGCCCGCGGGCCGTATAAAGCCCGCGAAGCCGTTTGCTCCGGCCCACCCGCTTCTTTCAGTGAGACACGCTGCCGCTCAGTCCGGCGGCAGCGTGTCTCAGCTGTCAGGACAGGGAGGAGAGCGCGGCTATGACGGGTGGCGGCGGCGGCGTGTAGGACTTGAAACCAGCCGCCGGTTCGAGAGCCAATCAGAGCTCGCGGACCGGCAGCCAATCAGGAGCCGCGGCTGCTGGGCCGCGAGCTCTGATTGGCTCTCGAAGCGGTGGCTGGTTTCAAGTCCTACACGCCGCCGCCCAAAATAGCCACGATCTCCTCCGTGTCCCGCTGAAAGGAGCGGTAAGCAGCACAGGGGGGGGGGGGCATTTGTATACCTGGCACTGTGAGGGGCATCTGTATACCTGGCACTGTGGGGGCATCTGTATACCTGGCACTGTGGGGGGCATCTGTATACCTGGCACTGTGGGGACATCTGTATACCTGGCACTGTGGGGACATCTGTATACCTGGCACTGTGAGGGGCATTTGTATATCTGGCACTGTGAGGGGCATTTGTATGCCTGGCACTGTGAGTGGCATTTGTATACCTGGCACTGTGAGGGGCATTTGTATACCTGGCACTGTGGGAGCAATTGTGGATCTGGCACTGCACTATTGGGGGCATATGTGTATCATGTCCCATTTTAACTGGCCACACCCATTTTTTTGGCGCGCACAGTACCTCTAAGGGGCAGACCTACTGGGGGGGCAGGGTAATTTTTTAAGTTGAGAATTTTTGTATGGCCCCCGAAGGATTTTATAAATATCCAAATGGCCCTCGGTAGAAAAAAGGTTCCCCACTCCTGCTGTAAGCCATAGGCCATCTCTTAGACCCGATGTTCCTTGTTTTAGCGTATAGGCTGCGAATGTGTACACAATTATGAATGAGTTGCAGTAGCTCCGGTAGGTGTCTCTTTTCATTCCTGGGTGCCAGCTTCACTTGTTGATATCAGCAGTTGCGAAGCCAAGAAAATCGCACATGGTAAAGCTTGTGCGTACAAACATGAATAAGGCTCATTGTTATGGAGTGCTTTTCCTTAATGACTGACAACTATTCCACTTCCCCACTGACGACAGATATGTCATAAAATAAGGTATACTCAATGATCTGCACTTCTCCAGCCTACGACCCAATTCCTTTCTCACAACACTGTCAGGAACATCTACAGGATGACAGTCTAACTCTTACAGATAATTCTATTGCAAATTCCACAACTGCGATTCTGAAGTTCTCCTGGTTTGTACGTCTTTCATGCACGTCGTACAAAGTTTATTATTTTTTATGCATTGTTCTTGGCACTCACTTGGTACGGTTAGGTATGCATGACCGGTGGTCAGTAGACTTCCGGTCAGCGTACCAATGCCGATAGACCAGCAAGACGGGGGGGGGGGGGGGGGGGGCAAGCACAACAAGCCCCTTGCGGGCTCAGTGGCAACCTGCTGTCACCACGTGTTCTATTCCCTCTCTGTGAGTGTCGTGGACACCTATGAGTGGGAATAGTCCCTGTTGGTCCGCATGCCGACCATCGGGATTGTGAGGGGGCAGGATGTAGGGGGAGGTACTGTGACTGACGGTCACATAACTACACCCCCATGGCAATACTTCTCTATGTGTGTTAGATTGTCATTTCAACATAACATTTCAGCAGCACACACACTAAGCTGTTACGTATCAGTGCAGATTTCCAGACATGTTACAAGATGGTACTGTACATCTAGAATGCTTTTGGTGGACATCACAGTTGTGACTGGTGTTTTTGTACTGTAAACAGGAGGATGGGTTATGGTGTTAGAGCTGCAAAAATTTGCATAGGTTTAACATGCAGATTTTATGTAATTAGAGCAGCAGAAGAGTGACACTCATTCCGCATTATAACGATTTGGAATTTATCCATCTCTGTATGACCGAGAGTCCTGAATTTATTTTTTAAAACCCTAATTATTAAAAAAGGGTTTTATTTGAATTTTACATTATAATTATGTATTATAAAGAGTGACTTTACTTCCATACACAAAGTTTGCAACAGATCGCTTTGAGGAGAAAGACTAAAAAGGAAATAATTACAGCAGAAAATTACAATATTTTAATCTAAGATTGCAGTTACAGTGTCACAAGAGAATGAAACCTTGAAAATATCTGTAATAGTCAGAGTGAGAATTAAAATTAAGCAGGTTTGTGTCTAGGGACATCTCTTTACACATATACACAAAGTGAGAGGCCGTCATAACAGCAGCTGTCCCTGGAATACACACACACACACACACACACACACACACACACACACACACACACACACACACACACACACACACACACACACAGAGTGAAGCAGCCAACATCTAGACCCCAGTTCTATTCTCCTTTTCTTAAAAGGTAGTGGGAATCTGTGGGATCATCAAAGGTGGACCAAATGCAATTTGGCTGCAATACGAGAGTTAAGCTTCTGCCACTATAGACACATGGGGACAGCGGAAAGAGGCGCTAAGTATGTGACCATAGGATGAATCCATATAATAAATTTGACTGCTGATGTCAGTTCTTTTTAGAATGTAATGACAGTTGGTCTGAACTTTGATCTTTCCCAACGGTGTTAGTGATGTCACTTCCAGAGAGTCCGACATAACCCTTTTGTTAGTTCTCCATGCTTGTTCATTATACAGTATATCGCCTCCTACTGACAACACAGACACTCCTGATAATCACCCAATAACACCATCGGCATCACAACATTCTCTAAAATTTAAATGTATAGACACATAAGGAAAGGAGAATGAGAGGGTGAAGAACAGCAAGACAGAGCAGGAGTGAACAGAGGGCCTAATTCATGTTTGGAAGGAATTCCGCGTCATTAAAATCAAATGCAGCAGGAGGTGTCTGCAGGAGATAGATGCCTCCTGTTAGCATTTGCAAGATCCAAGAACTGTGTCTGTGGATACATCCTCGGATCACCATCGGGATCATCAGTCGTGATCGCAGTGGTTTCACGTACCAGCCATAGGATCCGGACACCTGGGTCTCAGAAGTCTGAGTCCAATTATGCAAATCCATAGACCCATCATGCCTTAAAAAATAGGGATGACATGCCTTTGTTTTGAAGAATGGTGCCGGGTACCTCCCCTGTTCTGCCCCCCAAATGCCAGAGCATGTCAGTCATGCTGCAGCAGGCAGGGGATTGTGAGCAATATTGAAAGACCAGCTCTGCACATGCTCAGAAAGGTTCTTGTACCTTGCAGACCCTACACCATCGTATTTGTATGTAAACCATTGGGTTTGCGTACAAATATGAATTAGGCCCTGAGTTACAGTAGGAGGCAAGAGAGAGGTAGAGTAGTGGGAGGGAAAGTAAGAGCAGATTAGAAAGAGAGAAAAGTGGCAGAGAAAAAGACTGGAGAAAAGAGAGTAAGAAAAAAGAAGAAGCACAGAGGACAATACCTGGGGGGTAATATACAGTAACAAACCTTGATAAAAGAATTGAAGAAGTTGCCAATAGTAACCACTCAGTTTCTACATGTCATTTTATAGTGTAATTGATTAATACTCACTATAGATATATCCTCAAACAGACACAAAACAGCTCCTCTCCGTGCGCAAGGTCATGTGAAATTCTACTAGCACCAGGCGTCTTTCTCGCATATTTTGTTTCTGAAAATGCGTCTTAGTCGCAACACAGCTATGATGCACGAGAATAAGGTGCTGATTAATTTGATATATGACACTTGTATACCTGTGTGCTACTGAGTCTCTGAATCTGTATACGAAGTGCTGCAGTGTATCTGCTGCAGCTTTTTTCCAATACAAGTTCTGTTCTGCTCCGTATACAAACTTAGTCACACACAATATACAAGTGTCATACTGTATATCTAATTAATCAGCACAGTCTCCTCGTGCGCCCTAATTGCATTGTGTTGCGACTAAGATGCATTTTTGACATTAAAAAAAAAAGATGTCTGATGCTACCGGATTTGCACGGCACCTTGCGGCTCACCCACGCCAGGCATCTCACGATGCGTGGCATATTGAGGCTAGATATGAGGACACACCTGTAAAAGCTTTAGGATGCTCTGGGCAACTTCTCCCACCCTTCCCCTCCCAGTCTCTAATACATTGTGAGATGAAAAAATCCCTTTCTTTTTCTGAACAAGGAGTTTTCTCACCTTCATAGAATGCTAAATGCTGATACAATGAAGTGGGTGGCACTAACTTCTGGGGCAATGGGGGGCACTGATTGCTTATAGAATGTGCAGATTTCATTTAAATATAATAATATGTGAGAGTAGTAATCAGGTTTTGGTTTACACTGCTGTTAATCATTTATTTCTATTCTGTGTCCCATTAGGACTATAACCATGTATCACCAGGTGTGATTAGTTGAAATGATTGTCTTATAGTACAGTATGTAAAAGGTTTTATGCCTACACGATCCAGAATGGAAATGTTGCTGTAAAATTAGGACAGCTGATTATGCACTATTGCACACTACTGCAGCTTTACCTAGATTTATTAATAGGAAAAACGCCCATATTGGCAACGGTATCTGGTCTATAGATCTCCAGTCAAATAGGTTGACCAGTAATGGTCGACATGCATTAGGTAAACATGGTCTAAAGGTCAACATGTAAAAGTTCAAAGGGTCGACAGGTTCAAAAGGTTGACATGATAATTGTCGACTCACATATAGTCCACACAGGTTTTTGTTTTGTTTTTTCAACTTTTTTATACCTCACTATCCATGTGGACTACGTTTGGGAATAGAAACCTGTGCTGAGCTTGCCTAAAGCATGGCGAGCAAATAGAGCCATGCGAGGGGACGCGGTACACTTATGGGGCTTTTTTTGTGGCAGAAGAGTGACAAAACACACCCAAAAATTGGGTCGACTTTGACCCTGTCGACCCTTTGACCCTGTCGACCTATTCCATGTCAACCATTTGAGCCTGTCTACCTAGTGCATGTCTACCATTAGTGGTCGACCTATTGACTGTAGACCTTTTTACTGTAGTTCTAATGATCTACATGCATTAGCAATATGTATTATGCTAACCCTCTTCAGTACTGATCAGAGATGCTACAGAGATGGGTGAGAACCCCTGCTCCATCCGGGATAGCCGTGATTCCATCAATTAGACTTTCTAGAAGTACAGTATGTGAAAAGCTGGTTCCCTGTGAAATATATAGACTTGGCCAGCTGGGTTTAATTCCGGCTTCAGGTGCAGATGAGCATAGCCGCGTATCCATCTAACACACTATAATGCTTGTGAGAAGTAACAGACAGCATGATTATAGCGTAGAGCACTTTGCTAAGAGCACTGCTGAAAAGATGCTATTAGTTGGCTGAAAGTCTATATTTCCAGTGGCTGCTAGATCAAATACAAAGTGCTCCACACAAAAAGGGAATATTTAAGAGACCAGTTATAGGATTTTGATTATGACCTGTTACTTTTTAATAAGACATTTGAAGTAGTACATTTTGATTGTGACAATTAAACTTCTATTCAATTTGTTTTTAGGCAACGGGATATGTAGCTGTGGAAACTGTGAATGCTGGGAAGGCTGGAATGGAAATGCCTGTGAAATATGGCTTGGAAATGAAAACCCCTAAAAGCTAGACACAGATATTGTTTTTTTCTTTTTTAATGGTTTCTTTTAATATAGCTGCTAGCAAACATTAATAGTAGCAGAATATATTCACCACCAATCAACTGCTTATATCGACTGTTCTAAGTCAGTATTTCTGTAGATTTAACTTAATTTGGACTAACCTCTGAATATTTACATAAAGTTGTGGCCAAAATTTGAATGTTTTTCAACTTTGAATGCTTATAAAAACTTTCACTTCATGCTGAATTCAACACAATAAACAAAGATCAAATATTTGCATTACAAGGGAAGTTATGCTAATTTCAGGCAGACAATGAAGCACAGATGCGTGAGATTCAAGAAGCGGATTGTAGTAACAGCTACTACCAGCCAATCAGAACCGTCGCTCTGAGGACCAATCAGCTGTCGTTTATGAGCAGGTGCAAGGTCATGTTCAAAAGTGGGAAAGGTCAGTTTGGCTGTTTCATTTTGCAGAATAAAGTCTGTTACTTAAGTTGCAATTACGGTTGGATGTTTGTGTGTATTGTAGTGCTATTGACGGTGTAAAAAATAAATACAACAATGTCGTCCAGGCAAAGTGGTGACTGGTCACCCAGGAAGAGATTCAGGATTGTGGTGTTACGTAAAAATGGTCTTTCGTATGCAGCAATTGCGAGAGAAGTTGGTGGGAATGTGACATCAGGAGTACGAAAGTTTTGTTTACGCTATCAGGAAACACAATCTATACAAAACAAAGAAGGAAAAGCCTGAAAAAAGTGCACAACCGCTGTTGATGATAGGAGAATAAAACTAATTTGCGTCAGGGACAGATGGATGTCATCTGCAGCCATTGGCAGTGAACTGAGAACAACTGGTGTTTTTGTCAGTGCAAGAACGGTACAGAGAAGACTAACGGAGGTTGGCCTAAAAGGTAGGATTCCCCGAAAAAAAGCAGCGGCAGAAACGAATACAGTGGGCAAAAGAACACATTGCATGGACAGAAGGTCAGTGGAAACAAGTGATATGGAGTGACGAAACTAAGATATCGATATTTGGTAGTAATGGGAGAAAATATGTGAGACGTTGCATCGGGGAAGAGTTGCATGCATATTTAATTTCAAGCGACAACAAAGAATCCGACAAGTGTTATGATCTGGGCATGTATGACAGCAGATGCTGTAGGCCGCCTTCATGTCATAGATGGCACACTGAACAGCGGAAAGTACATTGACACCATCCTACAATGAAAACTTCTACCTTCTTTCAGGGATCTTTTGCCAGATAATGCCCCATTTTTTTTCCAGCAGGATTCAGCTCCCTGCCACACTGCACGGATATGCAAACAGTGGTTCACGGAGAAGGACATACAGGTGCTGGGATGGCCAGGAAACAGCCCAGACCTGAACCCCATAGAACATTTGTGGTTCCGTTTGAAAAAACTGGTACATCTGAGGTGTCCATCCAATAAAAGAGAATTAAGTGAGGCTATAATTGTCTCATGGCACCACATAATAAAGAAGGAAGAGCTCCAAACATTGGTTGGCTCATTGCCACATCGCTGTGCTGCTGTCTTGAAAAATAAAGGTTACCCAACAAAATACTTATAGGACATCCTAAGTGTTGTTTTCTCTGTATAACTTCCCTTGCAATGCAAATATTTGACCTATGTTTATTTCATTTGATATATGAATCTTTGCACTGCATGAAGTGTAACAGTTTTTATAAGCATTCGAAGTTGAAAAACATTAAAATTTCAAAAAGTGTCCGCAATTTTGGCCACAACTGTATGTGCAGGACATAGGAGAAGAGAGAGTTTTCTTGCATAATTTGCATAGTTGTCATCCAATGCTAAATTAATATCTATGAGCCATCTGGTACAGTTTAAGAACTATACACAAGCATACTGTAAATACCCAAATGTAGGTCTGCACCCCTAAAGTAACAGACTAGTCTGCGTCCGGTAAGGCGCAGTTTTTCATATTGGTCATTTCTGTGGCTAGATTGCTAGGTTAGTTTGCAGTACCATAGTTTTCGCACTAATCATCATATACTGTAGAACATGTACCAAAAACTCTACTATGTGTAATAATAAAGAAATTATTATATGGATTTAAATATTACCTAATGTGTGTCTTATACCTGTCTTATACACACCCACACACACACACACACACTGACATATACTTGATTTCCATGTCCCCATTTTCATTCTCTCCTTCCTCTCATCACTCTACGTAACCTCTATAAGAAACTTAATTAAAATTAGGTGCTGCACAGTATCTTGGCAGAGCTTCATTTTGCTGCCACAATCTCAAGTTAAGTTGCGATGGTGGCTCTTTTGATCTGTGCAATAGCAATCCTGTCTGTGCAGGCCTATAGTATCTGTTGTTAGTGCTCTTTGCACCTTTAAACTAATGGTGTGTACACACGGTGAGATATTTTCTTACGATTTTGACTATATAGTCAAAATCGTAAGAAAAGTTAGTGCAGATCGCAAGGTGAAAGTCACCTTGCAATCCCGATGCGATGCGCAGTCCCGTACGGTCGGCATCACAAGCCTAGATAGACTGTGCAGGCAAGTCAATTTTGACTATCTCTATAGAAAAGATAGTCAAAATTGACACTTAGCCAAAATCGCACATAGTCAGTATCGCAAGCACAGTCATTATGTGCTTGCGATGCCGACCTAGCCACTGTCGCATAGTGAGAATCGGGGTTAGCCCGAATCTCACCGAGTGTATGCACCTTAACACCTGAAAAGTACATTAGAATAGGATTAATTATCTCTTCTAGACTCATTAACACCAGTGAATTCAAAACATTGAGGAATACCTTTAAAAATTAAAATGGGGATAATGTGCATCACTACCAGTATAACAGATTATATTGGCAAAAGCGCAACACATGAAAAGTGCCATGTAAATGCGTTACCAACATATAATTAATAAGTATCTAAGGTGTGCATTATTCTTCATGTGTTTTTATTCACATTAATAACACACGGGAATGAGCCCTAAAGGTTTAAGTGGTGGCTGAATCATTACTACACAGGAGTATTGCTTCCCACTACAGCCAATCTAGCCCTGCCTTCTGATTGGTACCTGTGTCTTACAGATTGCATGCAGAGGACCAATGAAGTGGCAAGGCGAGGCATTCTGTAGGTGAATACGGAAGCAGTACTGTTACTATAGTAACTATGGAACAGCTACTGGTACATTTGGATTAAATACCTTTTAAGACATCAGTTTGGCTCTTATAATCTTATTTTATGGTCCAAAAATAAGTGGTTTGGGCTATTATTATTCATAATTTGTATAGTGCCAAGACACTGCACAATAGTATAAAGCAAGGATAAAGCTAACAGATATGTTGTAGGTGTCCTTGCCCATATATAAAAGGAACAAAACAAAATTGAGGGGCACAATCCTGATTCACTCAGATCCCCTCCCCTGGGATAGTGGTTATATCCACAAAAAACAGGAGCAGACAATAAATTGGACACAGAAAGTAACCCCAGATCAGTAGCAGATTGCAATGTTTCCTTGGTCAGGCTGGTGTACTGATGTTTAACTTTTTCTGGACTGTGTTAAACTGTACAAGTTTCACATTTGAAGAGGTTGTACTTAATGTGAATCTTTCATAGGGTTAACACACTTGGGAAGAGAAATATAGAGTACACATTGTATTAGCATCAAGCTTAAGTTATGCCCTATATAGCAGTGTCATGTACATTTTATTCTTGTAACATCACCAACACACTGCTGGCAATTTTTGTAATAAGATCTGGCCACATGTGTATGAAAACTGATCACGTGATTAGGAAATAAAATGCTATTAACTTACGTTTCCTGTTGCTAGTACCTTCAATAGCCCTCTGTCCAGGGGAATTTCAACAGAGGAGGGGGCCCATATGCACCTCCAGGTGTGCCCCCTCCTCTGTATGGCACTGTAGACTCCGGTATTGTGCATGAGTCTACTGCGCATGAACAGGTCTCCGGAAACATGGCGCCCTCCATGATCCAGAGACCAATTTGGCTATCACGCATGCACGTCAGCCATTTTGACAGTGATTTCCACCACGACCACATCGCCCGATGCTGGACTTCAGAAAGGTAAGTATTAAAATGGGTGCAGTGTGGGCCCCCCTGGACCCAGGGGCCTGTGTCGCAAATGCCAGGTCCCACCCGGTAATTGGAAACGGGTCCTTACCGGGTGGGACCCTGCTTTTGACCCTAGACGCTGCCATCCCGACCCGGCATATTGTTGCTATACAGGGGCAGGGACAGCAGCTTCATTGGGGGCGGAGGCGGCGCTGGAGATGAGCTCATCTTCGCGCCGCCTCTCCCTGTGTAGTGAACGGGTCCCGGGTCGCATCGACCCGGCAACCCATTCACACTGCCACTGACCTGAATTCAACCCGGAAATAACACTGCTTTATTCCCGGGTTGAATTACTGGGTCAGGCAACCGGGGAATTCGCCATGGGCCCTTTCACACCACACAGCGACCCGTGTCGATTTGGCAATATGCTGGGTCGATACTGGGTTATTTGTGCAGTGTGAAAGGGGTATAAGTATACTTACCTTCATCTCCTGGGTCCCTTACCCATACCCACCTTCCCCGCAGCCTAACCCTAGCCCTTCCCAGGGGTGCCTAAACCCCCCCTCCCCACAGCCTAAATCTAACCCCCCCCCCCCACAGCCTAATCCTCCCCCCACCACCACCACCACCACGCAGCCTAACCCTAGCCCCCCTTCCCTGCAGCCTAAACCTAACCCTCCTCCCACGGCTTAAACCTAACCTACCCTCCCTGCGGCTTACCTCTCCAGCGGCCCGGTGTCTTCTCATTTGGCATCCCGGCTGTTGGGATGTGGTGAATCTATACGGGATACCGGTCTCGGCATTCCAAATAGTGTCGGGATTCCGGCGTCCGTATTCTGACTGGTGGAATGCTGGGATCCTGACCAGATCTCAGACCTCTCATGTGTGTAATGTTCTCTATTACATTCTAATTTCTCTTACGTCCTAGAGGATGCTGGGGACTCCGTAAGGACCATGGGGTATAGACGGGCTCCGCAGGAGATAGGGCACCTAAACAGAACTTTGACTATGGGTGTGCACTGGCTCCTCCCTCTATGCCCCTCCTCCAGACCTCAGTTAGATCTTGTGCCCAGAGGAGAATGGGTGCACTGCAGAGAGCTCTCCAGAGTTTTCAGTGGAAAAATAATTTTTTTAGGTTTTTTATTTTCAGGGAGTCCTGTTGGCAACAGGCTCCCTGCATCGTGGGACCAAGGAGAGAGAAGCAGAGCTGGCTTGTTAAGTTGGGCACTGCTTCTAAGGCTACTGGACACCATTAGCTCCAGAGGGAGTTGGAACACAGGTCTCACCTGCGGTTCGTCCCGGAGCCGCGCCGCCGTCCTCCTCACAGATGCTGAAGATAGAAGCCGGGTGAGTATGAGAAGGCAAAGAAGACATCAGGCGGCAGAAGACATCAGATCTTCATTGCTCCCAGTCACACACACACAAGCAGGCACTGAAGGGTGCAGGGCGCAGGGGGGAACGCCCTGGGCAGCAATATTCCTCATATTTGGCATTGATAAGCATGGATTAGGCTGTGGCACAGTAAATCCGGTAACCCCCGCCATTTTTCTATAGAAAGTTGATGGGACCGAAGCCCGCCGTCGGGTGGGCGGGGCTTGATCCTCAGCACTAACCAGCGCCATTTTCTCCACAGAGACTGCACGAGGAAACGCTGGCTCCCTGTTCTCTCCCCTGCTGAGCTTCACAGGCTGGAAAAAAGAGGAGGGGGGCACTTTGGCGACGCAGTGAGTGGAGATTACAATTATATACATATAACAGCGCTATCTGGTCATATATTCCAGTGTTTTTAAGCGCTGGGTGTGTGCTGGCATACTCTCTCTCTCTGTCTCTCCTAAGGGCCTGGTTGGGGTTTTGTCCCCTTATAGGTAACTCCCTGTGTGTGGGGGGTGTCGGTAGGTGTGTGTCGACATGTCTGAGGCAGAAGGCTTCTCCAAGGAGGAGGTGGAGCAAATGAGTGGTGTGTCCCCGTCGGTTGTGCCAACTCCAGATTGGATGGACATGTGGCACACGTTGCATGCAAGTGTGGCATCTTTACATAAAAGGCTTGATAAGGCTGGTTTAGGGGGGACATCAGGCGGTCAATCCTCAGATTGGACCGACTCACAGGGCCAGTCGGGGTCTCAAAAGCGTCCCTTAACACAAGACACTGCTACCGACACGGATTCTGATTCCAGTGTCGACTATGACGAAGTAAAATTGCACCCTAGGGGGACTAAAACCATTCAGTGTATGATTGTGGCAATAAGGGATGTGTTGCATATTGTGGATGAACCCTCGGTCCCCGACACAAGGGTACACATGTTTAAGGAAAAGAACCAGATTATTCATTTTCCCACATCTCATGAATTAAATGAGTTCTTTGAAAAAGCTTGGGAGACTCCGGATAAGAGACCGCAGATCCCCAAAAGAATTTTTATGGCATACCCTTTCCCTAAGCAGGACAGGGAGATTTGGGAATCACCCCCCACTGTGGACAAGGCCCTGATGCGCTTGTCCAAGAAAGTGGCGCTACCGTCTCCTGACACAGCGGCCCTTAAGGACCCTGCAGATTGCAGGCAAGAATCTACCTTAAAGGGTATTTATTCTCATACGGGTGCTGTGTTAAGACCGACGATTGCGTCGGCATGGGTGTGTAGCGCAATTGCAGCTTGGACAGATGAGCAGACAGATCAATTTGATACTATGGATAAGGATACTGTATTCCTAACTCTAGCCCATATAAAAGACGCAGTCTTATTTATGAGGGATGCTCAAAGGGACATTGGTTTGCTAGCATCTAGGGCCAATGCCATGTCTATTTCAGCGAGAAGATCCTTATGGACTCGCCAATGGACGGGTGATGTGGATTCCAAAAAACATATGGAAGTACTACCCTATAAGGGTGATGTATTGTTTCGGGATGGGCTGACGGACCTGGTTTCCACAGCTACAGCAGGTAAATCAAATTTTTTACCATATATTCCCCAACAGCAAAAGAAAGCAACACCCTATCAGATGCAGTCCTTTCGGTCGCACAAGTCCAAAAGAGGTCGGGGATCCTCTTTCCTCGCCAGAGGTAAGGGCAGAGGCAAGAGAGCACCTGCTTTGTCAGGTGCCCAGGAACAAAAGTCCTCCTCGGCTGCTCCAAAACCCACAGCATGACGCTGGGACTCCCATGAGGGAGTCCGCACCGGTGGGGGCACGTCTTCGACTTTTCAGTCAGGCCTGGGTCAGTTCGGACCTGAATCCCTGGGTGTTGGAAATTGTTTCCCAGGGTTACAAATTGGAATTCGAGGAGGTGCCCCCACGCCGATTTTTCAAATCGGCCCTACCAGCTTCCACATCGGAAAGGGATGTAGTGTTAGCTGCAATTCAAACGCTGTGTATACAGCAAGTGATAATCAAGGTTCCCCTGCACCAGCAGGGAAGAGGTTACTATTCAACCCTATTTGTGGTCCCGAAACCGGACGGTACGGTCAGACCGATTTTGAATCTGAAATCCCTAAACCTGTACATAAAAAGATTCAAATTCAAAATGGAATCTCTCAGAGCAATAATAGCCAACTTGGAGGAGATGGAGTTTATGGTGTCCCTGGACATAAAGGATGCGTACCTTCATGTCCCCATATATGCCCCCTATCAGGAATACCTGAGATTCGGTGTACAGGATTGTCATTACCAATTTCAGACGTTGCCGTTTGGACTTTCCACGGCCCCGAGGATTTTCACCAAGATAATGGCGGAAATGATGGTGGTCCTGCGCAAGCATGGAGTCACAATTATCCCATACTTGGACGATCTCCTGATAAAAGCGAGATCAAGAGAGAAATTGCTGAGCAGTGTGGCGCTCTCTCTGAGAGTGCTCCAGCAACATGGTTGGATTCTAAATTTACCGAAGTCACAGTTGATCCCGACAACTCGACTACCGTTCCTAGGTATGATACTGGATACGGAACAAATGAAGGTCTTCCTCCCAATAGAGAAAGCCCAAGACATCCAGAACATGGTCAGAGACCTGCTAAAACCGAAAAGGGTGTCAGTTCACCAATGCACTCGAGTTCTGGGGAAAATGGTGGCGGCCTACGAGGCCATTCCCTTTGGAAGGTTCCATGCAAGGACTTTTCAATGGGACCTTCTGGACAAGTGGTCCGGGTCCCATCTGCATTTACATCGGAAAATAACTCTGTCCCCAGGAACCAGAGTGTCCCTCCTGTGGTGGTTGCAAAGTGCTCACCTGCTGGAGGGTCGCCGGTTCGGGATTCAGGACTGGATCCTGGTTACCACGGACGCGAGCCTCCAAGGATGGGGAGCGGTCACACAGGGAAAGACTTTCCAGGGTCTTTGGTCAGACCAGGAGTCCTGTCTACACATCAATGTGTTGGAACTCAGGGCCATTTACAACGACCTTCGACAAGCGGAGAGTTTTCTTCTAAACCTTCCGGTTCTGATTCAATCAGACAATGTCACAGCAGTGGCTCATGTGAACCGCCAAGGCGGGACAAGAAGCAGAGTCGCGATGGCGGAAGCCACAAGGATCCTTCGCTGGGTGGAAAATCATGTAAGCGCTCTGTCGGCTGTCTTCATTCCGGGAGTGGACAACTGGGAAGCAGACTTCCTCAGCAGACACGATCTCCATCCAGGAGAGTGGGGACTTCATCAAGAAGTCTTTGCAGACGTAGCACGTCTTTGGGGAACTTCTCAAATAGACATGATGGCGTCATGCCTCAACAAAAAACTTCGGAGGTATTGCGCCAGGTCTCGGGACCCTCAGGCAGTAGCAGTAGACGCACTGGTAACACCGTGGGTGTTCGAAATGGTCTACGTGTTCCCTCCTCTTCCTCTCATCACGAAAGTGTTGAGGATCATAAGACGAAGAAGAGTACAGACGATACTCGTTGTCCCAGACTGGCCTCGAAGGGCTTGGTACTCGGAACTACAAAAGATGCTCACAGGAGACCCCTGGCCTCTTCCTCTGAGGGAAGACCTGTTGCAGCAGGGGCCCTGTGTATTTCAAGACTTACCGCGGTTACGTTTGACGGCATGGCGGTTGAACGCCGAATCCTAGCAAAAAAGGGGATTCCGGAAGAGGTCATCCCTACTTTAATAAAGGCTAGGAAGGAGGTGACGATAAAACATTATCACCGTATCTGGCGAAAGTATGTGTCTTGGTGTGAGACCAAGAATGCACCTACGGAAGATTTTCATTTGGGTCGTCTTCTCCATTTCCTACAGACAGGAGTGGATATGGGCCTGAAATTAGGCTCGGTTAAGGTACAGATTTCGTCCCTCTCAATTTTCTTTCAGAAGCAATTGGCTTCTCTTCCAGAAGTCCAGACGTTCGTAAAGGGAGTGCTGCACATCCAGCCTCCTTTTGTGCCTCCAGTGGCTCCATGGGACCTGAACGTGGTGTTGCAGTTCCTAAAATCACACTGGTTTGAACCGCTTAACAAGGTTGAGTTGAAATTTCTTACCTGGAAGGTGGTAATGTTGTTGGCCTTAGCATCAGCAAGGCGAGTGTCAGAATTGGCGGCTCTATCACACAAGAGCCCCTACTTGATTTTTCATGTGGATCGAGCTGAATTGAGGACACGTCCGCAATTTTTGCCTAAAGTGGTTTTGTCGTTCCATATGAATCAACCTATAGTGGTGCCTGTGGCTACCGGTGTCCTGGAGGATTCCAGATCCCTGGACATAGTCAGGGCCTTAAAAATTTATGTAGCCAGGACGGCTAGAATTAGGAAAAAAGAGGCTCTGTTTGTCCTGTATGCGGCCAATAAGATTGGCGCTCTTGCTTCAAAGCAGACTATTGCTCGCTGGATCTGTAATACGATTCAGCAGGCTCACTCTACGGCTGGATTGCCAGTACCAAATTTGGTTAAGGCCCATTCCACTAGGAAGGTGGGCTCTTCTTGGGCGGCTGCCCGAGGCGTCTCGGCTTTACAACTTTGCCGAGCGGCGACGTGGTCGGGGTCAAACACTTTTGCTAAATTCTACAAGTTTGATACCCTGGCTGATGAGGACCTAGCGTTTGCTCAGTCGGTGCTGCAGAGTCGTCCGCACTCTCCCGCCCGATTGGATGCTTTGGTATAAACCCCATGGTCCTTACGGAGTCCCCAGCATCCTCTAGGACGTAAGAGAAAATAAGATTTTAAACCTACCGGTAAATCTATTTCTCCTAGTCCGTAGAGGATGCTGGGCGCCCGTCCCAGTGCGGAAACTCTGCAAGACTTGTATATAGTTGTTGCTTACATAAGGGTTATGTTACAGTTGACATCGGTGTTGGACCGTTACTGTTGTTTTTTGTTCATACTGTTAACTGGTTATGTATGTTCCAGGTTACATGGTATGATTGGTGTGGGCTGGTATGAATCTTGCCCTTGGATTGCTAAATCCTGCCTTGTATTGTCCATCTCCTCTGGGCACAGTTCTCTAACTGAGGTCTGGAGGAGGGGCATAGAGGGAGGAGCCAGTGCACACCCATAGTCAAAGTTCTTTTTAGGTGCCCTATCTCCTGCGGAGCCCGTCTATACCCCATGGTCCTTACGGAGTCCCCAGCATCCTCTACGGACTAGGAGAAATAGATTTACCGGTAGGTTTAAAATCTTATTTTCCTGCCAGGCCATAGCAGGTAAATTACTGCTTCACCTCATGGCCATAAATGCATAATTAGTTTTATAACTGAAGCATAACTTCAATGTTATTTTGACATTAAGCCGAAGGAGAACATTCTAACATTAATCAGGAATACTGAAGGACTTTAATTAAATATCAACGGTGGGATGTAATGAAATTCGAGATCGCTGAAGGTGTGGGATGCTTGCCTATCTCGGAATGTTTTCTTAAAGGGGCAATCACATACAAGGTATTGTTTTACCTTATAAGTGTTTGCCCTTTTAAAAAATTGTCCGGCATCCCACACCTCCGGCGATCTCAGACTCCATTACATCCTGCTGCAAATGTGAGATCGCAACAAACAACTCCTCACAACAAACAACTATCTGGATAACATGCCTACACGAAATCTGTGTTTTGGACTCTGCTAAAAAAAATTCCACTTCACCAGCAAAAACTTGTTTTTATACAGTACTTTCAACAAAAAAATCTGAATTCACAGCTGTACCAATGTCATTATACCATTATACTGTACATTTGAAAGTCCTGTCTGAATTTCCATTGCTTTTTTTCCTTCCCTAAAAACCTCTGATTTCTAACACATTCTACCTTATAATTCAATTTCTGCAACCTTATAATCTTCACATTTTCTTTGCATGAAACTGTATTATGTGAACATACACAAGTACCAACACTGTACTTTCACCTACATTCCTGCAATTTTACTGCTCTGCCTCTCTCTTACAGCCTACACTCCTATTTTCAGTTTTCACCCCCTATTTACCTCATCCACACCGAGTGGGTCATTCCGAGTTGATCGCTAGCTGACGTTGTTTGCAGCGCAGCGATCAGGCTAAAAATCGGCATTTTTGCGCATGTGTATGCACCGCAATGCGCAGGCGCGTCATACAGGTACAATGAGCATCGTGGGTTTGCACAGAGTCTAACGAACATACCTGTTGCACGGTCGAATGCAGGAAGATTGACATGAACTGACTGTTTTCAGGGAGTGCTTAGAAAAACACAGGCGTGGCAGAAAAAACGCAGGCGTAGCTGGGCGGGTGTGTGACGTCCAAAGCCGTCCCCCTGTTGTTAGAATCAAGGCACACGAAGAGTAACTACAGGGCTGGTCTTGTTTTGCACAAAAAGATTTTGCAGGCGCTCTGCTGCACAAACGTTCGCACTTCTGCAAAGCGAAAAAACACTCCCCAGTGGGCGGCGACAATGCGTTTGCACGGCTACTAAAAACCTGCTAGCGAGCGATCAATTCGGAATGACCCCTTATGTCCAGGATTTCTGCAACTTCCCCCATCTCCTTTATCTCCTCCTTTCCCCCTTCTCTGTCTCCCATCCACCCCTCTGCTTCTCTTCCCCTCCTCTACTGTTACCCCACTCTAATTCTCATCAGCCCCACCATTTGCCTACTACCCCACCACTAAGCCATGCTCTCTCCCTCCTCTCCCTGTCATCTCACATCACCTCCAGCTGTCCCCCTTGACAATGTCCGGCAGTTTCCCTTTCCAACACATGAGCCTGCACTACCAGTATGTCCTCTTCTTTCCTGCCATCCAAATTAATCTCACCTCAACACTACAGCAACCCTGATAATCTCATTCACATCTCTCCCTCAACCTATTTCCCTCTCTCCTGTTCCCTCTGGAATGCCAGATCTGTCTGTAACAAACTAGCCCCCACCCATGACAAGAAACATGGTAATCCCTCTCTGATACTACTTATCTTGCTGTTCTCTCCGCTGGGAGCCTCACATTCACACACACACCCCTAACCCAGGAGTCATCCTAGTGCTAGTGATGTGGTCCTTCTATTCCCGCTTACTCCTACCAACTTTTAACCCCGAAATGTTGCTTACATTTTCTACATTTGAGGTCCATGCTGTACGCTTCTTCCAACCTGTTTACCTTCGAGAAGCTGTCATTTACTGTCCTCCTGGCATTCCCACCAAATTAATTAACAACTTTGCTTTATGGTATCCACACTTCCTCTCTTCGGACATTCCTCCATTATCTTAGGTGATTTCAACATCCCAATCGATATCCCCAGAAAACCCACTGCTGCTAAACTACTTAATCTAACATTATTGCCTGGTTTCTCCCAGTGGACCACCTCACCCTCCCATGGGAGTGGTCACTCACTTAATCTAGTCTTCACTCACTGTTGTGATATTTCTGACAACTCAACTCCCCATTTCACCTCTCTGATCATAACCTTCTCTCTTTTCCCTCCCTGCTTCTCCACCTCTTCCTCCTAAGGCTAAATCACTAAACATTATATTGAAGCCATCATCACCGTTTCCTTATCCTCCCTGTTCGATTAACTTCTCTCTCTTCAATTATCTCTTTCTCATGCCCTGAACAAGCGACTTCTCTATACAATGCCTCCGTTACTTTTGCTCTTGACTATGTTACTCAGGTGGCCACTATTCACCCCCGCAGATCAACACCTCAACCCTGGCATACCAAACTCACTAGATATCTGCAAAAATGTTCCCTTAGCATCTCTTTGCCACTGTCAACTCCCTCCTCTGCCCACTTCCACCTCAACTACCCTTCTCACTCTATGCCCTTGACTTGCTACCTGCTTCACTTCCAGAATTAACTCTATACACTGGGACATCACATCCTACCAGACCCTCAACAAGCCTCCCCTATTTTTTTTCACTGCCCACCCCTCCCCGTCCTTCCTACCAAACCTGACATCCTTTCCCCCTGTATCTGGAGTGGAAGTCATGGCCCTCTTCTGGTCTCCCCCACCCCACCCCCTTCCAACTTGACTCTATCCCCTCCTGCCTCCTTTGCTACCTCTCTCCTTCTGTCTGTTCCCATCTTACTCACCTCAATCTCTCCCTCTCATCAGGCACTGTCCGCACTGCATTCAAACATGCCCTTGTCTCCCCTATTCTTAAAAAAAAAAAAATACCACCAATCCTAACATCTCTCTCATCCATTTTGCCTCCAAACTCCTCAAGCATATTGTCTACATCCGCCTTACTGCCTTTCTCTCCTCTCACTCTCTGCTTGACCCACGTCAGTCTGGCTTCCTTCCTTTCCACTCCACTGAAACTGACCTCATGAAAGTCTGCAATGACCCCCTTGCTGCCAAATCCAAGGGCCACTACTCTCTGCATATTCTTCTTGACCTTTCTGCTACTTTTGACACTGTGGACCACCCTACCTTCCTACAAATCCTTTACTCCCTTGATCTGCATGATGCTGCCCTCTCCTGGCTGTATTTCTACCTCTCTGACCATTCCTTCTCTGCCTCCTCCAATGACTCTACCTACCCCCACTTCCTCTAACAGTAGGTGTCCTCCAACATTCTGTTCTTGGACCTTTTTCTGTTCTGCCTCTATACTTCCTTTTTAGGTGAGCTCATTAGCTCTTTTGACTCCAATTACATCTCTATGCTGATGATACTCAAATCTACACCTCCTCTCCTGAACTCTCCCCCTCTCTCCTCACTCATAACTCCAACTGTCTCTCTGCTACTTCTTCTTGGATGGCCCAGCACTTTCTTAAACTTAATATGTCTAAGACTGAGCTGATCATCTTCCCACCCTCCCGCATAACCCAACCTCCCACAATTTCATTATCTATTGACGGCACAACTATCTCCTCTTGTCCCCAAGTACGCTGTCTTGAAGTTATCCTTGACTCCTCACTTTCTTTTTTAGTACCGCTCACAGTCCTGCCATTTCCATCTCAAAAATGTTTCAAAGATCAGATCCTTGCTCTCCCTGGATGGTACTAAGACCCTCATCCACTCACTGGCAATCTCCAGATTGCACTACTGTAATCTCCTCCTATCTGGCTTCCCTAACTACCACTTATATCCACTCCTATCTATCCTCAATGCTTGTGCCTGGCTCATCTTTCTCTCCAAACATACTACATCCGCCTCACCTCACTTACAAGCCCTGCACTGGCTCCCCTTCTGCTTCAGAATCCAATACAAGCTTCTCACACTCACTTATTAGGCCATCAACCATTCCTCTCCCATTTACATCTCTGACCTTATTTTTCGTTACACTCCCATCTGTCCTCTTCGCACCACACATACACACCACCTCTCCTGCCAACTGATTATGTCCTCCCATTCCTGCCGGCAAGATTTTGCATATGCTGCATCCCATCTCTAGAATTCTCTACCTATCCCCATCAGACTCTCCACCTCTTTACAAAACACGTTTTCATCACACTCACCTGTCTCTCATCCTAACCCTCTCATGCTCGCTGTCTGCCCCATCTGTGTCACCCTGGTCTGTCAGTCTGCCTTTCCCCTTTAGTATATAAGCTCTCATGAGCAGGGCCCACCCCTCATGTGCTTTACTATCTATTTTTTAGATTATCTTCTACTTCATACATTGGCACCTAACCCTTGGCATCGGCAACCTTGACGCTTATTTCAGTGTCATGTCCAGTAATGCAGCAATATTTATATCTCTTTCACTTGTCCTTAGTTGTCTTGTACTGTAAGTTGTTGTTTTTCTTGTTTTTCTCATTTGTTTATGTACTTTGTTACACGCTGTGGAACTATTGGGGTGACATATAAATAAAGGATAATAATAATAATTAGACTCCTCCATAATCAGTGATACTGTCCCAACATTGTAAGATAGCGGGGCTGGCGGAAACATGGTAAAACATTGAGGTGCGTAGTGTGATCAGATTTCTACATCTAAAGGGCACATCAGCAGCTGAAATTCATTGCCCACGTGTTGAGGTGTATGGTGATAACATCATGTCTTGGAAACAGGTTTGGGTTTAGTGCACTGTCTTTGATAATGGCAGAGCAGACGTTCAAGATGAGCAGCGATCCGGCTGACTAAGTACATCCACCACAGATGTGCCGCATTGAAGGTCTGATTCAGGAGGGCAGAAGCATTCCAGTGGTATTGCTGACAAACTGCCCATCTCATTCGGTACTGTGCACAACATTGTTCATGAGCCACTGGGGTACAGGAAAAAGTGTTCACACTGAGTGTTCACTTCTGTGAGTGTTCACAAAACCAATAGGATGCTTGTGAATGATGTGTTTGTCCTCCTGAATCAGACCTTCACCTGAATCTTGAACATCTGTCCTGCTGTTATCAAAGGCAGCTGCCAATGTGCCCCTTAGATAGCCTGCTGTTAAAATGCCGCCAGACGGGAACCGGCGGTCAAAATACTGATGCCGGAATCCTGAACAACTGCATAAGACCGGCGTCAACATCACCCGGAATCCGATCGTTGTTATAGCGGGACGCGGGAGGTTAGGTTTATGCATTAGAAGGGGGGTTAGGTTGCAGGGACGGGAAGGTTATGGTTAGGTACCGGGGCGGGGGTGTTAGAGTTAGGCACTTGCTAGGGGAGGTTAGGGTTAGGTACCAAGCAGGGGATTGTTAGATTTAGGTAGCAGGGAAGGGAGGGTTAGGGTTAGTCACCACCAGGGAGCGTTAGGGTTAGGCACCACTGGGGAGGTTTAGGGTTAGGCACCCACAAGGGAGGGTTAGGGTAGGGGAAGAGGAGGCTTAGGGTACTTTCTGGGGGACTGTCAGGATTCTGATGGTCGAGATGCCGCTGTCAGTATTCTGACCACTGGCATCCCGTACCATAGGATATCATTCTGAATCCCTTTAGATACAGAATTCTGATCACACTATGCACCTAAATGTTTCACCATGTTTTTGCCAGCCCCACCATCTTACAGCTGATGTTAGGACAGTATGACTGATATGAGGTGCAGTCTAATGGTCGTGAGGGAAAGCAGTGGTCTACCTGCTCTGTCCTGGCAGGAAATCAGAATGAAATAGAGAACCCTACACATGTGAGAGGTCTTGTTACCTTACTTATTTAAACACCCTTGTACTTAATAAACACACATATATTACTTATTTCACTATACCATCACAATTGGTCAATTGTTTTATTACAAAATAATTATATTCCCATTTGTTTATGTCTCAAATGCGTACACTCTTTTAGAACACATCCATAGATCCTGGTAACTTCAATAGTTAAGATCTGTCTGTAATAAACACATCCCCACCCATGACCTTTTCATCTCAAATTCATTACATCTAGCCATCACTGAGACTTGGATTATCCCCTCTGACACAGTTTCTCCCGCTGCTCTCTGCTGGGGGTCTCACGTACTCACACACTTCCGACCTGGGGGTCACCATGGTGGTGGTGTTGGGCTCCTAATATCATCTAGCTACTCATACCAATTCATACCACCAGAACCATCCCTTACATTCTCTACATTTGAGGTCCATGCTATACGCCTCTTTCAACCTGTTCAGCTTCGAGTAGCTGTCATTTACCGCCCCCCCCTGGCATGCCCTCCAAATTTCTTGACAACTTTGCTTCCTGGCTTCCTCACTTCCTCTCTTCAGACATTCCCTCCATTATCCTAGGTGATTTCAACATCCCTATCGATAACCCCACAAAATCACCTGCCTCTAAACTCCTTAACCTCACCTCTTCTCTTGGTCTCTCCCAGTGGACCTCCTCCCCCTTCCATGTGAGTGGGAGCTCACTGGATATGGGGGTATTCCAAGTTGATCGCAGCAACAAATTTTTTAGCAGTTGGGCAAAACCATGTGCACTGCAGGGGAGGCAGATATAACATGTGCAGAGAGAGATAGATTTGGGTGTGGTGAGTTCAATCTGCAATCTAAATTGCAGTGTAAAAATAAAGCAGCCAGTATTTACCCTGCACAGAAACAAAAGAACCCACCCAAATCTAACTCTCTCTGCAAATGTTATATCTGCCCCCCCCCCCCCCCCTGCAGTGCACATGGTTTTGCCCAACTGCTAAAAAAAATTCCTGCTGCGATCAACTTGGAATTACCCCCATGGTCTTCACTCACCGCTGTGATCTTTCTGATTTCTCCAACCCCCTGTTCCCCCTCTCTGACCATCACCTGCTCATTTTTAACCTATCTCTATCTGCTTCTCCATCTCTACCACCTAAGACTACTATCACAAAATGTAACATTGAGGCTATTGACACCACTTCCCTATCCTCCCTGTTTGACTCACTCCTCTCTCCTATACTCTCTCTTTCCTGCCAGAACAAGCTACTTCCCTATACAATGCATCCCTTATCTCTGCTCTTGACTCTGTCGCCCCTCCAACCACTATTCACCCTCGCAGATCGACACCTCAACCCTGGCACACCAAATGCACCAGATATCTGCAAAAATGCTCACGTACCGCTGAGCGACAGTGGAGGAAATCACGCTCTAAGGCCGACTTCCTCTGCTACAAATTTATGCTCTCATCCTACTTTGCTGCCTTACCCTCTCTAAACAATCTTACTTCAAAAACCTCATCTCCTCCCAATCCTCAAACCCCCGGAACCTCTTTGCCACTGACAACTCACTCCTCTGCCCACCCCCGCCTCAACTCCCCTCTTCTTTTTCTGCTCTTGACTTTGCCACCTACAGATGTAGCCACCTTTATCTTGACTGGCTGAGGCGTTTGTCCCGATCGAGCATACGCAGCGTAGGGAGGCGCGCCTAGTCACAGAGAGGCGTACCTAATCGCACGGAGGCAGACAGAGCGTTTGGCGTTACCTTTACGTGTAATACCTGCGATCAGCCACCAGATGTCGCTTTTTACAATCACCACTGAGCATGCGTGTGGTCTCCCGTAAAATACAATACTGAAATATATAATAAGGACTACTTTACTAAGGCGTCTCATTACGCTGCATACAGTAAATACTCATTACGCTGCATTATTTAATACAGTATATACAATACAGACACAGATAGTACAGCATACAGTATATGATCCATCTACAGTACTTTATGAATATGTGAGCGTCCAAGTCCCGCAGACAAAACAACAGAAAACCAGTAGTGTACACTGTCGCAAATGGACGTGTTAGAAGTTCACTATTGCCTCTTGAGATTAGGAATTTTGTACAGTATGTTAGCGTCCTAATCCCGTAGTCATTACAGCATAATCAAAACCAATGGATTTATTCATCTGTCTGCGGCGAAGTGGTGAAGTGTTCCGCTTCCTATACTCAGAGTCCTGAGTTCGATTTCTAAAGTACAAATGCATGTTAGTTTTTTCCAGACACTGTATTATTTTTTTTATTCACATAAACCAGGGCAAAGCTGCATGAGCGGTTCTACTGTTAAGGTTCTATGCACCGTAAAGTACACATACAATTCTGTAGCTGGGCAGACTCAATAGAAATGGCTACCACCTATGACTCCTTGCCCCACAGAGGCCCTAGGCTACGGAGCAAGTAACAGTCCAGATTTTACAGGCTATGGGGCAATACTGAAGGAGCGTCACAATCCCCTAGCTAAAATACACAGGGGCGATAGGGATAAGCTAGGTCTGCACATTACGGTACACCGGACTCAATCGCATAGCACACTGGCAAAATGACCATTACCCCTGAACCCCCACCTCGTGGCAGGCAGCGATGGCTACGGGGCAATGCTGAAGGAGCGTCACAATCCCCTAGCCAAAATACACAGGGGCGATAGAGATAAGTGAGGTCTATGCACATTACGTTACACCGGGCTCGATCGCATGGCAAACTGACAAAACACAAGTTTTACATAAAGCAGGGCAAAGCTGCAGGAGAGTTTCTACTGTCAAGGTTCTATGCACTTTACAGTACACATACAATTCTATAGCAGGGCAAACTCAATTGAAATGGCTACCGCCTGTGACTCCTAGCTCCATGGAGGCACTCGGCTATGGAGCAAGTAACAGCACAGATTTGAAGCAATGCTGAAGGAGCGTCAGAATCCCCTAGCTAAAATACACAGGGGTGATAGGGATAAGCGAGGTCAATGCACATAACGATACACCGCAAAGTACCCCATGGTTTTGATTATGCCTTTTCTTTGAACACGGTATTTTCCACTGCCTAGCCCTACCCCCATCCCACTTTCCTCTTCCCCCCTGGGAGCCTGCAAAGTACATGCAGTAGACAGGGAGGGAGTTCCGAACAGGTTACAAGACATGTGCAACAGTATACTACTGTATGTAGGAAAATCCACCGCCCACTCTGATTTATGTGAAACCTGTGTGCACCCGTCCATTGAATGTATAACAAAGAAAAATAATAATAATAAAGTGAATGTTACAGGAACACATTAAAAAAAGGTTGGCACTTCCTTCCCATTGGTGTTGGTTTTTGCCTTAGGGGACTCGGACGTTAATACTTGTATTTCAAAAGCACAGTGTTTTCCACCGCCTCTCCCTACCCCCATCGCCCTTCCCCCCTGGGAGCCTGCACAGGTCATGCAGTGGACAGGGAGGGAGTTCAGGTCAGGTACAATACACAAATGCTGACGATCTACAGTACTGTGTTGCTCAGTTAGTTGCGTCGGAATACACTAATTTATACTCATTACCGCTGTGTATTTGTATATAGCGGAATGAATCGCTGCTGCAGATTTACTTTGATTTATGTGAAACCTGTGTGCACCCTTTCATTGAATGTACAACAAAGAAAAAAAAAAATAAAGTGAATGTCACGGGAACATAGAAAAAAAAAAGGTTGGCACTTTGTGACTCTCAGCATGGGAGGTGGGAGCCTTCATCACTAGGTTGGTATGGAAGGGGAGACAATTAGCTACCGGAGGGTACCAACCCCAAGTTTCTGTGACCCCCACAAGGCTCATGGCAAGCGTCGGAACCTATGGTGGGTCTGAATTAACGGTCCCATTATAGTCTATGGGAAAATGGGTCCACTTTGCGTACTGATATCTCTAGTTCTGGGTGTACCAGAGACTCAGGACTTGTACCATACAAAAGAGGAGACTCTTGGCTTTCGGGGCAGACCAACCACTAGTTTATGTGACACTGGGAAGGGAAACGGGAAGCAACCGTGTTTCGGATCCCATCCAGTTGTCCGCCTAGCTTGCACAGGATACAGGGTTTCTGGCTAGATAGGAAATACTGTACAGAAATGCTAAGCATGGTATATTTGACATCCAGGAACATAGGGAGGAGTTTTTATCTCACTCCATTATACTTAGAAAAATTACACTTGCCACTGTACGTTACAAGCGGTTTGTGCTAATTAGTACACTAGTAGAACATACTGTACAGAGATACTAAGTACAGTGATTTGGCATCCACGAACTTAGGGAGGAGCTTTAATCTCTCCATTGTAATCTATCTAAGTATAATGGAGAGAGATAAAAGCTCCTCCCTAAATTCCTGGATGCCAAATTACTGTCTTTAGTATCTCTGTACTCTATGTTCTACTAGTGTACTAATTAGCTGTTTGTGCTAATTAGTACCCTAATAGAAAATACTATGCAAAGATACTAAGGATGGTGATTTGGCAACCAGGAACTTAGGGAGGAGCTTTTATCTCTCTATATTATACATAGAAAGATTAAAATTGCCACTGTACGTTACAAGCTGTTCGTGCTAATTAGTACACTAGTAGAACATACTGTACAGAGATAATAAGTACAGTGATTTGGCATCCACGAACTTAGGGAGGAGCTTTAATCTCTCCATTGTAATCTATCTAAGTATAATGGAGAGAGATAAAAGCTCCTCCCTTAATTTCTGGATGCCAAATTACTGTCCTTAGTATCTCTGTACTCTATGTTCTACTAGTGTACTAATTAGCACGAACAGCTTGTAACATAGAGTGGCAAGTTTAATCATTCTATGTATAATGGAGAGAGATAAAAGCTCCTCAATAAGTTTCTGGATACAAAATCACCATACTTAGTATCTCTGTACAGTATGTTCTATTAGGGTACCAATTAGCTGTTTGTGCTAATTAGTACCCTAATAGAAAATACTATGCAGAGATACTAAGGATGGTGATTTGGCAACCAGGAACTTAGGGAGGAGCTTTTATCTCTCTATATTATACATAGTAAGATTAAAATTGCCACTGTACGTTACAAGCTGTTTGTGCTAATTAGTACCCTAATAGAAAATACTATGCAAAGATACTAAGGATGGTGATTTGGCAACCAGGAACTTAGGGAGGAGCTTTTATCTCTCTATATTATACATAGAAAGATTAAAATTGCCACTGTACGTTACAAGCTGTTTGTGCTAATTAGTACACTAGTAGAACATACTGTACAGAGATACTAAGTACAGTGATTTGGCATCCACGAATTTAGGGAGGAGCTTTAATCTCTCCATTGTAATCTATCTAAGTATAATGGAGAGAGATAAAAGCTCCTCCCTAAATTCCTGGATGCCAAATTACTGTCCTTAGTATCTCTAGTACACTAGTAGAACATAGAGTACAATTAGCTGTTTGTGCTAATTAGTACCCTAATAGAAAATACTATGCAAAGATACTAAGGATGGTGATTTGGCAACCAGGAACTTAGGGAGGAGCTTTTATCTCTCTATATTATACATAGAAAGATTAAAATTGCCAGTGTACATTACAAGCTGTTCGTGCTAATTAGTACACTAGTAGAACATACTGTACAGAGATACTAAGTACAGTGATTTGGCATCCACGAATTTAGGGAGGAGCTTTAATCTCTCCATTGTAATCTATCTAAGTATAATGGAGAGAGATAAAAGCTCCTCCCTAAATTCCTGGATGCCAAATTACTGTCCTTAGTATCTCTGTACTCTATGTTCTACTAGTGTACTAATTAGCACGAACAGCTTGTAACATAGAGTGGCAAGTTTAATCTTTCTATGTATAATGGAGAGAGATAAAAGCTCCTCAGTAAGTTCCTGGATGCCAAATCACCGTACTTAGTAACTCTGTACAGTATGTTCTATTAGGGTACTAATTAGCTGTTTGTGCTAATTAGTACCCTAATAGAAAATACTATGCAGAAATACTAAGGACGGTGATTTGGCATCTAGTAACTTACAGAGGAGCTTTTATCTCTCCATTATACATAGAAAGATTAAACTTGCCACTGTACGTTACAACCTGTTCATGCTAATTTGTGCACTAGTATAACATACTGTACAGAGATACTAAGGACAGTGATTTGGCATCCACGAACTTAGGGAGGAGCTTTAATCTCTATCCATTGTAATCTTTCTAAGTATAATGGAGAGAGATAAAAACTCCTCCCTAACTTCCTGAATGCCAAATTACCATCCTTAGTATCTCTGTACTCTATGTTCTACTAGTGTACTAATTAGCACGAACAGCTTGTAATGTAGAGTGGCAAGTTTAATCTTTCTATGTATAATGGAGAGAGATGAAAGCTCCTCTGTAAGTTCCTAGATGCCAAATCAACGTCCTTAGTATCTCTGTACAGTATGTTCTACTAGTGTATTAATTAGCACGAACAGCTTGTAACGTACAGTGGCAAGTTTAACCTTTCTATGTATAATATAGAGAGATAAAAGCTCCTCCCTAAGTTCCTGGTTGCCAAATCACTGTGCTTAGTATCTCTGTATAATATTTTCTATTAGGGTACTAATATAATATACTTAGTAACTCTGTACAGTATGTTCTATTAGGGTACTAATTAGCTGTTTGTGCTAATTAGTACCCTAATAGAAAATACTGTACAGAGATACTAAGGACGGTGATTTGGCATCCAGGAACTTACTGAGGAGCTTTTATCTCTCTCCATTATACATAGAAAGATTAAACTTGCCGCTGTACTTTACAAGCTGTTCTTGCTAATTAGTACCCTAATAGAACATACTGTACAGAGATACTAAGTACGGTGATTTGGCATCCAATTAAAAGCTGTTTATGCTAATTAGTACACTAGTATAACATACTGTACAGAGGTACTAAGGACGGTGACTTGGCATCCAGGAACTTACTGAGGAGCTTTGATCTCTCCATTATACATAGAAAAATTAAACTTGCCACTGTACTTTACAAGCTGTTCATGCTAATTAGTACACTAGAAGAACATACTGGGGACTCGGACTCATACAGTACTTGCATTTCAAAAGCACAGTATTTTCCACCGCCTCCCACTAGCCTATCGCCCTTCCCCCCTGGGATCCTGCACAGGTCATGCAGTAGACAGGGAGGGGGTTATTCACATAAACCAGGGCAAAGCTGCAGGAGCAGTTGTACTGTTAAGGGTCTATGCACCATATGGTACACATACAATTCTGTAGCAGGGCAGACTCAATTGAAATGGCTACCGCCTGTGACTCCTCGCCCAATGGAGGCCCTCGGCTATGGATCAAGTAACAGCACAGATTTGGTAGGTCACGGGGCAATGCTGAAGGAGCGTCAGAATCCCCTAGCTAAAATACACAGGGGTGATAGGGATAAGTGAGGTCTTTGCACATAACGATACACCGCAAAGTTCCCCATGGTTTTGATTATGCCTTTTCTTTGAACACGGTATTTTCCACTGCCTCACCCTACCCCCATCCCTCTTTCCCCTTCTCCCCTGGGAGCCTGCAAAGTACATGCAGTAGACAGGGAGGGAGTTCCGATCAGGTTACAAGACATGTGCAACAGTATACTACTGTATGTAGGAAAATCCACCGCCCACTCTGATTTATGTGAAACCTGTGTGCACCCTTCCATTGAATGTATAACAAAGAAAAATAATAATAATAAAGTGAATGTTACAGGAACACATTAAAAAAAGGTTGACACTTCCTTCCCATTGGTGTTGGTTTATGCCTTAGGGGACTCGGACGCTAATACTTGTATTTCAAAAGCACAGTATTTTCCACCGCCTCTCCCTACCCCCATCGCCCTTCCCCCCTGGGAGCCTGCCCAGGTCATGCAGTGGACAGGGAGGGAGTTCAGGTCAGGTAAAATACAGAAATGCCGATGATCTACAGTACTGTGTTGCTCAGTTAGTTGCGTCGGAATACACTAATTTATACTCATTACCGCTGTGTATTTGTATATAGCGGAATGAATCGCTGCTGCAGATTTACTTTAATTTATGTGAAACCTGTGTGCACCCTTTCATTGAATGTGTAACAAAGAAAAAATAATAATAAAGCGAATGTCACGGGAACACATAAAAAAAGGTTGGCACTTTGTGACTCTCAGCATGGGAGGTGGGAGCCTTCATCACTAGATTGGTATGGAAGGGGAGACAATTAGCTACCGGAGGGTACCAACCCCAAGTTTCTGTGACCCCCACAACGCTCATGGCAAGCATCGGAACCCATGGTGGGTCTGAATTAACGGTCCCATTATAGTCTATGGGAAAATGGGTCCACTTTGCATACTGATATCTCTAGTTCTGGGTATGCCAGAGACTCAGGACTGGTACCATACTAAAGAGGAGACTCTTGGCTTTCGGGGCAGACCAACCACTAGTTTATGTGACACTGGGAAGGGAAACGGGAAGCAACCGAGTTTCGGGTCCCCTCCAGTTGTCCGTCTAACTTGCACAGGATGCAGAGTTTCTGGCTAGATAGGAAATACTGTACAGAAATGCTAAGCATGGTAATTTGACATCCAGGAACATAGGGAGGAGTTTTTATTTCTCTCCATTATACTTAGAAAAATTACACTTGCCACTGTACCTTACAAGCTGTTTGTGCTAATTAGTACACTAGTAGAACATACTGTACAGAGATACTGACAGTGATTTGGCATCCACGAACTTAGGGAGGAGCTTTAATCTCTCTCCATTGTAATCTTTCTAAGTATAATGGAGAGAGATAAAAGCTTCTCCCTGAGTTCCTGGGTTACAAAATACCGTCTTTAGTATCTCTGTATTCTATGTTCTACTAGTGTACTAATTAGCACGAACAGCTTGTAACGTACAGTGGCAAGTTTAATATTTCTATGTATAATGGAGAGAGATAAAGTCTCCTCTGTAAGTTCCTAGATGCCAAATCACCATCCTTAGTATCTCTGTATAGTATTTTCTATTAGGGTACTAATTAGCACGGACAGCTTGTAACGTATAGCGGCAAGTTTAATCTTTCTATGTAAAATGGAGAGAGATAAAAGCTCCTCTGGAAGTTCCCAGATGCCAAATCACCATCCTTAGTATCTCTGTACAGTATGTTCTACTAGTGTACTAATTAGCACGAACAGCTTTTAACTGGATGCCAAATCACCATACTTCGTATCTCTGTACAGTATGTTCTCTTAGGGTACTAATTAGCACAAACAGCTTGTAAGGTACAGCACCAAGTTTAATCTTTCTATGTATAATGGAGAGAGATAAAAGCTCCTCAGTAAGTTCCTGGATGCCAAATCACCGTACTTAGTAACTCTGTACAGTATGTTCTATTAGGGTACTAATTAGCTGTTTGTGCTAATTAGTACCCTAATAGAAAATACTATGCAGAAATACTAAGGACGGTGATTTGGCATCTAGTAACTTACAGAGGAGCTTTTATCTCTCCATTATACATAGAAAGATTAAACTTGCCACTGTACGTTACAACCTGTTCATGCTAATTTGTACACTAGTATAACATACTGTACAGAGATACTAAGGACAGTGATTTGGCATCCACGAACTTAGGGAGGAGCTTTAATCTCTATCCATTGTAATCTTTCTAAGTATAATGGAGAGAGATAAAAACTCCTCCCTAACTTCCTGAATGCCAAATTACCATCCTTAGTATCTCTGTACTCTATGTTCTACTAGTGTACTAATTAGCACGAACAGCTTGTAATGTAGAGTGGCAAGTTTAATCTTTCTATGTATAATGGAGAGAGATGAAAGCTCCTCTGTAAGTTCCTAGATGCCAAATCAACGTCCTTAGTATCTCTGTACAGTATGTTCTACTAGTGTATTAATTAGCACGAACAGCTTGTAACGTACAGTGGCAAGTTTAACCTTTCTATGTATAATATAGAGAGATAAAAGCTCCTCCCTAAGTTCCTGGTTGCCAAATCACTGTGCTTAGTATCTCTGTATAATATTTTCTATTAGGGTACTAATATAATATACTTAGTAACTCTGTACAGTATGTTCTATTAGGGTACTAATTAGCTGTTTGTGCTAATTAGTACCCTAATAGAAAATACTGTACAGAGATACTAAGGACGGTGATTTGGTATCCAGGAACTTACTGAGGAGCTTTTATCTCTCTCCATTATACATAGAAAGATTAAACTTGCCGCTGTACTTTACAAGCTGTTCTTGCTAATTAGTACCCTAATAGAACATACTGTACAGAGATACTAAGTACGGTGATTTGGCATCCAATTAAAAGCTGTTTATGCTAATTAGTACACTAGTATAACATACTGTACAGAGGTACTAAGGACGGTGACTTGGCATCCAGGAACTTACTGAGGAGCTTTGATCTCTCCATTATACATAGAAAAATTAAACTTGCCACTGTACTTTACAAGCTGTTCATGCTAATTAGTACACTAGAAGAACATACTGGGGACTCGGACTCATACAGTACTTGCATTTCAAAAGCACAGTATTTTCCACCGCCTCCCACTAGCCTATCGCCCTTCCCCCCTGGGATCCTGCACAGGTCATGCAGTAGACAGGGAGGGGGTTATTCACATAAACCAGGGCAAAGCTGCAGGAGCAGTTGTACTGTTAAGGGTCTATGCACCATATGGTACACATACAATTCTGTAGCAGGGCAGACTCAATTGAAATGGCTACCGCCTGTGACTCCTCGCCCAATGGAGGCCCTCGGCTATGGATCAAGTAACAGCACAGATTTGGTAGGTCACGGGGCAATGCTGAAGGAGCGTCAGAATCCCCTAGCTAAAATACACAGGGGTGATAGGGATAAGTGAGGTCTTTGCACATAACGATACACCGCAAAGTTCCCCATGGTTTTGATTATGCCTTTTCTTTGAACACGGTATTTTCCACTGCCTCACCCTACCCCCATCCCTCTTTCCCCTTCTCCCCTGGGAGCCTGCAAAGTACATGCAGTAGACAGGGAGGGAGTTCCGATCAGGTTACAAGACATGTGCAACAGTATACTACTGTATGTAGGAAAATCCACCGCCCACTCTGATTTATGTGAAACCTGTGTGCACCCTTCCATTGAATGTATAACAAAGAAAAATAATAATAATAAAGTGAATGTTACAGGAACACATTAAAAAAAGGTTGACACTTCCTTCCCATTGGTGTTGGTTTATGCCTTAGGGGACTCGGACGCTAATACTTGTATTTCAAAAGCACAGTATTTTCCACCGCCTCTCCCTACCCCCATCGCCCTTCCCCCCTGGGAGCCTGCCCAGGTCATGCAGTGGACAGGGAGGGAGTTCAGGTCAGGTAAAATACAGAAATGCCGATGATCTACAGTACTGTGTTGCTCAGTTAGTTGCGTCGGAATACACTAATTTATACTCATTACCGCTGTGTATTTGTATATAGCGGAATGAATCGCTGCTGCAGATTTACTTTAATTTATGTGAAACCTGTGTGCACCCTTTCATTGAATGTGTAACAAAGAAAAAATAATAATAAAGCGAATGTCACGGGAACACATAAAAAAAGGTTGGCACTTTGTGACTCTCAGCATGGGAGGTGGGAGCCTTCATCACTAGATTGGTATGGAAGGGGAGACAATTAGCTACCGGAGGGTACCAACCCCAAGTTTCTGTGACCCCCACAACGCTCATGGCAAGCATCGGAACCCATGGTGGGTCTGAATTAACGGTCCCATTATAGTCTATGGGAAAATGGGTCCACTTTGCATACTGATATCTCTAGTTCTGGGTATGCCAGAGACTCAGGACTGGTACCATACTAAAGAGGAGACTCTTGGCTTTCGGGGCAGACCAACCACTAGTTTATGTGACACTGGGAAGGGAAACGGGAAGCAACCGAGTTTCGGGTCCCCTCCAGTTGTCCGTCTAACTTGCACAGGATGCAGAGTTTCTGGCTAGATAGGAAATACTGTACAGAAATGCTAAGCATGGTAATTTGACATCCAGGAACATAGGGAGGAGTTTTTATTTCTCTCCATTATACTTAGAAAAATTACACTTGCCACTGTACCTTACAAGCTGTTTGTGCTAATTAGTACACTAGTAGAACATACTGTACAGAGATACTGACAGTGATTTGGCATCCACGAACTTAGGGAGGAGCTTTAATCTCTCTCCATTGTAATCTTTCTAAGTATAATGGAGAGAGATAAAAGCTTCTCCCTGAGTTCCTGGGTTACAAAATACCGTCTTTAGTATCTCTGTATTCTATGTTCTACTAGTGTACTAATTAGCACGAACAGCTTGTAACGTACAGTGGCAAGTTTAATATTTCTATGTATAATGGAGAGAGATAAAGTCTCCTCTGTAAGTTCCTAGATGCCAAATCACCATCCTTAGTATCTCTGTATAGTATTTTCTATTAGGGTACTAATTAGCACGGACAGCTTGTAACGTATAGCGGCAAGTTTAATCTTTCTATGTAAAATGGAGAGAGATAAAAGCTCCTCTGGAAGTTCCCAGATGCCAAATCACCATCCTTAGTATCTCTGTACAGTATGTTCTACTAGTGTACTAATTAGCACGAACAGCTTTTAACTGGATGCCAAATCACCATACTTCGTATCTCTGTACAGTATGTTCTCTTAGGGTACTAATTAGCACAAACAGCTTGTAAGGTACAGCACCAAGTTTAATCTTTCTATGTATAATGGAGAGAGATAAAAGCTCCTCAGTAAGTTCCTGGATGCCAAATCACCGTACTTAGTAACTCTGTACAGTATGTTCTATTAGGGTACTAATTAGCTGTTTGTGCTAATTAGTACCCTAATAGAAAATACTATGCAGAAATACTAAGGACGGTGATTTGGCATCTAGTAACTTACAGAGGAGCTTTTATCTCTCCATTATACATAGAAAGATTAAACTTGCCACTGTACGTTACAACCTGTTCATGCTAATTTGTACACTAGTATAACATACTGTACAGAGATACTAAGGACAGTGATTTGGCATCCACGAACTTAGGGAGGAGCTTTAATCTCTATCCATTGTAATCTTTCTAAGTATAATGGAGAGAGATAAAAACTCCTCCCTAACTTCCTGAATGCCAAATTACCATCCTTAGTATCTCTGTACTCTATGTTCTACTAGTGTACTAATTAGCACGAACAGCTTGTAATGTAGAGTGGCAAGTTTAATCTTTCTATGTATAATGGAGAGAGATGAAAGCTCCTCTGTAAGTTCCTAGATGCCAAATCAACGTCCTTAGTATCTCTGTACAGTATGTTCTACTAGTGTATTAATTAGCACGAACAGCTTGTAACGTACAGTGGCAAGTTTAACCTTTCTATGTATAATATAGAGAGATAAAAGCTCCTCCCTAAGTTCCTGGTTGCCAAATCACTGTGCTTAGTATCTCTGTATAATATTTTCTATTAGGGTACTAATATAATATACTTAGTAACTCTGTACAGTATGTTCTATTAGGGTACTAATTAGCTGTTTGTGCTAATTAGTACCCTAATAGAAAATACTGTACAGAGATACTAAGGACGGTGATTTGGCATCCAGGAACTTACTGAGGAGCTTTTATCTCTCTCCATTATACATAGAAAGATTAAACTTGCCGCTGTACTTTACAAGCTGTTCTTGCTAATTAGTACCCTAATAGAACATACTGTACAGAGATACTAAGTACGGTGATTTGGCATCCAATTAAAAGCTGTTTATGCTAATTAGTACACTAGTATAACATACTGTACAGAGGTACTAAGGACGGTGACTTGGCATCCAGGAACTTACTGAGGAGCTTTGATCTCTCCATTATACATAGAAAAATTAAACTTGCCACTGTACTTTACAAGCTGTTCATGCTAATTAGTACACTAGAAGAACATACTGGGGACTCGGACTCATACAGTACTTGCATTTCAAAAGCACAGTATTTTCCACCGCCTCCCACTAGCCTATCGCCCTTCCCCCCTGGGATCCTGCACAGGTCATGCAGTAGACAGGGAGGGGGTTATTCACATAAACCAGGGCAAAGCTGCAGGAGCAGTTGTACTGTTAAGGGTCTATGCACCATATGGTACACATACAATTCTGTAGCAGGGCAGACTCAATTGAAATGGCTACCGCCTGTGACTCCTCGCCCAATGGAGGCCCTCGGCTATGGATCAAGTAACAGCACAGATTTGGTAGGTCACGGGGCAATGCTGAAGGAGCGTCAGAATCCCCTAGCTAAAATACACAGGGGTGATAGGGATAAGTGAGGTCTTTGCACATAACGATACACCGCAAAGTTCCCCATGGTTTTGATTATGCCTTTTCTTTGAACACGGTATTTTCCACTGCCTCACCCTACCCCCATCCCTCTTTCCCCTTCTCCCCTGGGAGCCTGCAAAGTACATGCAGTAGACAGGGAGGGAGTTCCGATCAGGTTACAAGACATGTGCAACAGTATACTACTGTATGTAGGAAAATCCACCGCCCACTCTGATTTATGTGAAACCTGTGTGCACCCTTCCATTGAATGTATAACAAAGAAAAATAATAATAATAAAGTGAATGTTACAGGAACACATTAAAAAAAGGTTGACATTTCCTTCCCATTGGTGTTGGTTTATGCCTTAGGGGACTCGGACGCTAATACTTGTATTTCAAAAGCACAGTATTTTCCACCGCCTCTCCCTACCCCCATCGCCCTTCCCCCCTGGGAGCCTGCCCAGGTCATGCAGTGGACAGGGAGGGAGTTCAGGTCAGGTAAAATACAGAAATGCCGATGATCTACAGTACTGTGTTGCTCAGTTAGTTGCGTCGGAATACACTAATTTATACTCATTACCGCTGTGTATTTGTATATAGCGGAATGAATCGCTGCTGCAGATTTACTTTAATTTATGTGAAACCTGTGTGCACCCTTTCATTGAATGTGTAACAAAGAAAAAATAATAATAAAGCGAATGTCACGGGAACACATAAAAAAAGGTTGGCACTTTGTGACTCTCAGCATGGGAGGTGGGAGCCTTCATCACTAGATTGGTATGGAAGGGGAGACAATTAGCTACCGGAGGGTACCAACCCCAAGTTTCTGTGACCCCCACAACGCTCATGGCAAGCATCGGAACCCATGGTGGGTCTGAATTAACGGTCCCATTATAGTCTATGGGAAAATGGGTCCACTTTGCATACTGATATCTCTAGTTCTGGGTATGCCAGAGACTCAGGACTGGTACCATACTAAAGAGGAGACTCTTGGCTTTCGGGGCAGACCAACCACTAGTTTATGTGACACTGGGAAGGGAAACGGGAAGCAACCGAGTTTCGGGTCCCCTCCAGTTGTCCGTCTAACTTGCACAGGATGCAGAGTTTCTGGCTAGATAGGAAATACTGTACAGAAATGCTAAGCATGGTAATTTGACATCCAGGAACATAGGGAGGAGTTTTTATTTCTCTCCATTATACTTAGAAAAATTACACTTGCCACTGTACCTTACAAGCTGTTTGTGCTAATTAGTACACTAGTAGAACATACTGTACAGAGATACTGACAGTGATTTGGCATCCACGAACTTAGGGAGGAGCTTTAATCTCTCTCCATTGTAATCTTTCTAAGTATAATGGAGAGAGATAAAAGCTTCTCCCTGAGTTCCTGGGTTACAAAATACCGTCTTTAGTATCTCTGTATTCTATGTTCTACTAGTGTACTAATTAGCACGAACAGCTTGTAACGTACAGTGGCAAGTTTAATATTTCTATGTATAATGGAGAGAGATAAAGTCTCCTCTGTAAGTTCCTAGATGCCAAATCACCATCCTTAGTATCTCTGTATAGTATTTTCTATTAGGGTACTAATTAGCACGGACAGCTTGTAACGTATAGCGGCAAGTTTAATCTTTCTATGTAAAATGGAGAGAGATAAAAGCTCCTCTGGAAGTTCCCAGATGCCAAATCACCATCCTTAGTATCTCTGTACAGTATGTTCTACTAGTGTACTAATTAGCACGAACAGCTTTTAACTGGATGCCAAATCACCATACTTCGTATCTCTGTACAGTATGTTCTCTTAGGGTACTAATTAGCACAAACAGCTTGTAAGGTACAGCACCAAGTTTAATCTTTCTATGTATAATGGAGAGAGATAAAAGCTCCTCAGTAAGTTCCTGGATGCCAAATCACCGTACTTAGTAACTCTGTACAGTATGTTCTATTAGGGTACTAATTAGCTGTTTGTGCTAATTAGTACCCTAATAGAAAATACTATGCAGAAATACTAAGGACGGTGATTTGGCATCTAGTAACTTACAGAGGAGCTTTTATCTCTCCATTATACATAGAAAGATTAAACTTGCCACTGTACGTTACAACCTGTTCATGCTAATTTGTACACTAGTATAACATACTGTACAGAGATACTAAGGACAGTGATTTGGCATCCACGAACTTAGGGAGGAGCTTTAATCTCTATCCATTGTAATCTTTCTAAGTATAATGGAGAGAGATAAAAACTCCTCCCTAACTTCCTGAATGCCAAATTACCATCCTTAGTATCTCTGTACTCTATGTTCTACTAGTGTACTAATTAGCACGAACAGCTTGTAATGTAGAGTGGCAAGTTTAATCTTTCTATGTATAATGGAGAGAGATGAAAGCTCCTCTGTAAGTTCCTAGATGCCAAATCAACGTCCTTAGTATCTCTGTACAGTATGTTCTACTAGTGTATTAATTAGCACGAACAGCTTGTAACGTACAGTGGCAAGTTTAACCTTTCTATGTATAATATAGAGAGATAAAAGCTCCTCCCTAAGTTCCTGGTTGCCAAATCACTGTGCTTAGTATCTCTGTATAATATTTTCTATTAGGGTACTAATATAATATACTTAGTAACTCTGTACAGTATGTTCTATTAGGGTACTAATTAGCTGTTTGTGCTAATTAGTACCCTAATAGAAAATACTGTACAGAGATACTAAGGAAGGTGATTTGGCATCCAGGAACTTACTGAGGAGCTTTTATCTCTCTCCATTATACATAGAAAGATTAAACTTGCCGCTGTACTTTACAAGCTGTTCTTGCTAATTAGTACCCTAATAGAACATACTGTACAGAGATACTAAGTACGGTGATTTGGCATCCAATTAAAAGCTGTTTATGCTAATTAGTACACTAGTATAACATACTGTACAGAGGTACTAAGGACGGTGACTTGGCATCCAGGAACTTACTGAGGAGCTTTGATCTCTCCATTATACATAGAAAAATTAAACTTGCCACTGTACTTTACAAGCTGTTCATGCTAATTAGTACACTAGAAGAACATACTGGGGACTCGGACTCATACAGTACTTGCATTTCAAAAGCACAGTATTTTCCACCGCCTCCCACTAGCCTATCGCCCTTCCCCCCTGGGATCCTGCACAGGTCATGCAGTAGACAGGGAGGGGGTTATTCACATAAACCAGGGCAAAGCTGCAGGAGCAGTTGTACTGTTAAGGGTCTATGCACCATATGGTACACATACAATTCTGTAGCAGGGCAGACTCAATTGAAATGGCTACCGCCTGTGACTCCTCGCCCAATGGAGGCCCTCGGCTATGGATCAAGTAACAGCACAGATTTGGTAGGTCACGGGGCAATGCTGAAGGAGCGTCAGAATCCCCTAGCTAAAATACACAGGGGTGATAGGGATAAGTGAGGTCTTTGCACATAACGATACACCGCAAAGTTCCCCATGGTTTTGATTATGCCTTTTCTTTGAACACGGTATTTTCCACTGCCTCACCCTACCCCCATCCCTCTTTCCCCTTCTCCCCTGGGAGCCTGCAAAGTACATGCAGTAGACAGGGAGGGAGTTCCGATCAGGTTACAAGACATGTGCAACAGTATACTACTGTATGTAGGAAAATCCACCGCCCACTCTGATTTATGTGAAACCTGTGTGCACCCTTCCATTGAATGTATAACAAAGAAAAATAATAATAATAAAGTGAATGTTACAGGAACACATTAAAAAAAGGTTGACATTTCCTTCCCATTGGTGTTGGTTTATGCCTTAGGGGACTCGGACGCTAATACTTGTATTTCAAAAGCACAGTATTTTCCACCGCCTCTCCCTACCCCCATCGCCCTTCCCCCCTGGGAGCCTGCCCAGGTCATGCAGTGGACAGGGAGGGAGTTCAGGTCAGGTAAAATACAGAAATGCCGATGATCTACAGTACTGTGTTGCTCAGTTAGTTGCGTCGGAATACACTAATTTATACTCATTACCGCTGTGTATTTGTATATAGCGGAATGAATCGCTGCTGCAGATTTACTTTAATTTATGTGAAACCTGTGTGCACCCTTTCATTGAATGTGTAACAAAGAAAAAATAATAATAAAGCGAATGTCACGGGAACACATAAAAAAAAGGTTGGCACTTTGTGACTCTCAGCATGGGAGGTGGGAGCCTTCATCACTAGATTGGTATGGAAGGGGAGACAATTAGCTACCGGAGGGTACCAACCCCAAGTTTCTGTGACCCCCACAACGCTCATGGCAAGCATCGGAACCCATGGTGGGTCTGAATTAACGGTCCCATTATAGTCTATGGGAAAATGGGTCCACTTTGCATACTGATATCTCTAGTTCTGGGTATGCCAGAGACTCAGGACTGGTACCATACTAAAGAGGAGACTCTTGGCTTTCGGGGCAGACCAACCACTAGTTTATGTGACACTGGGAAGGGAAACGGGAAGCAACCGAGTTTCGGGTCCCCTCCAGTTGTCCGTCTAACTTGCACAGGATGCAGAGTTTCTGGCTAGATAGGAAATACTGTACAGAAATGCTAAGCATGGTAATTTGACATCCAGGAACATAGGGAGGAGTTTTTATCTCTCTCCATTATACTTAGAAAAATTACACTTGCCACTGTACCTTACAAGCTGTTTGTGCTAATTAGTACACTAGTAGAACATACTGTACAGAGATACTGACAGTGATTTGGCATCCACGAACTTAGGGAGGAGCTTTAATCTCTCTCCATTGTAATCTTTCTAAGTATAATGGAGAGAGATAAAAGCTTCTCCCTGAGTTCCTGGGTTACAAAATACCGTCTTTAGTATCTCTGTATTCTATGTTCTACTAGTGTACTAATTAGCACGAACAGCTTGTAACGTACAGTGGCAAGTTTAATATTTCTATGTATAATGGAGAGAGATAAAGTCTCCTCTGTAAGTTCCTAGATGCCAAATCACCATCCTTAGTATCTCTGTATAGTATTTTCTATTAGGGTACTAATTAGCACGGACAGCTTGTAACGTATAGCGGCAAGTTTAATCTTTCTATGTAAAATGGAGAGAGATAAAAGCTCCTCTGGAAGTTCCCAGATGCCAAATCACCATCCTTAGTATCTCTGTACAGTATGTTCTACTAGTGTATTAATTAGCACGAACAGCTTTTAACTGGATGCCAAATCACCATACTTCGTATCTCTGTACAGTATGTTCTCTTAGGGTACTAATTAGCACAAACAGCTTGTAAGGTACAGCACCAAGTTTAATCTTTCTATGTATAATGGAGAGAGATAAAAGCTCCTCAGTAAGTTCCTGGATGCCAAATCACTGTACTTAGTAACTCTGTACAGTATGTTCTATTAGGGTACTAATTAGCTGTTTGTGCTAATTAGTACCCTAATAGAAAATACTATGCAGAGATACTAAGGATGGTGATTTGGCAACCAGGAACTTAGGGAGGAGCTTTTATCTCTCTATATTATACATAGAAAGATTAAAATTGCCACTGTACGTTACAAGCTGTTCGTGCTAATTAGTACACTAGTATAATATACTGTACACAGATACTAAGGACACTAAGGACAGTGATTTGTCATCCACGAACTTAGGGAGGAGCTTTAATCTCTCCATTGTCATCTTTCTTAGTATAATGGAGAGAGATAAAAGCTCCTCCCTAAATTCCTGGATGCCCAATTACTGTCCTTAGTATCTCTGTACTCTATGTTCTACTAGTGTACTAATTAGCACGAACAGCTTGTAACGTAGAGTGGCAAGTTTAATCTTTCTATGTATAATGGAGAGAGATAAAAGCTAGTGTACTAGTTAGCATGAACAGCTGTTTTACCGGATGCCAAATCACCGTACTTAGTATCTCTGTACAGTATGTTCTATTAGGGTACTAATTAGCTGTTTGTGCTTGTTCACGGGAACACATTAAAAAAAAAAGGTTGGCAATTCCTTCCCATTGGTGTTGGTTTATGCCTTAGGGGACTCAGACGCTCGCATTTGTTAAGCACGGTATTTTCCACCGCCTCCTGCTAGCCCATCGCCCTTCCCCCCTGGGAGCCTGCACAGATCATGCAGTGGACAGGGAAGGACTTCAGGTCCTGTGCAATACACAAACGCCGAAGATCTACAGTACTGTTTTGCTCACTCAGAATACACTCATTTCTACTCATTACCGCTGTGTAGATGCATTTAGTGTAAAGAATCGCTCCTGCAGATCTACTCTGATTTATGTGAAACTTGTGTGCATCCTTCCATTGGATGTATTAGAGAGAAAAAAAAAATATTAAAGTGAATGTCACGGGAACACATTAAAAAAATAAGGTTGTCACTTTCTTCCCATTGGTGTTGGTTTATGCCGTAGGGGACTCGGACGCTCATATATTTGCATTTCAAAGGCACAGTATTTTCCATCGTCTCCCCCTACCCCCATCGCCCTTCACCCTGGGAGCCTGCACAGATCATGCAGTAGACAGGGAGGGAATTCAGGTCCTGTGCAATACACAAACGCCGAAGATCTACTGTACTGTTTTGCTCAATTCGTTGCATCAGAATACACTCATTTCTACTCATTGCCGCTATGTAGTTGCATTTAGCGTAAAGAATCGCTCCTGCAGATGTACTCTGATTTATATGTAACTTGTGTGCACCTTTCCATTGACTGTCTTACAATGAAAATAAAATAATACAGTATATTATTACAATTAAAAAAAAAAAAGGCACATCAGGTCTCGAACCCTGGACCCCCAGCGTGGGAGGTGGGAGCCTTCATCGCTAGCCCACAACGCCTCATGAGAGATTCCCAATTTCATGTGTAAAAGTACAGCAAACAGCGCCCGGCCGCCTCCCCATTGGTGTTGGTTTATGCCTTAGGGGACTCAGACGCTCGCATTTGTAAAGCACGGTATTTTCCATCGCCTCCCGCTAGCCCACCATTCCCATTATGCCTTAGGGAACTCAGACGCTCATGTACTGTACATGTATTTTAAAAGCAGTGTAGGTCACCATCTTTTTCCACCACCTCCCGTTACGCCTACAGTATTAACATTACAGTCGTCACTGACCAATTGCCAGAGCTGTAGATCAATCCGCCACTATACTGTACGATCGAAAGTACTGGATTAGTGGAGCATTAGCCACCCAGTGGTGGAGATGTGTAATGCATGCTGAGTATCTAGAATCGCCTCAACGCGCCTGCCTGTGATTAAACTCAGCTATCGCCTTAGCGTGACTAAACGTCCGTCTTGGCGGAGAATCGGTCAAGATAAAGGTGGCTACATCTGTACTTCACATCCAAAATTGACTCCATTTGTCAGGACATAACATCCCTTCAGAATCTGTGCAACCCCCCACCTCTATTTCCCAACCCCCTTCTCCTTCCCTCCTACCAACTCTGACATCTTTCTTCCCTTTATCTGGAGAGGAAGCTATGGTCCTCATCCAATCCTCACCCACCTCCACCTCCCCACTTGAACCTATTCCCTCACACCTTCTCCGCTTCCTCTCGTCTTCTGCCTGTTCCCATCTTGCCCATCTACTCTCATCAGGCACTGTCCCTTCTGCCTTCAAGCATGCACTTGTCTCCCCTATTCTTAAAAAACCTGCCCTTGATCCAACCAATCTCTCCAACTACTGACCAATCTCTCTCCTCCCTTTTGCTTCCAAACTCCTTGAGCATATTGTCTACAACCGCCTCACTGTCTTTCTTTCTTCCCACTCACTGCTTGACTCTTTCCAGTCTGGTTTCCGTCCTCTGCACTCCACTGAAACTTCCCTCATGAAAGTCTGCAATGACCTTCTTGCTGCTAAATCCAGGGGCCACTACTTTGTGCTTATTCTACTTGACCTCTTTGCGGCTTTTTACACTGTGGACCACTACTCCCTTGGTTTGCATGATACTGCTCTCTCCTGGCTGTCCTCCTACCTTTCTGACCGTTCCTTCTCTGTCTCCTCTCATGACTCCACCTCCCCGCCACTTCCTCTAACAGTAGGCGTCCCCAAGGTTCTGTTCTTGGGCCTCTCCTTTTCTCTCTCTACACATCCTCATTAGGTGAGCTCATTAGCTCTTTTGACTTACAATATCATCTCTTCGCTGATGATATTCAAATCTACCTTTCCTCCCCTGACCTCTCCCCTGCTCTCCTCATTTGTATCTCCAACTGTCTCTCTGCTATCTCCTCCTGGATGTCCCAGCGCTTTCGTAAACTTAACATGTCTAATACTAAGCTGATCATCTTCCCTTCCTCCCGCATAACCTCACTTCTCACAATTTCATTATCCATTGATGGCACAACTATGTCCTCTAGCCACCAAGTGTGATGTCTTGGAGTAATCTTAGACTCCTCCCTCTCCTTCAAACCACACATTCAGTACCTCTCACAAATCTGCGCTTACATCTCAAAAATATCTCCAGGATCAGACCCTTTCTCACCCAGGACGCTACTAAGACCCTCATCCACTCACTGGTCATCTCCAGATTGGACTACTGCAATCTCCTCCTATCTGGCCTCCCTCAAAAATGCCTCTCTCCACTCCAATTTATCCTCAATGCTGCTGCCCATCTCATCTTCCTCACCAAACGTACTACATCTACATACCCTCTCTTTCAGGACCCTCACTGGCTACCCTTCCCATTCAGAATCCAATTCAAGCTTCTCACACTCACCTACAAAGCCCTCACCCACTCTTCTCCCTCTTACATCTCTGAACTTATCTCTCTTTACGTTCCCACCCGTCTTCTTCTCCTTGCTAATGCACGCCGTCTCTCCTGCCAACTGATTACCTCCTCCCACTCCTACCTACAAGATTTTGCATGTGCTGCTCCCTATCTCTGGAATGCTCTACCTCTCTACAAAACTTCAAAAGGGCTCTCAAGACCCACTTCTTCACCAAACCCAGCCAACTCTCCTCCTAACCAGGGCCAAATTAAGGACCACACAGGCCTGGAGCTGAAAATATTCAAGGGCCTATACTGAAAAGGAGAGGCGATGTGACCAGTGCTGTGTGAATGTGGCCAGTGCCATGTGGGCGTGTACACCCTGTACACTATGAGCACCACTGTCACTGTCTAAATACATAAACATAGAAAAATTGGATAATTTGGGGAGAAAACAACAGGTTTTCTATTATACTTATGATTTATGATTGTTTAGCCAGCTGTTGTGCCTGGTCATCATCCTGCTGCCAGCATGATGGGCCTATTTTTATGCGGAGGCCTGGAGCTGGAGCTTCCTTCCGCCCCATTGTTAATCTGGCCCTGCTCCTAACCCTCTTTTCTGTGCTCACTGTCTACCCCTTCTGTGTAGCAGTGTAGCAGGGACGTCTTCCCTCATGTGTCTTTCCTTTTCTTACTTACACTACTGTATCTTGTATTCCATACCCCCTTTGATGGCACTGGTTTTATATACCTGTCCTACAGTATATTATCTTGAGCTATAAGTTCTGTTTTCTTGTTTGCTCATTTGATTATGTACTGAGTAATGGGCGCTGCGGATCCCTTGTGGCGCCATATAAAAAATAATAATTAATAATAATAATAATAATAATAATAATAATTCTGTTGCAAATTAGATTTTATTAGAATCTATTATTGCTAGCTATAATGGAGACCCAGAACAGGCTTTAAAGTAGGGGTTGGCACTCCAGCTGTTGTAGAACTACACATCCCAGCATGCTTTATCATAGTTTTGCTTTTTCGGGCTATACTAAAGCAGGGCATGCTGGAATTTGTAGTTCTGCAACAGCTGGAGGGACGTTTATTGTCCACCCCTGCTTTAGAGTCTGATTTGTTGTTTTTATGGTAGAATAATTGAAAGGAAGGAGAGAGTTATCCTTGAGTAGGAATATTGGGACAAACTAGGCCATACCCCAACCCAACCCAACCTTGGCATTTTTATTGTAAGTTAACAACACTTCTTTAGGGGCCCACAATCTAAACCTGCTGGGTAGATCTTGACTGATAGCAGTTATGATCTACCTATGCAACTACTGTAAGCACGTTTACTTATTGCCAAGGACTCATTTAATCTAACTTCATTGAATTTGCCACTCTGCCAGTGTTCGGGGGCTGATCCAAAGGTGGACGCTATTGCAGTATTCCGCCACTGTGCACACAAAGACATATCATTGGTCAGGTCTTACCATCAGAGATTGCACCAGCCCTATGGAAGCACATAATCTTCACCTCCGGGACATGGCTGCTGGTGTCAGTGTGCAACTACATCTTTAGACACAGGTGCAGACTGTAACACGCCCATGTCTGGCTAGATCCCCACCCTCCAAAGTTACCACTTAGATTTTTCTAGGATCTGCATGCAATTTCTACCTGCGTCTCAGAGAGGTAACCTTCAGCATATCTCCCAAACGTCCCCATGTCCCGCAGATGAGGGTGGCAGTTGGAGGAACCTTTGATCACCCGCTGCTCTGCTCTTCAATGCAGCGAGTGATCCCTGAATAGATGTTGTATGCACACACACTGCATCTATACAGTACAGGGAGGAGAGCCGGGGGCTGCCCAGCTGTTCAGGGAGCACTGGGCATGCCCCCAAATGCCATACAAGGGGTCTGTGCCACGAGGTCACACTAACTTTACAGAGACCATGCCTATCCCACCTGAGGCCATGCCCCCTTTCCGGGTAGCACTCGTTATGCATGATTGCTCACATATTGTGCTACAGAGCTGTTATATACAGAGGACACAACTATATGCCCCACTGTACGGATTAATTTCAGGACTTTTAGTTTAGTTAAGATTGTGAGAATTATAGTTTCCTGCATGGCAGATGGAGGTGAAATACAAAGCTGTGACTTCAGCAGCTACAGTATGTATTGAAGTCAGATGCTGCAATGGCACATTGTAGATCCTTAGTAAATGAAATGATAAGAAAGCGTATGTACAGTAATTGCAAAAATGTTTTGCTGCACACAATAATTTACAATGTCAGTTTAACAAATTAAAGTCAAACATGATGCAAATCTGGGATATACAGTAAGTAAAATGGAGAAATCTGCATTAGTAATGACTTTGTGTTGGTGTACTGATTACCATAAAAGTATATCATTAAAGATCTGTAATTAGCTTGTTTTTAAAGATTTCTTCTTAAAAAGTCCTAATGATAATGAGTTGAAGTGTACTGTTAGGCATTAAACACGTTACACGCCTTGCAAGTACTGGCACTTCTCCATGTTCCGTAAGTGCACTCTGCTGCAACTGACTAAGTGTAGGTGCGCAATGATCCACTTGTAAGTAATGAGGGACCCACATAGAGCTAGCATGATAAATACTGTATACTTAAATATTTAGTTGTTGTTACAAAAAAGGATTTACATTTTCTACATTTACTTTTTTGAATCATATAATTAATTTTGATTTAATTAAGAATGCTTAACACTCCACGCAAAATACTCTGTAATGTTACATTTAAAAAAATATAACCATCGTGTTGCCCTGAGCAGGCAGTTCCCAATAACCAAAACCTTTTACTGGAAGTGGAAACGGCAGTCCAGATGCATCACCGTAGGATATTGCGTCAATACCAGAGCTGTATCGGCACACAGGTAGGAAGAAGTCTAGAAGGTAAAATGGAGTGCGCAGGATAGGGAAGACAGAAGGCTTCTAAAAGAACAAGTAAAAGTTGTAATGAGTAAGACAAACATAACTTCAGTGACATCTGCAGCAAGCGTTACACTTACAGGCGCTGTCCCACCATTAAACACGTCGATCTGGGTTAACCTGTCTAGGTGTTACTTGTTTCTGAACATTCCTCACCCCCCGACAAAGGCAATCTGGAATAGCTAAAGCTGAGTGCAGAGGTGGAAAAATAAAGTCAGCCTAATTAACTTCAATTACTTGCAGTAATTTGCATAAACCCAATTAATATTACAAACAATGAATAAAAATATAAAAGCCACTTTTATATATAAACATATAGATAAATCACCATATATTGATGTCCTGTATTGGATTGTATGAATAGTTGATGAAAGTAAAATTCAAAACAAAATCATAAAATACTACCAGAATAGTGTTTTTCTTTTGATCTTTCATTAGTGTGCTCACATTATTGCTTCATGTTCCTTGTAACTTGTGTTCTGATTAGAATAACTGTGCATTTACTAATAATGATATTTATAGAGTTTAAAGTGGATGTTTCACTTCTACACAGTAGAGGCAGCCATTTTGCAGGCTGAATGAAGCCTACCATTCATCACGGAGACACTTCATGGACAGATACTACTATGGTTTTTAGTAAATTCATAGGCTGCATTCTCAGAACATACTGCAGGTTGAGACAAGGGGCCTGATTCAGAGATGGACGAAAAGTGTTTGTAATGCTGATGTTTGTATAGTAGAGCGATTATTGTTGTACTGCGCATATGGTCTTGCAATGGCAGTCAGAATGCAAATTTGTATCCAGAGTGATTGACAGTGAGTGTTGTAATACCGACGCCAGGTTCCCGAAGTCAGAAAGACCGACGGGGTGAGTGTGGGGTGTTCTTCCCCCTCCCCTACCCCCTAACACTCGGTTCCCGCAGCCTAACCCTAACCTCCCCCTTTGTGCCTGACCCTAATCGCCCCTCAGAGGTGCCTAAATCTAAGTCTCCCTTCCTGCTGGTTAAACCTAACCCCCCCCCCGCGCAGCCTGATCATAATCTCGCCCGGGGGTGCCAACCCTAACCCTCCCTCCTCACAGCCTAACCCTAAACTACCTCCCAAAGCTCCCCCCATCCACAGCCTAACCCTAACCCCCCGTTTGGTGCCTAAATATATCCCCTGCCCCCAGCCCTAAACCTAAGTTGCCGACTATACTTCCTGTCAGAATGCCGGCTTTCGGGATTCCGGAGTCGGCCTCCCGTCCCTTTCAGAGTTCCGGCATCAGGATTGTAAAGGGTGTTGGGATCAGTATTTCAACTGCCGGTATTCCGACAGCCGGCATTCTGACTGCTTCCTATTCTCATACATCTTTGCTGCAGTCACGTCAAACAGCCCCTCTTGGCACGGCAGCTTGTGTGAGAATCTTCTATCTTCGGGCACCATTTTTTGCCAAAAATACATTGTATTCAGAACACAATGTGATTAGGATGCACAAGTGTTTCTAATATATATACTATGGCCAGATCTCAGCACTTATGGTTTGAGCTTGCGTTTAGGTCAGGCAAATGTGCGTGACCCTCCTCTGGAAGAGCTACAGATATCATCGGTATAAATTTCCTCTTAATAGCTTTGAAAACTGACAGCTAGAAGGCCAAATGTCTGCAAAGCTGTTATTGATGCAAATTTCAGAAATGTATCATAACTTTCAGATCAAGCTGTGTTTGGTGGCTGAAGTGAGTATCCCACATGACATACAGTACTTGCTGAGCAAGGGTGTAATTATAGTAGGTGCCCCTGCACTGCTATGGGGCCTGGACTGCCTCCAGGGCCTAGCCCTTCTCCGCACCCAGTTACACTGCCCATGGCTTCTCCTTGCAACTGCCTATGTAATGTCAGGGACAGGTAGAAAATGAATCCTATAATATTAGGAAGGAAAAGTACACTAAGCCACTATTATAAAAAAAAGGAGGTGCCACTGCACTACAGGGGAGGGTATACGGCAAGAGGTGCCACTGCATTACAGGGGAGAGTATAAGGCAGAACGTGCCTCTGTACTACAGAGGAGGGTATAGAGTAGGAGGTGCTATTGTACTACAGGGGAGGGCATAGAGTAGGAGGTGCCACTGCACTACAGGGGAAGAGTATAGGGCAGGAAGTGCCACTGCACTACAGGGGAAGAGTATAGGGCAGGAAGTGCCACTGCATTACAGGGGAAGAGTATAGGGTAGGAAGTGCCACTGCACTACAGGGGAAGAGTATAGGGCAGGAAGTGCCACTGCATTACAGGGGAGAGTATAAGGCAGAACGTGCCTCTGTACTACAGAGGAGGGTATAGAGTAGGAGGTGCCACTGTACTACAGGGGAGGGCATAGAGTAGGAGGTGCCACTGCACTACAGGGGAAGAGTATAGGGCAGGAAGTGCCACTGCACTACAGGGGAGGGTATACGGCAAGAGGTGCCACTGCATTACAGGGGAGAGTATAAGGCAGAACATGCCTCTGTACTACAGAGGAGGGTATAGAGTAGGAGGTGCCACTGTACTACAGGGGAGGGCATAGAGTAGGAGGTGCCACTACACTAAAGGGGAAGAGTATAGGGCAGGAAGTGCCACTGCATTACAGGGGAGAGTATAAGGCAGAACGTGCCTCTGTACTACAGAGGAGGGTATAGAGTAGGCGGTGCCACTGCACTACAGGGGAGGGCATAGAGTAGGAGGTGCTACTGCACTACAGGGGAAGAGTATAGGGCAGGAAGTGCCACTGCACTACAGGGGAGGGTATACGGCAAGAGGTGCCACTGCATTACAGGGGAGAGTACAAGGCAGAACATGCCTCTGTACTACAGAGGGGGGTATAGAGTAGGAGGTGCCACTGTACTACAGGGGAGGGCATAGAGTAGGAGGTGCCACTACACTACAGGGGAAGAGTATAGGGCAGGAAGAGCCACTGCATTACAGGGGAGAGTATAAGGCAGAACGTGCCTCTGTACTACAGAGGAGGGTATAGAGTAGGAGGTGACACTGTACTACAGGGGAGGGCATAGAGTAGGAGGTGCCACTGCACTACAGGGGAAGAGTATAGGGCAGGAAGTGTCACTGCACTACAGGGGAGGGTATACGGCAAGAGGTGCTACTGCATTACAGGGGAGAGTATAAGGCAGAACATGCCTCTGTACTACAGAGGAGGGTATAGAGTAGGAGGTGCCACTGTACTACAGGGGAGGGCATAGAGTAGGAGGTGCCACTACACTACAGGGGAAGAGTATAGGGCAGGAAGTGCCACTGCACTACAGGGGAAGAGTATAGGGCAGGAAGTGCCACTGCATGACAGGGGAGAGTATAAGGCAGAACGTGCCTCTGTACTACAGAGGAGGGTATAGAGTAGGAGGTGCCACTGTACTACAGGGGAGGGCATAGAGTAGGAGGTGCCACTGCACTACAGGGGAATAGTATAGGGTAGGAAGTGCCACTGCACTACAGGGGAGGGTATACGGCAAGAGTGCCACTGCATTAAAGGGGAGAGTATAAGGCAGAACATGCCTCTGTACTACAGAGGAGGGTATAGAGTAGGAGGTGCCACTGTACTACAGGGGAGGGCATAGAGTAGGAGGTGCCACTACACTACAGGGGAAGAGTATAGGGCGGGAGGTGCCACTGCATTACAGGGGAGAGTATAAGGCAGAACGTGCCTCTGTACTACAGAGGAGGGTATAGAGTAGGAGGTGCCACTGTACTACAGGGGAGGGCATAGAGTAGGAGGTATTTAAAAAATGAAACAGTGACTTGCGCCCTAGCTGCAGCTTGGCACTCGTCCAATAGAACACCACTTCCTTCTTAGATATACAAATACATATGATGCACGATCTCCAAGCGCTGCTAATACTCGGAATCCTTATATCCTGGGAGTCCTCTAAGAAACAGAATATGACACCATATATGAGAGAGTCCTCAATCTGTTTGTTGCAATCCTGTTCTGTCACGGAGACTAACCTTGTTTACAAACCCTATGTTCCCATAAAGGTTTCTTTCAAGAGTTTCTCACTTCTTCCATGCACTATATAGTTACATCAATGGTATCCATCCATCAAAACATGGCTTACCTTTATAAGGAGCCCTATATGCACCAAAAGGTATCTTTAGCGCTCCTTCATCCACCGGGAATTTCCTGTATTCCAGATATAGCCTTTCATGCAATATTAAAAAACCAACTGCATGTTCTCTCTTAAAAACACAATTTATTTTCACCCAACAGTGAAAAAATACAGAATAATTAAAAACAAATAAAAATAAGGCACCCCCTATCGACAGGCAAGGCCACTTCCACTCATACCCCTTAGATGGAATGGGGAATGTGTATACACCGCTAAGATAATTAGTAGTTATACTTAATCTCAGTGGATGTCCACATGGGTGGTGGGGTTCAAGCCTGGGGTCCTTCTGTCATAAAACCAACGCGTTTCGGATGTAAATCCTTCCTCAGGGTGCCACTGTACTACAGGGGAGGGCATAGAGTAGGAGGTGCCACTACACTACAGGGGAAGAGTATAGGGCAGGAAGTGCCACTGCACTACAGGGGAAGAGTATAGGGCAGGAAGTGCCACTGCATTACAGTGGAGGGTATAGGGCAGGAGGTGCACACTGTACTATTGTGGGGGGAGGGATGGACATTTTGCTATAGGGTTTATATTTCTGCAGCACAAATAATCTAAATCTCCAAATAATAGTATATCACACACTTATTCAGAAATGTCTAAATTACATACAAACCGAAGGTGGAGCACAATTAACTTAGGAGAACTGTGACGTACACAAGAGAGGGTTTCTGAGTACTGTTGGGCTGTTTTTTTTTTGTTTGTTTTTTTAGATGGAGACAGCTCTGTTTTCCATCTCTACAGTAACTGTAGCAGCCATGATTGCACCTGCAATCAGCACCTCAGACAGAGGACTACTGTATCTGTGCTTTGAAACAGGAGATGGCTGAGGGGAGCTGCAGGAGCGGTGTGTGCTTGGCTGCACTGCTCTCCGGACTGTCCACTCTGCTGTGCCCCCAGTACAACTGCCACCTCCTTAATCTCCCTGAACCAATTCCCTGCTAAACAGGACTTCAGGGGGCAGGCTCTCCGGCTCAATGGTGGCTGAACAGATCGAGAGGCCTTTGCAACAACGGTGCCAACATATGGTTACCTGCATGTGTTTTGTCACCTGAGGTGGGTCTCCCCAATCTGTCGGCGCCCACCTCTGTTATATTCTTTCCCCAGTGGTCTTTAGGATCTCCCACCTCGCTCCCACCTACCCCTCTCCTACTACCACCAACAGCAGCATCGGGTTTCAGCTTAATGCAAAGTGATACTGTGCGGTTCTGCACTCCTCTATTGAAATAAAAGTTTCTCTCCTTGCTCATTTTAACATATCATGGACAAGTTAACATATCGTTGACCAACAATGTCTATACATGTGTGTGTACATATATATATATATATATATATATATATACAGTAGTGATGAGCGGGTTCGGATCCTCGGGATCCGAACCCTCCCGAATTTTACCTTTTTTTGCACGGGTCCGAGCAACTCGGATCCTCCCGCCTTGCTCGGTTAACCCGAGCGCGCCCGAACTTCATCATCCCGTGGTCGGATTCTCGCGAGATTCGTATTCTATATAAGGAGCCGCGCGTCGCCGCCATTTTTCACTCGTGCATTGGAGATGATCGTGAGAGGACGTGGCTGGCGTCCTCTCAGTTTCTATGTTCAGTGGGCTGCAAATTGTGCTGCAAATATCTGTGCTCAGTTTGCTGCAAATATCTGTGCTCAGTGTGCTGCAAGTGCAAATATCTACGTTCTCTGCCTGAAAAACGCTCCATATCTGTGCTCAGTGTGCTGCAAATATCTGTGCTCAGTGTGCTAATTGCTTTATTGTGGGGACTGGGGACCAGCAGTATTATATAGTAGGAGGACAGTGCAGAGTTTTGCTGACCAGTGACCTCCAATATTATTATACGTTCTCTGCCTGAAAAACGCTCCATATCTGTGCTGCATTGTAGTATATAGTAGGAGGACAGTGCAGAATTTTGCTGACCACCAGTATAACTATATATATAGCAGTACGGTACAGTAGTCCACTGCTCTACCTCTGTGTCGTCAAGTATACAATCCCATCCATACCTGTGGTGCATTTCAGTTTTGCACAGTTTGCTGACCACCAGTATATATTATATAGCAGTACGGTACAGTAGGCCACTGCTCTACCTACCTCTGTGTCGTCAAGTATACTATCCATCCATACCTGTGGTGCATTTCAGTTTTGCACAGTTTGCTGACCACCAGTATATAATATATAGCAGTACGGTACAGTAGGCCACTGCTCTACCTACCTCTGTGTCGTCAAGTATACTATCCATCCATACCTGTGGTGCCTTTCAGTTTTGCACAGTTTGCTGACCACCAGTATAACTATATATATAGCAGTACGGTACAGTAGTCTACTGCTCTACCTTTGTGTCGTCAAGTATACTATCCATCCATACCTGTGGTGCATTTCAGTTTTGCACAGTTTGCCGACCACCAGTATATAATATATAGCAGTACGGTACAGTAGGCCACTGCTCTACCTACCTCTGTGTCCTCAAGTATACTATCCATCCATACCTGTGGTGCATTTCAGTTTTGCACAGTTTGCTGACCACCAGTATATAATATATAGCAGTACGGTACAGTAGGCCACTGCTCTACCTACCTCTGTGTCGTCAAGTATACTATCCATCCATCATACCTGTGGTGCATTTCAGTTTTGCACAGTTTGCTGACCACCAGTATATAATATAGCAGTACGGTACAGAAGGCCACTGCTCTACCTACCTCTGTGTCATCAAGTATACTATCCATCCATACCTGTGGTGCATTTCAGTTTTGCACAGTTTGCTGACCACCAGTAAATAATATATAGCAGTACGGTACAGAAGTCCACTGCTCTACCTACCACTGTGTCGTCAAGTATACTATCCATCCATACCTGTGGTGCATTTCAGTTTTGCACAGTTTGTTGACCACCAGTATATAATATATAGCAGTACGGTACAGTAGGCCACTGCTCTACCTACCTCTGTGTCGTCAAGTATACTATCCATCCATACCTGTGGTGCATTTCAATTTTGCACAGTTTACTGACCACCAGTATATAATATATAGCAATACGGTATAGAAGGCCACTGCTCTACCTACCTCTGTGTCGTCACGTATACTATACATCCATACCTGTGGTGCATTTCAGTTTTGCACAGTTTGCTGACCACCAGTATATAATATATAGCAGTACGGTACAGAAGCCACTGCTCTACCTACCTCTGTATCGTCAAGTATACTATCCATACCTGTGGTGCATTTCAGTTTTGCACAGTTTGCTGACCACCAGTATATAATATAGCAGTACAGTACAGAAGGCCACTGCTCTACCTACCTCTGTGTCATCAAGTATACTATCCATCCATACCTGTGGTGCATTTCAATTTTGCACAGTTTGCTGACCACCAGTATATAATATATAGCAGTACGGTACAGTAGGCCACTGCTCTACCTACCTCTGTGTCGTCAAGTATAATATCCATCCATACCTGTGGTGCATTTCAGTTTTGCACAGTTTGCTGACCACCAGTATATAATATATAGCAGTACGGTACAGAAGTCCACTGCTCTACCTACCTCTGTGTCGTCAAGTATACTATCCATCCATACCTGTGGTGCATTTCAGTTTTGCACAGTTTGCTGACCACCAGTATAACTATATATATAGCAGTACGGTACAGTAGTCTACTGCTCTACCTTTGTGTCGTCAAGTATACTATCCATCCATACCTGTGGTGCATTTCAGTTTTGCACAGTTTGCTGACCACCAGTATATAATATATAGCAGTACGGTACAGTAGGCCACTGCTCTACCTACCTCTGTGTCGTCAAGTATACTATCCATCCATACCTGTGGTGCATTTCAGTTTTGCACAGTTTGCTGACCACCAGTATATAATATATAGCAGTACGGTACAGAAGGCCACTGCTCTACCTACCTCTGTGTCGTCAAGTATACTATCCATCCATACCTGTGGTGCATTTCAGTTTTGCACAGTTTGCTGACCACCAGTATATAATATATAGCAGTACGGTACAGAAGGCCACTGCTCCACCTACCTCTGTATCGTCAAGTATACTATCCATCCATACCTGTGGTGCATTTCAGTTTTGCACAGTTTGCTGACCACCAGTATATAATATAGCAGTACGGTACAGAAGGCCACTGCTCTACCTACCTCTGTGTCGTCAAGTATACTATCCATCCATACCTGTGGTGCATTTCAGTTTTGCACAGTTTGCTGACCACCAGTATATAATATATAGCAGTACGGTACAGTAGGCCACTGCTCTACCTACCTCTGTGTCGTCAAGTATACTATCCATCCATACCTGTGGTGCATTTCAGTTTTGCACAGTTTACTGACCACCAGTATATAATATATAGCAATACGGTACAGAAGGCCACTGCTCTACCTACCTCTGTGTCGTCACGTATACTATACATCCATACCTGTGGTGCATTTCAGTTTTGCACAGTTTGCTGACCACCAGTATATAATATATAGCAGTACGGTACAGAAGGCCACTGCTCTACCTACCTCTGTGTCGTCAAGTATACTATCCATCCATACCTGTGGTGCATTTCAGTTTTGCACAGTTTGCTGACCACCAGTATATAATATATAGCAGTACGGTACAGAAGGCCACTGCTCTACCTACCTCTGTGTCGTCAAGTATACTATCCATCCATACCTGTGGTGCATTTCAATTTTGCACAGTTTACTGACCACCAGTATATAATATATAGCAGTACGGTACAGTAGGCCACTGCTCTACCTACCTCTGTGTCGTCAAGTATAATATCCATCCATACCTGTGGTGCATTTCAGTTTTGCACAGTTTGCTGACCACCAGTATATAATATATAGCAGTACGGTACAGTAGGCCACTGCTCTACCTACCTCTGTGTCGTCAAGTATACTATCCATCCATACCTGTGGTGCATTTCAGTTTTGCACAGTTTGCTGACCACCAGTATATAAAATATAGCAGTACGGTACAGAAGTCCACTGCTCTACCTACCTCTGTGTCGTCAAGTATACTATCCATCCATACCTGTGGTGCATTTCAGTTTTGCACAGTTTGCTGACCATCAGAATATAATATATAGCAGTACGGTACAGAAGTCCACTGCTCTACCTACCTCTGTGTCGTCAAGTATACTATCCATCCATACCTGTGGTGCATTTCAGTTTTGCACAGTTTGCTGACCACCAGTATAACTATATATATAGCAGTACGGTACAGTAGTCTACTGCTCTACCTTTGTGTCGTCAAGTATACTATCCATCCATACCTGTGGTGCATTTCAGTTTTGCACAGTTTGCTGACCACCAGTATATAATATATAGCAGTACGGTACAGTAGGCCACTGCTCTACCTACCTCTGTGTCGTAAAGTATACTATCCATCCATACCTGTGGTGCATTTCAGTTTTGCACAGTTTGCTGACCACCAGTATATAATATATAGCAGTACGGTACAGAAGGCCACTGCTCTACCTACCTCTGTGTCGTCAAGTATACTATCCATCCATACCTGTGGTGCATTTCAGTTTTGCACAGTTTGCTGACCACCAGTATATAATATATAGCAGTACGGTAAAGAAGGCCACTGCTCTACCTACCTCTGTATCGTCAAGTATACTATCCATCCATACCTGTGGTGCATTTCAGTTTTGCACAGTTTGCTGACCACCAGTATATAATATAGCAGTACGATACAGAAGGCCACTGCTCTACCTACCTCTGTGTCGTCAAGTATACTATCCATCCATACCTGTGGTGCATTTCAGTTTTGCACAGTTTGCTGACCACCAGTATATAATATATAGCAGTACGGTACAGTAGGCCACTGCTCTACCTACCTCTGTGTCGTCAAGTATACTATCCATCCATACCTGTGGTGCATTTCAGTTTTGCACAGTTTACTGACCACCAGTATATAATATATAGAAATACGGTACAGAAGGCCACTGCTCTACCTACCTCTGTGTCGTCACGTATACTATACATCCATACCTGTGGTGCATTTCAGTTTTGCACAGTTTGCTGACCACCAGTATATAATATATAGCAGTACGGTACAGAAGCCACTGCTCTACCTACCTCTGTTTCGTCAAGTATACTATCCATACCTGTGGTGCATTTCAGTTTTGCACAGTTTGCTGACCACCAGTATATAATATAGCAGTACAGTACAGAAGGCCACTGCTCTACCTACCTCTGTGTCGTCAAGTATACTATCCATCCATACCTGTGGTGCATTTAAATTTTGCACAGTTTGCTGACCACCAGTATATAATATATAGCAGTACGGTACAGTAGGCCACTGCTCTACCTACCTCTGTGTCGTCAAGTATAATATCCATCCATACCTGTGGTGCATTTCAGTTTTGCACAGTTTGCTGACCACCAGTATATAAAATATAGCGGTACGGTACAGAAGTCCACTGCTCTACCTACCTCTGTGTCGTCAAGTATACTATCCATCCATACCTGTGGTGCATTTCAGTTGTGCGCAGTATATATAGTAGTAGGCCATTGCTATTGATATATTACTGGCATATATTTCCACACATTAAAAAATGGAGAACAAAAATGTGTAGGGTAAAATAGGGAAAGATCAAGATCCACTTCCACCTCGTGCCGAAGCTGCTGCCACTAGTCATGGCCGAGACGATGAAATGCCATCAACGTCGTCTGCCAAGACCGATGCCCAATGCCATAGTAGAGAGCATGTAAAATCCAAAAAAATAAAGCTCAGTAAAATTACCCAAAAATCAAAATCGTCTGAGGAGAAGCGTAAACTTGCCAATGTGCCATTTACGACACGGAGTGGCAAGGAACGGCTGAGGGCCTGGCCTATGTTCATGGCTAGTGGTTCAGCTTCACATGAGGATGGAAGCACTCATCCTCCTGCTAGAAAACTTAACAGAGTTAAGATGGCAAAAGCACAGCAAAGAATTGTGCGTTCTTCTAAATCACAAATCCCCAAGGAGAGTCCAATTGTGTCGGTTGCGATGCCTGACCTTCCCAACACTGGACGGGAAGAGGTGGCTCCTTCCACCATTTGCACGCCCCCTGCAAGTGCTGGAAGGAGCACCCGCAGTCCAGTTCCTGATAGTCAAATTGAAGATGTCACTGTTGAAGTACACCAGGATGAGGATATGGGTGTTGCTGGCGCTGGGGAGGAAATTGACAAGGAGGATTCTGATGGTGAGGTGGTTTGTTTAAGTCAGGCACCCGGGGAGACATCTGTTGTCCGTGGGACGAATATGGCCATTGACATGCCTGGTCAAATTACAAAAAAAAATCAACTCGTCGGTGTGGAATTATTTTAACAGAAATGCGGACAACATTTGTCAAGCCGTGTGTTGCCTTTGTCAAGCTGCAATAAGTAGGGGTAAGGACGTTAACCACCTAGGAACATCCTCCCTTATACGTCACCTGGAGCGCATTCATCAGAAGTCATTGACAAGTTCAAAAACTTTGGGTGACAGCGGAAGCAGTCCACTGACAACTACATCCCTTCCTCTTGTAACCAAGCTCCTGCAAACCACACCACCAACTCCCTCAGTGTCAATTTCCTCCTTAGACAGGAAAGCCAATAGTCCTGCAGGCCATGTCACTGTCAAGTCTGACGAGTCCTCTCCTGCCTGGGATTCCTCCGATGGATCCTTGAGTGTAACGCCTACTGCTGCTGGCGCTGCTGTTGTTGCTGCTGGGAGTCGGTCGTCATCCCAGAGGGGAAGTCGGAAGACCACTTGTACTACTTCCAGTAAGCAATTGACTGTCCAACAGTCCTTTGCGAGGAAGATGAAATATCACAGCAGTCATCCTGCTGCAAAGCGGATAACTCAGGCCTTGGCAGCCTGGGCGGTGTTAAACGTGTTTCTGGTATCCACCGTTAATTCACAGGAAACTAGAGATTTGCTTGAGGTACTGTGTCCCCGGTACCAAATACCATCTAGATTCCATTTCTCTAGGCAGGCGATACCGAGAATGTACACAGACCTCAGAAAAAGAGTCACCAGTGTCCTAAAAAATGCAGTTGTACCCAATGTCCACTTAACCACGGACATGTGGACAAGTGGAGCAGGGCAGACTAAGGACTATATGACTGTGACAGCCCACTGGGTAGATGTATTGTCTCCTGCAGCAAGAACAGCAGCGGCGGCACCAGTAGCAGCATCTCACAAACACCAACTCGTTCCTAGGCAGGCTACGCTTTGTATCACCGCTTTCCAGAAGAGGCACACAGCTGACAACCTCTTACGGAAACTGAGGAACATCATCGCAGAATGGCTTACCCCAATTGGACTCTCCTGGGGATTTATGACATCGGACAACGCCACCAATATTGTGCGTGCATTACATGTGGGCAAATTCCAGCACGTCCCATGTTTTGCACATACATTGAATTTGGTGGTGCAGAATTATTTAAAAAACGACAGGGGCGTGCAAGAGATGCTGTCGGTGGCCCGAAGAATTGCGGGCCACTTTCGGCATTCAGCCACCGCGTGCCGAAGACTGGAGCACCAGCAAACACTCCTGAACCTACCCCGCCATCATCTGAAGCAAGAGGTGGTAACGAGGTGGAATTCAACCCTCTATATGCTTCAGAGGATGGAGGAGCAGCAAAAGGCCATTCAAGCCTATACAGCTACCTACGATATAGGCAAAGGAGGGGGAATGCACCTGACTCAAGCGCAGTGGAGAATGATTTCAACGTTGTGCAAGGTTCCCCTCATCAGGCTTTTGCAGAAGAGGCAATACATCTACCCAGTGATTGAAGGAGGAGCTAAAACAGAGCAATTCCGCTAGGCATGTGGGACTTGTGGATGGAGCCCTTAATTCGCTTAACCAGGATTCACGGGTGGTCAATCTATTGAAATCAGAGCACTACATTTTGGCCACCGTGCTCGATCCTAGATTTAAAACCTACGTTGGATCTCTCTTTCCGGCAGACACAAGTCTGCAGAGGTTCAAAGACCTGCTGGTGAGAAAATTGTCAAGTCAAGCGGAACGTGACCTGTCAACAGCTCCTCCTTCACATTCTCCCGCAACTGGGGCTGTGAGGAAAAGGCTAAGAATTCCGAGCCCACCCGCTGGCGGTGATGCAGGGCAGTCTGGAGCGAGTGCTGACATCTGGTCCGGACTGAAGGACCTGCCAACGATTACTGACATGTCGTCTACTGTCACTGCATATGATTCTGTCACCATTGAAAGAATGGTGGAGGATTATATGAGTGACCGCATCCAAGTAGGCACGTCAGACAGTCCGTACGTATACTGGCAGGAAAAAGAGGCAATTTGGAGGCCCTTGCACAAACTGGCTTTTTTTACCTAAGTTGCCCCCCCTCCAGTGTGTACTCCGAAAGAGTATTTAGTGCAGCCGCTCACCTTGTCGGCGTACGAGGTTACTTCCAGAAAATGTGGAGAAGATGATGTTCATCAAAATGAATTATAATCAATTCCTCCGTGGAGACATTCACCAGCAATTGCCTCCAGAAAGTACACAGGGACCTGAGATGGTGGATTCCAGTGGGGACGAATTAATAATCTGTGAGGAGAGGGATGTACACAGTGAAAGGGGTGAGGAATCGGACGATGAGGAGACATCTTGCCAGCTTAGTCACACAGCGACCTTGGTGCACCTCTTTTTTTCTTTGCATCATGTGCTGTTTGGGGACTATTTTTTAAATCTGCCATCCTGTCTGACACTGCAGTTCCACTCCTAGATGGGCCAGGTGTTTGTGTCGGCCACTTGGGTCGCTTAGCTTAGTCACACAGCTACCTCATTGCACCTCTTTTTTTCTTTGCATCATGTGCTGTTTGGGGACTATTTTTTAAATCTGCCATCCTGTCTGACACTGCAGTGACACTCCTAGATGGGCCAGGTGTTTGTTTCGCCCACTTGGGTTGCTTAGCTTAGTCACACAGCGACCTTGGTGCACCTCTTTTTTTCTTTGCATCATGTGCTGTTTTGGGACTATTTTTTTAAGTGCCATCCTGTCTGACACTGCAGTGCCACTCCTAGATGGGCCAGGTGTTTGTGTCGGCCACTTAGGTCGCTTAGCTTAGTCATTCAGCGACCTCGGTGCAAATTTTAGGACTAAAAATAATATTGTGAGGTGTGAGGTGTTTAGAATAGACTGGAAATGAGTGGAAATTATGGTTATTGAGGTTAATAATACTATGGGATCAAAATGACCCCCAAATTCTATGATTTAAGCTGTTTTTGAGGTTTTTTGTAAAAAAACACCCGAATCCAAAACACACCCGAATCCGACAAAAAATTTTCAGGGAGGTTTTGCCAAAACGTGTCCGAATCCAAAACACGGCCGCGGAACCGAATCCAAAACCAAAACACAAAACCCAAAAAATGTCCGGTGCACATCACTAAATATACAGTATACACATATATATATATATATATATATGTGTGTACCGGGAGAGCTAGCAGCGCCACAGATGCAGTATCAAAAAGTAAAAAACACTAGTGCATGGACAATCGTGAAAATACGGTGTTTTTATAAATAATTACTAGAAAAGCACTCCCTGAGGGTTAACAGGGCGTCAGCTATTTACCTCAAATAAATTATGGTGCTGGTATAGGCACCTGTTGCTACGGGTTGTAAAGAAGGGATGAGGTATTTGGAGCGACCAATGGTGCTTAAAAGAATTTAGTAGGATCTGGTTGTTTATATAAATTCCAACAATTTATTAAGTTACAGCACTAGACAGAAAGGAGTATATGCAATTAAAAGTGCACACATATGAAAAAAGAATTCTTTTAAAAAGATGCAGAACATAAAATATGCCCATATGAAAAGATAAAAAATGGAATTAAAAATAGAAAACAGAAAAATCAAGACAAGGAATCAAATATAAAAAATACATGCATATAAAAATATTTTATCTAAAAAATATTTTTGGAGGATCAATTATAAAAGAGGAGTAAAAATATCTTAACTTGTAGTAAGTGAGGTAGAATCAAGGCAGCACCCAACGCGTTTCGTCCTATCTGGACTTCATCAAGGGGTCCAGATAGGACGAAACGCGTTGGGTGCTGCCTTGATTCTATCTCACTTACTACAAGTTAAGATATTTTTACTCCTCTTTTATAATTGATCCTCCAAAAATATTTTTTAGATAAAATATTTTTATATGCATGTATTTTTTATATTTGATTCCTTGTCTTGATTTTTCTGTTTTCTATTTTTAATTCCATTTTTTATCTTTTCATTTGGGCATATTTTATGTTCTGCATCTTTTTAAAAGAATTCTTTTTTCATATGTGTGCACTTTTAATTGCATATACTCCTTTCTGTCTAGTGCTGTAACTTAATAAATTGTTGGAATTTATATAAACAACCAGATCCTACTAAATTCTTTTAAGCACCATTGGTCGCTCCAAATACCTCATCCCTTCTTTACAAAATAAATATATATATATATATATATATATATATATAAAAATAACTAGATGGATATAGTGCCACTTGTAAATGTGGTATAGCGCAAACTTTAGTAATAAAACAATATAGGATACATCCTTATTTCTCGGGCGTCAGCTAACCCCAAAATAATATAGCAGTAAGTTGCATAGTTAAAAACATAGGGGGTTATTCAGGTTTGTTAGCAAACCAATAAAGTTAGCAATTGGGCAATACCATGTTGTACTGCAAGTGCGGCCGATGTAAAATGTGCAGAGAGAGTTAGATTTTGGGTGGGTTACTTTGTTTCTGTGCAGGGTAAATATTGGCTGCTTAATTTCTACACTGCAATTTAGAATTAAGTTTGAACACATCCCACCCAAATCTACAGTAGCTCTCTCTGCACATGTTACATCTGCCCCACCTGCAGTACAGCATGGTTTTGCCCAACTGCTAACTTTTTTGGTTTTCTAACAAACCTGAATAACCACATCGAGAGGGGTATTAGCGACCACTGGTGTCCCACCATAAACAGATTAATTTGCTATATGTTTTATGTTGGACACCAGTGGTCGCTAATAGCCCTCTCTACATATATATAATAAGTGTGATACAATTTACTGGTGGTCAGGATAACACCAACATCCCAACGATTAGAATGCCAGCAGGGGACGGGATAATTATTTTACCTCTCCCCTGCCCCCTATCCTAACCCTAACCTGCCTTGGGCGGCAGCTAGGGCTAAGATTTGGTGGATGGTGGCTAGGGCTAGGACACCGGGGGTGGCAGCTAGGGCTAAGACTCGGGGGTGGCGGCTAGGGCTAACCCCCCTTCTAGTGCCTAACCCCAACCTCCTTCCCCTGGACCCTAACAGTAACCAGATACTTACCTTCGGTAGTCGGGGTTGCAGCGCTGGGATTCCGAGTGGTGTCAAGATTCCTGGGGGGAATATATATATATATATATATATATATATATATTATATACACCTCTCTCCTCTCTTTACATATTCTGCTGTGCCCTTCGATGCGATTTCATCACTGTAACATGGCACATCCACTGCACTTTGGGAGGAAGCCATATCATCTATTTCTTGCGACTAAATGTGATCCATCAGATGTAAGTTCAAAATACTATTATTCCATGTAGCATCATTGGGGTCATAACAAAACAATCCTATCAATAAACATGTAAAAGTGCAATATAAAATGAATTACCATAATTCTGTGAAGAATTTACTTTTATAGAAAAATGAATGTTTATTGAATTGTAAAACATGACAACATTTCAAACAATGGACAGTACATTAACAAAGCAATTAAGATGTCAGTGGTGGAAAAAAGGGGAGTTAAAAGACAGAGTTAAGATTAGTCCTCCGACCATTCCCATGTACCTTGTTACAGAGAATTATCAAGTACACTTGCTAGTATTGTCATTTTTATAATTGCTAATACATATGACACCTTAAGGCAATGTTATACATACAATAATACAATATGGGAGTCATTATATGGAGGCGATATTATCATCTGGAACATGGATGGAAAACGTTTGACAGTTTAGTCTTTTCTGTGTTTCCCAACAGCCCTGAAGTGCCAGGTGCTGCCCAATTTTAGTCTTAAAGCATTCTGGGGCAAACTTACATTTGGGGGGAGATTTATCAAAGCTTGGAGAGGCATAAAGTGTAGAGAGAGTACTAACCAATCAGCTTCTGTCTTTTTACAGGCTGAGGGAGAGATGTACTAAGCCTTGGAGAGTGATAAAGTTGAGCGAGATAATGTACCAGCCAATCATTTTACAGGCTGTGTTTGAAAAATGACACTTAGAAGCCGATTGGCTGGTACTTTATCTCTCTCCACCTTATCTTTCTCTCCAAGCTTTGATAAATCTCCCCCTATGTACAGTAATTTCAAATGTAGGTTTTTTGCTTAACGACACAGGCCAGTAGGGTCATGCTATTTTTTGCTAATTATCTGTTACACAGGAATATGGTAAAGCAAAAACAATTACTTTCATGAAATACCCTGTGTGTGTCATTTATCTCCTTCCCCTTAAGCTATTTTGTGTACTATATATATATATGTTCTACAGCAAGGAAGTGGCATTGTCCTTCTAAATAACAAGCAATACCATACACAGCCTGCTAGGAATAAGGGTAGGCCATTCAGCCAAAGGCATTGTGTCCTGTCATTAAGCTCCACTTTTATTGGTGATCTCATATTCTGACATACTCATATTACATCTTTTCATTTATAGTAATGGGAGAACTGTTACAATGACAATCAATGAACTACCGACTGTGTGCTTTGCAGTGTATAAATACATAAAGTAAAAACAATCAACTTTATGGCTAAGGGTTTCTGCATAATAACGAGTGTTAGATTAATTAACTGACTGGAGGCAGAATTAATAAAAATAAAACATATAAATATATATATATATATATATACTTAAAGGAGAACACCCTTCAAGATAAATATTTGAATGCAATATCCCCCACTTATTGGGGTGGTTGTTTTATTTCATTCTTTTTATCTGTTGCCTTACTAAATAACTTTATGTGTTCCATGTTTTATAAATCAGTTGCTACTTGTTATTTTTTAAAATTTGTGGCAAAACGTGTGTGTATGAAACCACATTCACCTAAGGGTTTGGTTGACTGTTCTTACTCAAAGAACTATCTCCCTATTGTGCTTTTCCCCATTGTCTATGCAGGTTCTATTGACGAGAGAACCCCTAAAGGCATAAGTTAGGGTACAGGGCAAGGCTGAGAAAACAGCTCCTGTTTCTTCACATTATTAAAGAATTGTCTAAGGTCAAGCACTGGGACCTGTCAGCCATATGCACACGAGAGAACACCAGTGAAATAGATATAGAATATACACACACTCACGTTCAGAAAAAAAGATTAATGTTTGCATGGTTCTCCTTTAAGCAATTATTAACATGGATTGTACAGATTACCCATAGGTAATTTTAAGATCTCCATAAAGAATGTAATAATAGCAAAACAAAGAAATAAACCCCAAAAATGGGCAACATAGAATATTTAAAATATATGTATTTCTTATGGGGATAGACCAGCATTACTAGGCTTAACTGTCCAAAGCATTCTAAAATTGAGCAAATATATAAGAAAAAAGATTTAATAAGAAAATAAATATTATTGTCTAATTATAACATTTCATTTCTAAATTGTCAAACCAAGATTTTACATATATCACGCCTTTCTATACCCAATAAGCCAGATATAACATATTTGCAAGGAAAAAGTGGCTCTTGTTGCATTGAATGGGTTTTTTAAATAATACAGTTAGAAACGATCATACTTGGAAAAAAATATGAGCATTCAGGGAATGGAACATGTGCATCTACATGCATATTTGGAAGTATATATGCTAACATTTGTTAATACAAAAAAAAAACCCTTTAGAACTTCAGACAATACATTTTGTAACTTATTATATTTGTTTCCATTTGTCATCATTATATAATCATTTTTCAATGACAATAATATTTTCTCCTTGACACATAACATAAGAGGTGAACACTTGGGTAGAACACTCTTTGGTATGTTTTCGGGAACAGTATTAGTACTGTAGAAAATGTGTTTGTGGCTTCCTTTAAATTGTGGACAGTGCAAGAAATTTTTCATTGTGATATTGTGTGAAAATTGGTCAATGGTTTATATTTCATATTGTACAAATAATTTTATTAAATACGGTGCAATTGTGTATACAACAAATGATAATAAACACATAAACTGTACAATGCAGACAAACGCTTTGCATATACTGTATGTATGTAAATTTAGTAATACATACCAACATTTCTTGATACACATAGCTTACTACATGCAGATCATCATCACCCTCTTCCCATGCAACAGATGAGACATTGAACTAAAGAAAAGTAAGGAATTAAATACACAGACAACAAAGATGTGTCAACATTTTACAAGAAAAAAAAATCTGGAGGACATCCATTCAAAAGAAAAAAATCTCATACACAACCTGTATAAACATATAATAAACAAAGTAGATAACAAAGGTATTACACATACATAACATAGTAGTCACTTACAAAAATAAATTCAGCCTTGATTTTAACCAGTCAACTGGTTTTCTAGGCGCATAGCCTGTCATGTAGAGTTTTGTCATGGCAATGAATTGGGAATGTGTGTCTGATGTTGGGACACCAGCCCCACACAGGTTATATGGAAACATATGTTGTGCAATATTACTCATGTTATAACTTTGCTGATGTAAGAACACAATCGATCATGTCTGCTAATATACTTCGCCATCGTGGCAGGGCAAGCAGTTATGGTTTAACATGGAAATGTTTAGAGAGATAAGTAGTTGTTGTGAGACTAGCAGCACAGTTCTTTTCAACAGTTGGAGCAGCTCATATGTAAATCATTGTGAATATTTTGTAATTAAGCCACTGACACAATAAATCTGTCAAAAGCCAAATATGTTGATCCCATAAACGGATACAGGGCATTATGAACACAAACAGACAACAGAAAAACAAGAAATGTAATTCAACATTGCCAGCAGACACAGCCAAAGGGATTTAAGAAAAGAAAGCTTACCCGTTTATGCCAAATGAAATAGCTTCAGAATAGTATCATTTTTCCACTTAAGATGTCCAGGCGTACAGTAATATCATTTTGGTCCTGTATACATATCTTATGGAAGCATGTCCTATCTATACTAACTGTATACAGAACACCATCACTGCTCTCTTGTATCGAGTGGACAACTTAGAGGGTTTAGTAATTATTAGGTGAGAGGAACCCAATGCCATTGTGAAAAACTCTTCACACGAGAGACATGGAATAGGCAACTAATGACTTCAAAATCACTTGAAAGTTCTGATTCCACATAAAGTGGCTTTGTGTAAAATATGCCACAACCTAAGCAAGGCACCTTTAACATGTAAATTCTGGTTCCTGAAGGTTTTGTGTTTGGATTATGTAAGATTTAGTGTGGAAAGTAATAGTACTGGACTCTGCATGCTTACCTAAAATATTTTATGTACTTGTCCAGTTTTATCAAACAGGAAAATATCAAATCGTGATGTTCATTAACTACTTGCATTGCTGTTGCAAAAAGGGACACAGCAAACAACGTGCCCATGCTTAGCTAAATAAAACTGCAGGAACTGCCAGAGATGGGAATGACCTTAAAGTGGAGACAGACTTTTGCGAGGTGAACCAATAACCAGCCTGTCATTTCACTATTGAACTAGTGACATCACTGCGGCACCCAGCGAATAGATGGATCCTCAGGAACATTGGGTCAGCCCGCAGAAATCCTGCCTCCTCTGAGAGCGGGTGACAGGTACACTTTAATTTCAGCTTGTTAAAAACAGGAAGGACTTTAATTTTCAAAACAGAATTGCTGTAGGTAGTGGAAAACCTGTTAATCATAATATTATTTTTTATTATTATGAGGAGTCATTGATGAAAAATGAGCCTTAATTCAGGCCTACAAGGCCTACAGAGTTCTACGGACCCACCTTTCTAAAAAAACAAGTGGGTCTTGCTTACTGGGCAAGGCAAATGTTACCATTACCAGCAAGCCTGTGATATGTATAAAACACACACAAAAAGGAAAGGATAGGGGGGTCAAACACTAGTCACAGCCTACTCCCGCACTGGGTGTGTTTGACATATTTCCCTCTAGTAAATAACGCCAACCTGCGGAGCACAATATCTGTTGCCACACTTGACCAGTATTTAAGTCCTATTTACTATAGACATGTTTTAGAATAGCTGTTTGAAGGCTTCCTGATTCCCTGATTGCTTTCAGAACTAAGCCACCTGAAACATTCAAGTTCTAGAGGAACGCAATCCCTGCAAAAGGTCACAGACAGTGGTGCAAGCAGCCTTGTAAAAAAGGTTAGAGAAATCCATTATAGCGCAGTTTTACAGCGTCTAACTATAAATTACTTAATATTTGTGTGCTACAAAATAGAACTTAAACACATGGATTTCGCTGTAATTGGACTCTAAAGGGGGTAAGAGTAATTGTCAGCAGGCAAGGTATCAAGTGTACTTGTGAAGTATGTCATTCACATGAAGTGTCACAGTCACGTATAAGATATTAAAAAGGCATTCCATATCTGGTAGGGCATTCCATGGTCTGAGTTTAGCTGGTTACCCATGTGTCTTCTAGTGGAGGGAGGACATACACACTGAGTTTTATCCATCTTCAACACGTTGGTTTCGAAACAGCAAAGAGCCAGTGCATATTTTTCAAACACTGAAGTTAGGACAGTCTGGCGGGGATAAAATGCTCAAGTGTGCCAAGGGCTCAGTAAGTCACAATACCCTCGGGGGTCTGGCTATGATGTCTTACTCTTAGTGACTGGTTTGCCCCCGTTCATTATTGCAGATGCACTTGTGCTTTTACTTGGTGTCGCACGAGGCTTTGGCACTGTCTCTCCAACATCATGCAATGACGGCTCTCTGTACATGGCAACTGAAACGAAGAGCATACAAAACATATTAATGAGAAGAGTCCAAACTTCAAGAAATCTATACAGTCTATTCACTGCTCATAATAGAATATGATAGCTAGAGAGATTAACACATAGATACATAGACTTGTGCTCAGGGTCGGACTGGCCCACAGGGCACAGGGGAAACCCCCGGTGGGCCCCACTGCCGGAGGGCTCACCTCCTTACATTATACTGCACAGGACTATGGTGTATATTCTACAGTGCATTCCTGTTACTAATCTGGTACTTTATTATGCATGCAGTAGCAGTTTTTACTATATATATTTAACAAGGGGCCCACACAATGCACTCCCTAAGGTTAGCCCTCTGGAGATACCCCTAAGCATGGGTCTCTACCACTGCATCCCCCAGGTGGGCCCTTCATAATCCAGTCCGACACTGCTTCTGCTATATAAATGTAATACTGCCCTGATTCATACGTAAGAATTAAATCCTATTTTTTATGCCAAATGAGAATTGTTTTAAAGTCAATGAAAAATGGAAGGCAATTTTTACCTCCTGATTTGCATCATAACGAAAACTAAACAGCGTTTCCTCCAGGCTATAAAATATCTTATTACCAGATACTGTAATGTAATAACCAAAACAACATTTTCTGATTACACTGTAGAATATAGATAATACTACCATATGCCAGGGAGCTTTATCCCTACTGAATCTAGTAAATTCAATTACCTTTCATAACAGTGATGCCCAAAATGTGTTGCAATAATTATAAAATAATAAAAAATACAACAATGTACTGTATATGGATTTCTAACAATGAATATGAAGGCAGTTTTAGCACAGCATAGTACCGCCACTGTCCCTGCTGAATTTGCGGTAAGACAGCTCCTGCAATGTCCACCACCAGCACTACCTGGCAATGGCCACTGCAGGCTGCAAGGAATCTCTTAAATTTAGAGATCTACTTCCTCTGATAAATCAGCCCATGCTTCTCAGAACTGAGGAAAATTGTTTTAACAAACATAAGTAATGTTGATGGCTGGAAGACAAACTTTGCAAAAACTAGACAAAATCTGCAAAAACTTGGTAAATATATTAAGGATAATTTTAGTGTATGCTTTATTTGTACCAGGAGCCAGTAAAAAAAATAATTAAAAAAATAATAATAATAATAAATAAAACACACAAAATATTGAATTATTATGGACTGGTGAATTTCAACTAAAAAAATGTATAGTTTTGACCTTGCATTCTATAATCATATAATTTTGATTACATTTAAAGAGTGAATAATTATGAATGATCACTATTCAGTAATAATTATTGAATAATAAGTTATTATTAATGTCTTTATTTTTAGAGAATTTCATGTAGAATCAATGCAGTTAAATAAAATGTCCAGTTTTTGCTATTACTTTAATTATCATGACTACATTTTTATCATAATTTATAATTTTAATTATTTAATTGACTATTCTTTATTAGAAAAAGTGTATGCTAATAATAGCACAGATTTTGCAAAGAATATGTATCAAAACAAACATTTTGAATAGAGTTCTTAGTAGCATTCCTATATGCTTCCTAACATGAACATTCTAGGGGGGGTATGCAATTACCCATGGTCAATGACCACAGGTAATTGTATCGCTGGGGGCTATCCTATCAGCCCCAATGCGGCGCTCCTCCCCACAATGCCAACACTTATTGTGAATTATGCTTCGAGTGCCTCAGGCACCCGAACCATAATTCGTGACAAGTGGCCTGCTGGAGCAACGATATCGCATAGGATCTGGGACTTATCCCCAGTCCCATGTGTTTTCGCACAATTGCGGGTCTATTTGCGGGTGATCAAAATGGACTCTACTTGTATACCGCGATATCTGGTCATTTTGATCCACCGAAAACTGATCACACTTAGGTATTCAATTAGCTGCAATAACAGACTTTTGAGGTGAAAATACAGACTTTTCCCGCAAATCGTGATTACACCCTCTTCAATTAGCTGGGAAAATTTATCGGTGATAATTGTTTCCCAAATTTCACTTCACCTACTCTGTGCAAGTGAATAGTTGGGAAAAATCCCCATTTTAAAGTAGAAATGTTTGGATTTGGTTCAGAACCCCTGGAACACCCCCCTTAATGACTAATTAGGCATGATGAAGATTTTCATTATTTTTAATTGGCCAACAAATACATGTCATTTTTGGGGTGAAAAAGTGCAAAGTGGTGGAATTTGGGACTCAAGGTGTGGGGCAGGTATATCGGGGTGCTTTATGAGTGGGACAAGTGTTTTTAGACTTGCAGGTGGGAGTAATCAGTTCTTTTTCCACTGTATTAGTACCCTAAAATAACTTAAATATATATAGGTACTTATACCCATTTTCATGTACCCCTAATTTAATAAGAGCATTGATTTTGTACAAAAAACTTGCTTTCTATACTATCTAACATCCATTTCACACAATTTAAGTCCCCAAAAACTTTTTAAAGTGATCTCTAATACACTTCTCTTCTGTGATCCTCTGTTAGTTTGTCAATTTTTGGGGTACAGGCTGATTTCCCCATTTTCACCTACACTTTTCAAATTATAAATTCTGTAGAGTATGTCCCAGAGTGCAATGTTTTAATTATTACAGTCTGGGCATTAAAATTAAGCTGGTATGCATGTTAATTACATTATAAATGTTGTGTAGCTTTATTTCTGTATTATTACATTATTTGTAACATCTGTTAAAACTATTCATAGATAGGAGCAAGCTACCTTAATCTGTGTCATCTGCTTTTCTTAATAAATTAACTGTAAGCAAAAACCGGATACATTCCAAATTAAAGTTCAACAGAGTTCAACGGAGGAGAAGACCAGTATGTTTTTGAACTGTGGGAGAAGCAAGGTCACTGACAGGAAACCCACACAGGCACGGGGAGGCCATATATAGTTCATTCAGATGGCACCATGGTCGGATTTTAACCCAAGGCCCCGATGCACTGAGGCAGCAATACTACCAATTTAAACAATATTCAACCTGTCTGCTCATGTCTACTATTTCTCCAATGCCCTTTTAGGTTACATTGTAACATTGTTACATTGTAAATGAATCACTTCTATGTGTATCAAAAGTGGCAGGATTTATCAAATGTTGGAGATAAAGTGTAAACCTATCAGCTTCTAGCTGTCATTTGTCAAACACAGCCTGTAAAATGAAAGTTAGAACTGATTGGTTGGTACTATATCTCTCTCCAAGCTTTAATACATCTCCCTCAAGTCATGCACAACAACAGCTGTACTAAAACATGATACAGCTGAGAATAACAACTTTAGCTTTCCCAGCTAATGCAAATTGTATATCCTCTGCTGATGAACCTTAAGGTTATATACAATCAGGATGAAAACAATGTTGGCGGTGGCAGTGGTGTGATTGTGGTGGTGAGATAAGATGGCCAGTGTCTTCTGTTCCCTCCTGTGGGTGGCATTCTGGACCATTTAACTGCCTGATAGGAAAGAGGCAGAGTACCACAGGTGAAGTGGGAAAGATGTATCCCTATGATATAATACATTTTAATACAATACCTTATACATGTGTATACAATCATATAAGCCACTTCCAGGGATGAAGATGAAAGTGAGTCAGGGTTAAAGTAACAGAAAACTATTGACATTGATTTATACTTGTAAGAAACATGAATGACATGACAAATCCAATAACTACTCAAGAATGTAACATTTGCAATCATTACTAATACCATATAAATCTAATAGTTATTGAAAGTTTCAAATGACTTTTTCCCTCAAGGACACAATGTTGGACTGAGCTATTTCTCTGGACATATTGTTACTTTAACGTTTCGGTCTCCTGATTAATTAGAAGCATAATTTAAAAGACACATTGACCTACAATGACACTTCTGAGGATATGACACACATAGAATTTATTATATTGTGGTGCCGTTTATGGAAAACTCTTATTGGGTCACAATACATCTAAAGTATAAGATCAAATATTATTTTATGTGATGTAATATCAGAATGGCGGAATGGGATAGCTGGACTTTAGGTAATAGTACAGTATATGTAAATATTATTTTGCAACATATACACTACATTATCCAACATAATTAGCACAGTGTTTAAAGAGTTTCTGAGTAATTGTGGCAAATGTATTACTTTCATCATTTTGGTGAGCGCTGTGACAATATGAGCGAAGCATCTCCGCTAACTGTGTTGATAAAGTGTCTTAGTTATGACCCGAACAGTCTCAGCACATACATTAGGTGCAAGTTACAGTTGATAATGATCAATATATTTTCGCTCTGATTACATCTATTGGATACTGTAGACACAGTGACTCCTCATCGTTAGTTTTAATATAATGGAATCACATTTCTAAATGGCTTATTGTGGGTTTTTTATGTGTTTTCATGCACTTAAAAAAAATAAAAATATATATATATATATATATATATATATATTAACTTTAATTCTATAATGCAATTTTACATGCATGTAAAATACACATTAAAACTGCATTGCCATTTCTTGTCACGTGATTTGAATGTGTTTAGAATACAGTTAATATAAAATGAACATGAATTATCAAATTAGAATAGTTTGGTAAGTGTCCTAAGCTTGAGTCTCTTAGATATACTAAATGCTCTGCTAAGCGTCAGTAAATGAAGTAAATGGGGAAAAATCTTGTCACATTTTTATTTCTATAATATGTCTTAACTTCTCATTTGTTTGGAATGTCTATTCATATACAGCACATGGCCAGTTTTTTTTTTTTGTAAGGTTATACATCAAAGTATGCTAAAAACAAATCCCAATAGGCATGTAAAAATATATTGGCAAGGTGATGTGTCAAAGAATTGAGAAAATCTAGAGGCTAAATATTTAGTTAAAATTGCCCCTGTATTTCCAAAGGACCTTTTCTTCCAACTGTGAGTAAAAATGACTGTATTTAAATAGTGATCTAAGTACGATTTTTTTAACCAGAAATATTAGTTATCTATTATCATCCATATTTAGGGGGGAAATAAATCAAGCCTTGTATAGAGCTAAAGAGAGAGATTAAGGGGCATATTTAATAAGCCTTGTATGGAGAAAAAGCGGATGGAGATATAGTACTTGCCAATCAGCTGCCATGTTATAACTGCCATGTTATAGCCTGTTTGAAAAATTACAGGAGCTGGTTGGTTGGTACTTCATCTCCGTCCACTTTATCTCTTTCCAAGGCTTAGTAAATAGACCCAGAAGTACCAACCAATCAGCTTCTTTAATTTTTCAAACACATCCTGTAAAGTGACTGGATCTGATTGGCTGGTACTTTCTCTCTCTCCACTTGATATTTCTCCAAGGTTTGATGCATCTCCCCCTCAGACACATGTGAAATACATAATTAGATCTCATTATTCATTTGGGAAATATTCACGAGTGAGCACGATTATTATTTTTATTTATTATTAGTTATTTTTATGAATTACTGTATGTTTAATAAGATGTATAATTTTGACAGACGAGCCTTGGCATGTAATGTATCATGTAAGCTTGGAACAGTTTAAATAGTACTGAAGTACAGTAGCTCTGTAAATTCAATAATGTGACTGAAGGTTATATAACTAGCTCAGTTTTGCAGGCATGCGGAGCTATCTTAAGCACCACAGTGTGTACTCTAAAGAGCTCATCTGTACTTTGCTTTTAACAAAAGAACCTCTGATTGTAGTGTTCCTTCTATGACATCTAGACATATACTGTACTCTCCAGACTAAGAGGTGAATTTACTTTGCCATAGTAATTTACCACTGGCTAATTAATTCCCTGGGGCTATTCAATAGTCCCTGAAGTCAGCCCACAGGCTACGATTAATGGGGTATCTGGCTCAAACCCCCCCTCCTTCATGTTTAATAGCCGGTTTCTGTGAGCCGTGGCAGGGAAAACCTATTAAAACCTATAATACGAAAATATATATTTTAAAAATATTTATTGATAAACTTACATAGACAAATATTCTAAACATGAATATGCCAATATTTTAACAAATCAGGCCCCAGTTACAAACTTAGTAAGTGCATAGTACATTGGGTCTATACAGTATGTATACAAATATCTATGAATATTTTGTTGTGCACAATCGTATTTCATATTAATTGGCCAATGGGTCTTAACAGGTTAACACATACAGTAGGTCCAGGAAATTATCACCCCTATGGGCAGTTTCTGACTAGAATAGGTCGGAAGGGGTTCCGACCTATTCAATACGGGCAAATACGACAAGTCGGGAAACCTAACTTGTCGGAATGCTGTCGGAAAGCAGGTGGATCGGCGGAATACCAGCCGATCCGCCTGCTGCTGTCGGAAACAGGGCCAAATCTGACAGGTTTTGGCCCCCTTTCCGAAAAACTCAATCCGACTTGTAAACAAGTCGGATTGAGGTGAGGAGACGGTGAGCGGTGCAGCGGGCTACGGGGAGCGGAGATGAGATGTACCTTGACGGTCGTTCCCCAGCCATGCACTTCTCTCTCTGCAGTGCCTCCCCCGCCGCCGCAGACATCACCCACGCTGCCAGCTCCGGGCGCCAATCTCAGCACCTCTGCCTGCCGCCACACTGTTCCCCCTGCCGGCCGCCACTCACTGTTCCCCCCGGCGCTGCGGTCAGCGCGCCTGGCAGCGGCAGGACAAGACACAGGGAACGACTAAATCCGACAGTCGGATTCGGCCGCTCTTTGAATAGGGGTTGTCGGGTCCATTCCGACAACTGCATGTCGGAATGGACCCGACTCTTTTTGAATATACCCCTATGTGTTGATGCCCAAAAACACCTAATATAACAGGTGAAAAAAATGGTTGTAATTGAATAGCCCAAAGCAAAAAAAGCTTGAGGCTTCCCCCGTTTTTTGCCCCCGTTAAATTATTAGGACTAACAGAATTCCCCCCTTAATGTTTACAGTCTCATAGTTGTAATATAATATCTCCTGTCAAAGTTTTGCTCTTTCTCTGTTAGCTTTTATATTTAATGTGTAATGTTACAAGATTCTTGAGCTTAATACAGACTTATTACTTAATACTTCTATGTTGTTCAAGGTAATAAAGAGTTTTGAAAGGCAGATAATGATTTGTAATAGAGCAGCTAAGGTGGATGCTAAAGTGATACTGAACTTGCTCTTTAATAAAAGAAAACTCTTTTTTGTCAATGCATCTTTAAATATCGATCTTATATTCCTACCACTTAAAGTGCAAAAGGAACACATTGTGATAATTAGGTAAGACCGCATTAACTAACTCATGACCACAAAATGTGTAATCCGTCCTGCAGAGGAGGATTTCCAAATCTTTGTGGGTATATGTTTTTTTTTATATGCCCAGGTGTTATTAGTAAATAATATTTGTGAATGGAAATCAGGATATTGAACCCATCTGCAAGAAGTAAAGTATCCCCAGCAATACTTTTATTTTGATCACTTTCCTGTGACCTGTCCAGGAGATCGTGAGATGTTTCTATTTCTCAGATTCCCTCTTACAGTACTGCTTAGAAATGTAGCTCAATCAGTTGGGGCAGATCGCTTGAGATATTAATACCCACATATTTTATATGAGACGGCATCCACTGAGCAGGGAAATTTGATTTGCAAAAAGGGAACTCCGTAGGGGTAGCTGACATAATTAAAACTTCAGAAAGAATTGCTGACCTTAACAAGTAGAGAGATGACCAAAAGCCATAAATTCCTGCAGAATCTTAGGCATTCAAATATATAGGTTCACAATGGAAATAAAAAAACAAAGGGAAATGAGGCAAACTCCATAAGCCGACTAATATTGAAAGTTAACTTTGACTCTATTTTATTTAAAATGGAATAATATCTCCAGGAAGAGAACTATACATAAATGTATTATTCATTTTTTTAATATGTAGGCAAGATTTCTGTAGTATATAAACATAATTACTTCAAATTCAAAGAAATAATCCATTCAGCATTGTGTTGAAAGGAACATGCATTAGAAGTCAAATTTAATCTGCTTCAAGTGGTGTGTATTTTATGTTTAGCCACCACTGTATAATCTCACAAACAGTCTAGAAGGTGCTGTTGCTGTATATGTTTTACATATATAGAACCCAATGGATTGCGTACTACTCCGATGTTAGAAGACTGGTGCGTGTGCAGTATCTGTACTGTGCATAAGTCAGCCCTCTAACTGCGAGATCTCGGCCGGGGATGGGCAGCACACCTATTTTATGGGAGTGCTGAGGCCAGAGTCTGCATCTACTGATGCAGATTTCCTGACCTTGGCTACTGAGCTGCAAAGGCCATTCTGAGTAACCTCAAGGTTACTCAGCTGACCAATGGCCTGTCAGATGATCTGATGCTGTATTTTAGGATGCCGATCTTGGATCCACAATGTCAGCAGGAGTCATCTTTTTCCCTGCGGCAGCAACATATTTTTACATTGCTGCGTCCAAAGACCCAGCAGCAGCGATGCGTACTGCCCATAATGCACTCTTCAGTTGTTTTGTTTCAGATAGACATAGCCGTCTGTCCTGCTAGCTGACTTATATTAATCAGTGCTTTTTTTGGTGGTACTTAAGGGCCTTTTGGTCTATTTTTTCCAGAAACAGAAAGAAATAAATGAAATCATTTCAGAAATAAATAAAATGTCTCTGCGTACTTATCAGTAGTGTTGCACTTACTGTAACTTTAGGTGAGTACCGACATATAGATTTTTTAAGTATACTGTAAGTACTTTTTTCATACAAAAAAGCACTGATATACTTAAGTCCTTATCACTATAGCAGATTAAGTATGTACAAAATGAAAGCATTTGGGCATTTTATTTATATTTCCCGTTTTTGTGGGCAATTCAATTGTTATGGGTGCTACTATAAGTAATGTGGCATAATATGTCTAAGGATACTATTGTGCGATGTAACATGTATGAGAGGTACTAATGTGTAGTCTAATGTGTATAAGGGTACTACTGTGCAGCATTATGTGTACAGCATAAGGGTACTACTGTGTGGCGTAATTTGTATAATGGACACTACTGTGTGGCATAATGTGTATAAGGGTACTACTGTGTGGTGTACTGTATGTAAGGGGTACTACTGTGTGGAATAATGTGTATGAGGTGTACTACTATGTGGCACAATGTGTATAAGGAGTACTACTGTGTGGCATAACACGTATAAGGTATCAGGGTGGAGGTGTACAAAAAGGGTTTCGATGTGGGCCAACACATTTCACCTTCTTCTGAGAGTATGGGTTTGAGTGGCAGTGTGGCATGGAGGAGGTTCTTGGACCTGGTGTTGATTGTGTTGATATTAACTGGGGGTCAATCCACATCAAATGGTCCAGAATTCAATTAATTGGTTGATTGACAATTTAAAAAAATAAAATAACATTTTGTGTGTAATGATCCCTAATAGTTAATAGTCAGAAATCACCATTACTTTATTTATTTATTTATTTTAACTTCATTTGAAGTTGGCGGACATTTTTGTATCATGGCGTTTGATCATTTTCACTGTTGCGGACATTTGGGGTAAATGCAATATCTTAGCTCAGAAAAGTTATAGAAAGCTAGGATAAAAACTATTTTCAGCACATTTCAAGGTGCTACTTCTTTACCTCACTTCCTTATTACTGAAATTTAAGGCCAAAGTTAATTGTCAGATTTAAAAATAAATAAATATTTTTTTTTATTGTATTTCAGTGGGAAGGAATCAAATTTCAGAGCTGTAATTTTTGGTGGGAATATATGCTCAAAGATTTGCCAAACAAAGGTATCTATTTGGTCTATTTTGTTTATTAGAGCACCCTCTAAGGGGGAATGTAATAGGGTGTGAGAATTAGCAAGAGAGATTTTGGGAGTGTACTTCTGTTTTTTTAAAGTGCCAATCACTTGCAATACATGGCAAAACCAGGTTGATTTTGTAATGTAAATAATTGCCTCTTTGAAAAAAACAAGAGAACTTTCCCAAAATGTCTTACTTTCTGATTCTCACACCCTATTACATTCCCCCCCCCCCCCTAATATCTCTGGTGAGCGACCTGATAAAAATTCAAATTCAAAGAATACACACTACTCTATGAGGGGTAACTGTGAAAAAAAATGTAGTTTGATGCTAAAATTTTTTGATATTCCATTCTTTGTCATTTTTTTATATTCCATATTTTGATATTTGATATTGATATTTGCTCTTAGTGTAGCTTTGTTCGACATGGAATGGATTTGTTTGGCAAATCTTGAGTATATAACTATTTCCCCCCCCCCTCCCCCCCAAAAAAAAATGACAGTTCTGAATTTATTCCTTCATAATATCATAATAGAATGTTTTTGTAATTATTCCTTCCAAAAATAGACTTTTTTAAAAAAAAAATCTGACAATTAACTTTGGCCTTAAATTTCAGTCATAAGAAAGTGAAGTAGGGAAATATGAAAAAAGAATGTAGTTTGCTGAAAACAATATTTTTTTATCCCAGCTTTCTATGACTTTTCTGAGATGAGATATTGCATTTACCCCAAACATCTGCAACAGTGAAAAATGTCATACGCCATGATACAAAAATGGCGCAACCTTCATCTAAAGGAAAATAAAAATAAAGTAATGGTGGTTTCTGACTACTAACTTACAGGGGGTCATCACACACAAAAAATATATTTAAAAAAAATGGTCAAGCAACCAGGGCTGGACCACTCCACATGGATTGACCCTTTGTTGGTGAAACCATGTTGCTGTGTTTGTCTAGAAAATTGATCAATCCTAGACTGACAGCCAGCTTTGATTTATTATACACCACCACACTAACATACTGTGTAACCAACAAGCTCCACATTATTAGATGGATGTCACCCCTTAATCCACATATTTACCCAATATTGCACGTTAACTTACTGTTTGTTTATTGTGAGGTTGGGCAACCTTCATATTAGCAGCACCATCCAATTCACTAAATTACTTCAGTCCGCAGAGGACTGGAAATTAATTTTGTTTACTGAACAAGTTATTATTTTCACCAAGAGGGAATTAGTACCCCTTATTAGAATAAACACTGCCTTTCTGAGTAAGCTCCCAGAGAAGCATGTTCAATCAATTGGAAGAGCTGCTCAATGTATTAAGCCTTTGCCGATGTACAGTATTAATGGCACTATACTGGAAACTACTGAGGAGGAAATGGATCTAGGAGTCACTATTTCAGATGACTTAAAGGCAGGTAAGCAATGTAACAAGGCAATGAGGAAGGCTAGTCAGATGCTTGGCTGCATTGGGAGAGGAATCAGCAGCAGAAAGAAAGAAGTAATAATGCCACTGTATAGGTCATTGGTACGGCCTCATCTAGAATACTGTATTCAGTTCTGGAGGCCATATCTTCAAAAGGATATTAATACATTAGAAACTGTACAAAGGAGGGCAACTAAAATGGTGCATGGCCTACATCACAAAACATACCCAGAAAGACTGAGAAATCTCAATATGTATAGTTTGGAGCAGAGAAGGGAAAGGGGGGACATGATAGAAACTTTCAAATATATCAAGGGTTTTAACAAAGTCCAGGAGGGAAACATTCTCCAAATGAAGAGAAGCAATAGGACACGAGGACATGCACTGAGACTGGAGGGGGGGAGGTTCAGGGGAAATTTGCGGAAAAATTATTTCACAGAAAGGGTAGTGGACAAGTGGAATAGCCTCCCATCAGAGGTGGTAGAGGCTAAGACAGTAGAGCAATTTAAACATGCATGGGATAGACATAAGGATATCCTTACAAAGAAATAAGGATCAAATAAGGTTAGAGATAAAAATAATATAAAAAAAAAAAAAAGGGGCAGACTAGATGGGCCAAGTGGTTCTTATCTGCCGACAAATTCTATGTTACACACATGAGATTAACTACACTAAATATTGCATACAGTATCTTCTACATCTTATACCTTTTGTTTTATAAGTGTATTATGTTTACTGTTATATCCAATGTATTTTATCTTCTATTAAATCTAAACTTATATTCTTGTGCTTGTAATAATTTTTTGTGGCCTAAACATTTTACAATTTGTATGGAAGATAATTGTCACATTTTAAGATGCAGTTGTTCACTGTACATTTCAGATGTCTTGGATTCTAGCTTTTCTGCCTGGGTCATAATGATCCTTAGAACTGGAAAAATTATTTGGCCAGTGTGGATTTCATTAGTAAACTATGACCAAATATATTTAATGTACTGATTTTACTCAAGAACATGTGATCATATACTGTAACTTAACTATAAATGGCACAAGTCCTGCCAAATAAGGTTATATATTTGTGACTATATAATATATTAGTGACAAGTAAATGAAGATAAGCCCTTAACAGCCAAAATCAAGAAAATTTTATGAAAAATCCAGGAGATGGTCAACAAAATAGGTTTTGTTTTTCAAAATATCTGCATACAATATTATATCTCACCAGCCCAGGTATAGTTTCAGTTCAGACAGCGCACATTGGTCAGTACCCATTGCAGTTCTCTTGACCAGATGATATAACCTATCTGCAAACTGGAAATCATTATAGTCGAGGACAAATTCCAGTAGATATATTACTAATTTATACTGTTCAGAAAAATAATAAGAATATTCCCAATAAAATGTAATGAATTAGCATATAAGGCCATCTTATATATGGAACACCCCACTACTTGTTCAGAGATGTTCCCTGAGGACCTGTTCAAGAGACTCCATATACAACACAAATACAAGGGATAAGAGAACGACCTTGCCTAATTACATGAAGTATTAGGAGTGTGTTGTTGCATTACATTTATACTTACTGTAAGTTTAAAGAGCAATCATATCGCTATTGGAGTTACCAACCAGGGTTATGCGTTCACTCAAATTCAAGATCAAGCATTCATCTAATCCTTTGCACTGACGAGTTAATATAAATATTTATGTGATGTACAGTATTTGGAATATTAACATGAAAGTCCTTTGTTATTTTAATTCCTAAAAGTTGACGTAAGACAGTCAGTTTAATTTCCAACACATTATAACATTAGATTCTACACCTCCAGATCAGAGCAGTGAGGTCTCCGCTCTATTTTGAAAAATGTATGATATATCACATACTGTATTCTCTTTCTGCTTGATCATAACTGACAAATAGAATATTTATGAAAAATAATTGTTTTCAGAAACAAAATTAAAAGGGCACATACTGTATGTGATATACGTGCATGGTGTAGATATTCATACAATCATCTGAAATGTAATGAATAGCAATACAATAAATGGGCCTGTCATGTTTGTGTAAAAAAAAAGATATACAACTGAAGCATTTAAAATGCTAATGAACATACCCTAATATTCACTATTGGCAGATTACATAGTATCGGGTTAGAATCACTACACAAATAGAATAGTATGGAATACTGGAGAAATGTCAAATCTTATCTACAGTAGTTCATTATTTAGCTCCAATTGTTAGCAATATTTCCATGGATGTTAATAGGTGTACAGTATGTGTTACATGCTATGGCTATTAATAAAATGGTTGGACTGTGCCAGCACAGATTAGTGTATGTGTAACGTGCTCACCTTCCAATGGCTTGGGTAGAAAATGCGCTGCTGGTTTTGTTTTCTTCACTCTGTTTCCTTTCATAACTTGACCTTCTTTATTAAAACCTAAGAACCAGGCCCTACCGGATTCTTGTTGTCTGTATATCATAGATGAGTAGATGACATAATAATTCTCGAAAACAGACTCCTTAAACTTGCATTCCAGAGTAAAAAGTTCCTGGGTGAAAAGATAAATAAAATACATCAATCACGTATCATTGTTTTTAGAATGAAACAAAACATTTGATTAGTTGCTTTGAGTTAGAGTATTCTTGTTGTGTTCACCGGTCAGCCAGCAATAATGTTGTATTTTGATTACAATATAGCTAAATAACCGAAAGCTCACTAATAAGTAGCTAAATAACCAAATAAAATAGCTAAATAACCGAAAGCTCACTAATAAGTAGCTAAATAACCAAATAAAATAGCTAAATAACCGAAAGCTCACTAATAAGTGTGTGGGTTTTACAGAACCCTTCTTTTATAATTAATTATATATTATTATGTATATTGTATTTTATTTTATTATAAAATTAAGAATTGTGTTGATTTCTTGTTGCTTGGGCCACATGCTGAAACTTGTTATTTCAGACTACAGTATGTAGGTTATTTCATTTTGTTTCAGCAAGCCATGTAAAATAGTAGTATACATTCATAAAAGCAAACAATCAGAACAATAATTGACAACTTTAATAATATGGAGGGCTATACATGTTTGGATCCACGAAATAGGGACCAAATTAAGAATCTGAGGTATTCTTTTATATGATGTGACGTGAAACACGTCACATCACATCTTATGCACCACAAACACATACAGTAAAAGCTGAATGATTTGAAAAAGGGATGCAGTCACTTTACCTCCAATCATAATCCCGACGGACTATATACCGACACCCATTGACCGATGGTCGAAATCCCGACAAGGTCTAAATACCGACACGGACTAAATACCGACATGTAAAATACCGACAAGGTCTAAATACCGACATGTAAAATGCCGACAGGTCGAAATACCGACACAAGTTTTTCATGATTTTTTTCATTAAAACCGACTTGTTCATACTTTACCGTCCCAGTGGACCTGGAGGGGGAATAGAATAGTGTGCCGAGCGCTGCGAGGCACCGTGCCCGAAGCATGGCGAGCGCAGCGAGCCATGCGAGGGGACGCGGTACACTTTATATGGTGTCCATGTTGATTTATGTCGACATACACACAAAAAACCATCAAAAAATGCATGTCGGTATTTCGACCTGTCGGCATTTTACATGTCGGTATTTAGACCTTGTCAGTATTTTACATGTCGGTATTTAGTCCGTGTCGGTATTTAGACCTTGTCGGGATTTCGACCATCGGTCAATGGGTGTCGGTATATAGTCCGTCGGGATTATGATTGGCGGGATTTCATACCGATCCCTTGAAAAAGTATAATTCCATTTTGGATACAAAGTAAACTCACCATGGACAAACATATTTCTAGAACATATTTCCTGAACATACACATTATACTGTTCTGTACACACAATCAATGTTAGATATAGGATTACATCCAGCATATTGGATAAAATAATGCATAAAGAAATGTATGTGACTACAGAGGATATGAAATAAGTATAGCAGTATCAAGAGACAGACTATACATAAATATAGAAATAAAGGATCTTGAAAATAATTCCAGCACACTGTGTCAGTACTGTACATTTATAAAATCAGACTGGTCTGCCTACGTCTTATATTCATTACTAAATGAGGCAATATCCCAGATGTGAACAAGCCATTGTTGTTATATAGTTCAATTATAGAACTAATCATTGGTGTTTTACTAGTTCTAGTATAGATCTAGCCATTGGTGTTATACTAGTTCTGGTTTAAAAGTAGCCATTGGTGTTACAATAGTTCTGGTTTAGAACTACCTATTTGTGTTGTACTAGTTTTAGCCACTGGTGTTATACTAGTTCTGGTTTGAAATTAGCCATTGGTGTTATACTAGTTCTAGTATAGAACTAGCCATTGGTGTTAAACTAGTTCTGGTTTAGAACTAGACATTGGTGTTATACTAGTTCTGGTTTAAAACTAGCCATTGATGTTATACTAGTTCTGGTTTAGAACTAGCCATTGGTGTTATACTAGTTCTGGTTTAGGACTAGCCATTGGTTTTACACTAATGTAGTTCTAGTATGGAACTAGCCATTGGTGTTATATTACTGTAGTTCTAGTACAGAACTAGCCACTGGTGTTATACTACTGTACTGTAGTTCTAGTATAGAACTAGCCATTGGTGTTGACTACTGTACCTCAGGGTACAAATCACCAGGGCTTCCACAAGAGAGTGAGAACTTCACTGCGGGGAAAAGAAGAGGTCCCAGCCCCCACATTTTTCCACTACACAGTGCTTCTGGGGACACTTACCTCCACTGCTATAAACCACTATTTTCCTTGACAGTACAGTTGGAAAAATGACAATAGAAAAAGCACACTGTAGATGCTATTCACTGCAGCTGATTGGAAGAGCCACAGCTGCTGACTGCCACCCACACCATTCTCCAGGCACTTATTCCGGCAATGGTGAGCGTTGGTGCAGTATTACCTAACCAATGGAAAACTTGCGGATCAGCACGATTCAGTGAATGTGGTTGGGGACAGTGGGTCTCAGTACACCTGCATTTCTACCCCATGGAGATGTTACTAATGATATTTTGCACACATTACTGAAAAAAAACCCATCTGCCTTATCCACGAAGTATCATTTTTAATTATTAACATTTCATATTGCTTGAAATCCCCACCTGTCACCCACCTGCTTGGATTGAGATCATAGGTGTCGGAACATTGGAGAGACACCAATCAAAGTTGGAGCCCTAGTCTGAAGAACAGTGACTGAGGTCATTTATTTTAAATCATAATAAACTGTTGTCTGACTCTAATTTTTATAGGTATAATAAACAGACAATTTTGTAATTTTAATAGTGTCACCTGCAATGTTATACCATTGCTTGTCTACTGTGTTCTAAGAACAGAATGTATGTGAACTTTCACTGAAACGCATCAGTATTGATAAGCAACTTCTAAATATTTCTGTTGGGTAAACAAGGGATATGACATTCAAAGGAATGTATAGCAGATGCATGACTGAAAATGTCAGTAGTGAAAAGTCTGGCAACCTACAGTGTGATAAACCAACCCTAAACCTATTAATAAGATCAAGAGCATATTGTATACTGCCTAGAGCTGTTTCACAGACCAAAAAAAAAAAAATCACTCAGTTGCATTACAATATTACAGTCAGCCAGATCCATATTATGATGTGTTTGCCTGAATGGAAAATTGTCTTTATGACATTTTCAAACAGCCCTTCACTTTATATTAAAAACAAAGAAATAAATCAGAGCTTTCATCTCTATAATGTGACTTTAGCAGTGGGAATACTTGTCTCTTATTTTTGTTACTGGGAGCAGCGACAGACGTTAACATCTATATAATGTTATAGTCAGTTTTATTATTATAAAATAAAGTCCACTAACGAGCAGTACAAGTCATTGCTGTGCTAACAGAGGGCACAGCGATTACAGTCCACCACCCTCTACTCTTCTAAGCCTTCTTGCGTATTTGCAAACTGGAGATATCAATATACAAGAATAAGGTTCATTTTAAATTACTGGAGTGCTACCGGTAGTTCATCCAGTCCCAAATCAAGCTGGGTTCCGGGCTGCTGTAGGCTGTTATAGTCAATGTATGGCCATTTAAACAGGCTGCACTTCTTAGTGTAGACTTGTGTGTCCCCTCACCATCTACACATCTCCATTCTCCTCCATGTGGCTTTTTACACACAGAGTACCGGCTCTGGCAGATCACCATGTAAGTAGAGTCTCCTCCTCTGCCCAACCTCTGACTTCATTCCTCACCATAATCATGTTTGTCCCATCCTGTTTTTTTGTCTCTGTTTCTCTTCTGTCTCTGTCATTAACTTTGTATTAGTCTATCTGTATATGTGCCTGTCTCTCATTGTGTGTTCCTGCCTGTCTCCCCTTGTGTGCCCCATGTCTGCCCATATCATCTGTTTCCCCTCCTTTTTCTCCCATCTGCTTAAACAAACCATATTACACCTTCTAAACTTATGGTTCTTCATATCAACAATGCTCTTAAGAGATCAGGACGTCAGTTCCGGGTACCTGGCTTCCCCAGCCCCTGTAAATATTACTATATATCTCATTGGTTACAATTTGACTACTTGCTAATAAAAGCTTCATTCAGTCTCAAAGCAAATGATCTCAAACCATAGAATGAAAGTGAATTTAAAGCCAAGGGAGAAAGGGCGCCATCTCCCTACTGTATGCTACAGAAGTATCTCCTGTGCCGAACCATTTGAGTTTACATGGGATAGAGACCCGACGGTCCATGTGGACCAGGGGGAGAGATCATTTATCTTTATCTGAATAGCTAAATCATACAATCAACATGGCCATTGTAGAAAACACTTATAAAATCTACAGTAGATGACACCTGTTTCCGGAAAAGCTACATGCCATATACCTACTGACCTCCGGATTTTATTGGAGAAACTGTGGCCAAAAAGGTCCCTGCAAGCAGAACTGGTGGGACTGACCGGCTACATGGAAAGTTTGGGACAATACTATTACTCTGCTTTTTAGAATTGTAGGCATCTCTGTTCTAAGAGACCCACTGACTGTGATGTTCAGGTTGCAACAACATCTGCTATTCACTCTCTGACCAATGCTATTTACCTGTGGCCTTGTATCACTTATGGACTCACATTATCTGAAATCCCTATGTCACAACTCTTCTACTTTCCTCAAGACATAACCTCCCCACCCCCTCCATAGATCCTTCATATCTACACATGTTGAAAGAAACACCTTTTCTATACTTGTATTTCCTATGTTTGCACTTGCAGGCTTACTGATCTGCAGTACTAATGGGATTCAGTCATGTGACCGCTGCTCGGGATCCCTGTATACTGTGCCTGTCTTTCATTCTCCCAAACTACCATATTTACATATGTCAAAACCGAGTTGTTTTGTTCTATGTTTTAATTGGACTTATAGTAGTGTCCTCTTATTTGTCATGTCTCTCCGCTGTTATAAAGAAAGTGATTTTCTTTTTTTAAAAGCAACTTTGTTTTTTCTTCTCTGCCACTGCACTACTTAAAGTGCTCCTTCCTCTGACAGCATCATATCAGCAATGCGATGAAGCAAAGATATGAGGTTTGACACCCTATCACTTACGATTACTCTAAGGAATGATGCTCACTATCTAATACAAAATTAATTCACGTCACCTTGATGTATGTCCTATTATTCATCATGGAAATTAGAATGAATCATCTAAACCTTCTTGACAGATTCTTCAGCATTCACTACCTTCTTATGTATTTATTAGATATGGACTTTTCAAATTTACTGCAGTTAATTGCCCAGCAACTAGTTATTATCTTCTGAAATTGGTTCATATTATTTGGCCTGTAAACATGAAACAGCCTTAATCAATCAATATCTTGACAGCAGTGTAATAGCTCTGAATCTGTGATTTGTGTTACACTGACTACTTTTACTTAATGTGTCACATACCCCCAAAAAATGTTCTTCCTAAGCAGCACAATGAAACCTACACAACAGAACTGAACAATATTCAAACCATCATCTACTTCTTTTTATATTGTGATACCCTTGAAAATAAGGCATCATACCTTAGTTTCACATGACTTGCAATCTGAGCTCTATTTAGGTGATAGAAGAACAGAAATTTATTTTTTTAACACATTACAAACTGCTGTAAACTTTGCCAGCTACTGCTGCTGTGAAGTAGTGTAGCGGGGAAGCTTTATTCCAGCATATCATACCATCACGCCGACCACTGGTGCCTTATTGTTTGTTACATACAGCTTTATTGGAGGATTTAGAAGCATGTAACGATAGCTGAATAGAACTGGCCAATGGAGGCTTTAAAAACAACATCAGAGATCGTCCGGCATCCTGCCAGCCAGATGTGTAGGTAAGGTTACCGCTTCCTCTCCAATAAGAGGATGATGTGTCAAACATCTTCTGGTGTTTCTAAGTACTAAATGCCACCTATGATAAATTTGATATGCATCATGTTAATGGGAGCAGACAGTTGGCCACTGAGAGGAATGGGAGATATATATATATATATATATATATATATATAAACACAGTTGTATAAGAGTAACTTAATAGGCAATAATATGAGTTTACCATATATAAATGTTGGTGGTGTTTATCTAGAAGATACTATAGGGGACATGTACTAATCAGTGATAAAAGTGGAGAAGTGAGCCAGTGGAGAAGTTGCCCATGGCAACCAATCAGCTGCTCTGTATACTTTTATAGTATGCAAATTATAAATGTTACGTCAATGCTGATTGGTTGCCCTGGGCTACTTCTTCACTGGCTCACTTCTCCACTTTTATCACTGTTTAGTACATGTTCCCCTATGTCTGCAAACAGTACAGTAGCCTCTAATGAAGTGATTTAGTTCAATCTCACATTGGGAATAATATACATATAATATAGAATATACATATAATAATTTATGTAATGTAAGAATCATCCATCTTATTTCTGAAAAAGTTTCAAGAATAATAATAATTATTTTTATTTAATTTACTGTGGCGTGTTGCTTGATGGAGTTTATAATTCTATAAGCTCTTGACAAGGCTAAGACGTCTGAGGAATACTTGGAAGTTGACTATTGTAGTTTCATTAAAAAAAAAACCTCTGAAATATAAAACTGCTTGTAACATGACTGTTGTATACAAAATATTTCCTAACATAAACTCTTCTTTGTACACTCTCTAGTCAGCTCATGGAAATGCATCTGGAAAGGCCAGTTTATAAAATTATATGAAAATGAATAAAAGTCAGTGATCCCAGTATTTGTAGACTACTGGTAATATCAGACGTTATTTCCTGTCATTTCATATTCAGACGACTGGCCCGCTCTTATTCTGGGCACAGGGAGTAGCGCTATCTTGATACTTCTAGGCTATCAAATGGAATGTTCAGATCTTACTTACAGTAGATGAATTTCATATAAACATGGTAAATGCTGGTTATCAGTATCACTATATCAACATCCCAATCAGTCACACTTTAATACGTTTTCCTGTCAATTCAGAGTCACAGTCCATTGCATTTATAAAAAAAAAACAAGTAGCTTTTAATATCCAGTAGATGGCAAAAGCAATCAAGCTTTGTGGTGGTAACATAACAGCAGCAACAGCAGCAGAGTGTCAAAGTAATGAGCCTATAATGGCCTCGCTCCTGAGTGGATGTGCCCTCTGTATGTGATACCGTCCTTTCCAAATCACGTCTTCTGTGGATTTATTTATATATCACTGATCCATCACAATATTGCTTTTCAGAATACGCTATTAAAATGACACCAGATAGAAGAAATATGTTGTGCAAGATTTTCTGTTTATGATATACTGTGTCTCAGATGTTATATACGCTGGTAAATAGTGTCAAAGTCAAATGACATTGCTTGACGCTGTGCTGACAACGTGCCACTGATGGCTACAGCTGGGCGGAGTATGACTGATGAACTGATAATAGTCACAATGAAAAGCACTTTTAGAATTAGAATAATGTAACACGATGCAGAATATACAACAAAGGCAAATGTAACATTGTGGGAAATAGCAATAATAACATGCCTGTGTTACAAATGTGTGTAGACTAGCTAAGAGGGGAACTGCGCCTTTTCTTATTTTTATTCTGAATATTTCATTCTTGTCTCTAATGGCAAGCATGTTTCATGAATCTGTAATATTTTATTTAACTGCATTAACACTTTCTAAACCCTCCTTCTTTGGCATAGGAAAAAACGCAGGGGGGAAACCCCCCTCCACTTGGTAAGTAGCTCAAATTAGGACAACAATAGCAATGGTATATAATACGATTACTAGAGCGGCCGCAACATCATGCAGTTTAAGGGACAGAGCAGAGCTGCTGCACATGCTCAATGGTAGCAACTTCTTCTACCAAGTTTGCTGTGTGTGTGCTTCTGAGTCCTCAATCAGTGCACTGCACCAGAGAGCAGCTATTAGGAAGAAGAGACAGGAGCCTTACCATGAGGTGAGAGAATGCGTGCTTAGAAAGTGCAGTATTGGTTCTATTATGTTTGTTTATTTTGTTATAGACCATCTATAATCTATTCCATACATTATACAGTACAGTGTATAAAAAGACCAATGTTTACATTAATGTCCAGGGTCGTTACTAGGTTATTCTACCGCACCCCCAAACTCCCACACTCACGAATTTGGAAACCCACTCTAGAAATCCTGCATTTTCCAATGTTTATGGGAAATGGTGTTCTCAAACATCTGTCATACGAAAATGATACAGCAAGCATCCATCATTTAGACTACGCAGTATAATTTATCCATGCATAATGTCCATGTTAGCCATAAAACCATTTTGTGGCATTACTGTTGTTAACAGTAATGTTTTCTGCTGAATCATAGTGAGGTTAAAGTGAAAACCACAGTTTACACTGACTGGCAAATTCTGGAAATAACAATTAAATAATCAATTGGCATCATTTTGTTTTTTGCTGCTGGTTCCCATTTTATGCATCAGGTACAGGTTGTAGCAGTGTGCTGGCCAACTTTTATTTTGTTACCCTCCAGTATACTTCCCAGAGGGGGGATGGAAGTGTCCACCATGGCATCACACGCAAGAGCAGGGCTATTATGTTGGAGTTTGCAGATCCTATTTCACTAGAAAGTGGTCAGGATGCAAGAGGGTTCCCCACTCTTCCAGACATCCTTGAAACTACCCAAAAATTGGTGAGTCTCCTGGACGTTCAGGGAGAGCAGGTGAGTATGGTTGCAGTAAATGTCGCAGAAACTAATGCTGTCTGCCAGTATAAATATGCAGAAGCGTAACAAGGGTAGGGTGAGTGGGGCACGTGCCCTGGCACCTTGGCAAGCCCAGGAGAGGGGGGCGCCGGCGCCGGCCAGGGCATCATGCCCCACTCGCCCCTGTCACGCCGAAATGTGAGGGGAGGAGAGCGCAGCGTCTCTCCCTCCCCTCACCGCCGCTGCCAGCACTAGCAGCTCTGCTGTGTCTGGTCTCCGGTGGCGTTAGCCAACCAGAGCTTGCGGACCGGCTCCTGATTGGCTGCCGGTCCGCGAGCTCTGATTGGCTAGTGAACCGGCACCAGACAGCAGCCGGAGACCTGGAGCGGTGGGGGAAGGAGAGGCGTTGCGCTGCGCTCTCCTCCCCTCACATAGATATCAACAAGCGGTGAGTGACCGGGGGGGGGGGGGGAAGGCAGCACAGTGGGGCATGTATCTGGCACTGAGTGGGGCATGTAACTGGCACTGAGTGGGGCATGTAACTGGCACTGAGTGGGGCATGTAACTGGCACAGTGGGGCACGTATCTGGCACAGTGGGGCATGTATCTGGCGCTGAGTGGGGCATGTATCTGGCACAGTGGGGCAATGTAACTGGCACTGTGGGGGCATGTATCTGGCACTGTGGGGCAATGTAACTGGCACTGTGGGGCATGTAACTGGCACTGTGGGGCATGTATCTGGCACTGTGGGGCAATGTAACTGGCACTGTGGGGCAATGTAACTGGCACTGTGGGGCAATGTATCTGGCACTGTGGGGCATGTAACTGGCACTGTGGGGCAATGTAACTGGCACCGTGGGGCATGTAACTGGCACTTTGGGGCAATGTAACTGGCACTGTGGGGCATGTAACTGGCACTGTGGGGCAATGTAACTGGCACTGTGGGGCAATGTAACTGGCACTGTGGGGCATGTATCTGGCACTGTGGGGCATGTAACTGGCACTGTGGGGAATGTATCTGGCACTGTGGGGTATGTAACTGGCACTGTGGGGCAACGTAACTGGCACTGTGGGGCATGTAACTGGCACTGTGGGGCAATGTAACTGGCACTGTGGGGCAATGTAACTGGCACTGTGGGGCATGTATCTGGCACTGTGGGGCATGTAACTGGCACTGTGGGGAATGTATCTGGCACTGTGGGGTATGTAACTGGCACTGTGGGGCAACGTAACTGGCACTGTGGGGCATGTATCTGGCACTGTGGGGCAATGTATCTGGCACTGTGGGGCACTGTGGAGCATGTATCCGGCACTGTGGGGCATTGTATCTGGCACTGTGGGGCAATATAACTGGCACTGTGGGCCATTTTCAGTGGCCACACCCCTTCTGGTGTGTGGCCACAACACTTCTGGTGCGTGGCCACACCCCTTCTGGTGTGTGGCCACGCCCATTTGCGTGCGCACATGCTTCTTTTGCTGTGTTTTTTTTTTTGGGGGGGGGGGGGGGGCATTTTCCATCTTGCCCTGGGCTCCAAAAACCCTAGCTACGCCACTGTAAATATGTTTATCATTCTCCAAAATGTCTGTAACAGAACACACAATCACAGGTCCCAAAGGGGTTAGGTACAGGATACTGGCAGTGAGGATACCACCAGTCAAAATACCAACACTGGCATCCCAACTGCCAAAATCCCGACAGGTGCCAGTGACCCTACCCCTAACTCTCCCTTCCCTCAGCCTAACCCTCCCGTCCCGCAGCCTAATCCTAACCCTTCCTTCTGCAGCCTAACCCTAACCCTTCCCGGCATACTTGCACTCGGATACCGGCTGTCGAGATTTCAGTCAGCATTCTGACAGGTGTCAGGATTCCAGTGCCAGTCTTCTGAACGACGGCATCCCATTCATTGGGATGCCAACTCCATCCCTCCCAGAGGGACAAAAAACATACATCAGCACTTCCTAGCTCCATAGTGGGCAGAAGAGTTGCCAATTGCAAGGACCATAAGGTTACTCTCCCTTACCCCAAGGCTGTGCCCACTGCACTGGTTAAAGTTAAAGCTACACGCACAGATTAGGCTGTAGTCAGCACCTTCACCACCCAGCTTCAGCGCTTGAGTGGCCCAGTAAGCGGCTACAGTGGAGCCTGAGGTAGCTCACAGAAGCACTACACATATTTTCCCACAAACTATGTATGCTCTTTAAGAGAAAACAACATAATATCTATCACAGAGTAAAGAATACAGATACAATAACAGTCTCTTGTTATTTTTTTAGGCTGGTGGAGGGTTTTATTTTAACCATACACTCATTATAAATTCAGCTTCCCTTTAGTTTTTTTGAACTCTCTGATTGTCTAATCAAATCGGAAAGAATTAATCATATGATGTATTCATAATTACTTGAAACACCTCAATGCGCCATGAAAAGGAAATTAGTTTCCATGTTATTATTTTATGAAGTAATCTGAGATTCTTAGAATATTTCTGTAAAGAATTGAAAGTTCTATTTCAAATGCTCTCCCCGTGTGTTAACATGAAGGTAAAAATATGAATATTTGCTTATATACAAATCACAGATTTGAATGAAAGATTACATTAAAGATCAGACGGAATTAATGCAATTTCCCAGTTCCACACTGTAACATTTTAGATTGAGGGTTATGAGATTGAATTGTAAAAGTCTGGACAGCAGAATCATTGCTATGCATTGCAAGATCACTATTACCATTAGTCTATCTAGGCTCCGGCCTAAGGCTCTGCGGGAACCAGGATACCTTAGCACAGTGGTTCCGAAACTGGTGCCGCAGGGCACTTTCTGGGGGGTTAGCGGTCCAGGACCAAATCAAATTATTTATGGTCAATGTGATAGGCTAAACCACTGCTGATAGCTGCCAATAAAAATAAATGTGGAGAAACAGAAGCACAACTCTGTCCACTGCCACATAACTGAACCTAAGGGTGGCAGGTAAGCACAATCTACTTAATTTAATAATCTTTGATGAATTTCTCAATAATACATTTTTGATCTAAGGGTGCCATAAAAAATATGCTGGTACACTAGGCAGGGCCAAAACTAGACTTGTCAGCACCCGGGGCAAGGAAGCATTTTGGCGCCCCCCCCCCCCCCCCCCCCGCATTACACAAAAAATGATCATGTTATCAAATATTTAGAAAGGGGATACCATTGAACAAAATTGCGCCTCATGTGCCCCAAATGTCCTAAGCATCTGTCACATAGCCCCTGTGTGTCCCCACACATTGCACCACATTACTGCACTACATGATTACACTAAGTGCCCTTTATATTGCACTACACTACGTACATGCCCCTATATGCTGCACTACATTACTACACTATCTCCCATACACTGCACTACATTACATGCTCCTAACACTACGTACATGCCCCTATATGCTGCACTACATTACTACACTATCCCCTATACACTGCACTACATTACATGCTCCTATACACTACACTACGTACATGCCCCTATATGCTGCACTACATTACTACACTATCCCCTATATGCTGCACTACACTACTACACCATCCCCTATATGCTGCACTACATTACATGCTCCTATACACTGTACTACATACCCTATATGCTGTACTATATATTACTTCATTACACTACACTACACTACATCTACATTACCAACAATAACACTGCAGGCAGGTATCCCCATTTTACACAGTGCGGCAGGCAGATATCCCCATTTTACACAGCGCGGCAGGCATATATCCCCATTTTACACAGTACGCAGGCAGATGCCCCCATATTACACAGTACGCAGGCAGATGCCCCCATATTACACAGTACGCAGGCAGGTGCCCCCATATTACACAGAACGCAGGCAGGTGCCCCCATATTACACAGTACGCAGGCAGGTGCCCCCATATTACACAGAACGCAGGCAGATGCCCCCATATTACACAGTACGCAGGCAGATGCCCCCATATTACACAGTATGCAGGCAGGTGCCCCCATATTACACAGTACGCAGGCAGGTGCCCCCATATTACACAGTACGCAGGCAGATGCCCCCATATTACACAGTACGCAGGCAGATGCCCCCATAATACACAGTACGCAGGCAGATGCCCCCATATTACACAGTACGCAGGCAGGTGCCCCCATAATACACAGTACGCAGGCAGGTGCCCCCATTTTACACAGTGCGGCAGGCAGGTATCCCCATAGGCAGGTGTCCCCATTTTACACAGTGCGGCAGCGGCAGGCAGGTTTCAAGTTGGGGGGATGGAGGGGGGGGGGAGAGAGAGAGAGAATACTTACGTCTTCCCGCTCTTCGGTCCCGCCGCCTCACGTCCCTCGCGCCGGCCGCCTCCTCGTTCATGCTTATCGCCTCTCCCCGAGCGCTCCTGCTCGGGGGGCGGGGCTTCGCGGAATGACGCGTTTGCGTCGTGACGTCACGACGCAACGCGTCATTCTGCAAAACTCCGCCCCCCGAGCAGGAGCGCTCGGAAGAGGCGATAGGGAGTAGAAACGGCACTGCCGCCGGGTCTCTCTCAGCGCCCCTCTAAATCCTGCGCCTGGGTCACATGCCCCCCTAGCCCCCCCCTAGTTTCGGCCCTGCACTAGGGCACTATGATTCAAGAAACTTTAGGTACCACTGCCCTAACACATTTGTTTTTTTATTTTCTGTCAAACAGGGGAGGGAAGGAGGACCAAACCAGTATGTGGCTTAGAACAGTGGTTCCCAAACTCGGTCCTCAAGGCACCCTATCAGCCCAGGTTTAAGAGTATAAAATATCCATACTTCAACACTGGTGACTTAATTAGTACCTCACTTTGATTCTACCATCTGTGCACACACATGGATATCCCCAAAACCTGCACTGTTAGGGTGCCTTAAAGAGTGAGTTTGGGAACCACTAGCTTAGGACCACATAGGGGTGTTTCATACAAGAAGGTGCTTATTTATGAACCCCCAAAAGCCCTCTATAACAGCTGTGTTTTAACAGAATGGATTAGATGGTATTTTGTGCTTTTTAACAAAAAACATGCTATTGACAACTGCACTCAGTAAGTAATAGCCACAACCGGCATAAGCCATGTCTAAAGATAGCTTTGCCATAATGCAAAGGAACCAATTGCCAAATTAGAAAGTACAACGGCGATAGTGGAGACTATGGGGGTAATTCTGAGTTGATCGCAGCAGGATTTTTGTTAGCAGTTGGGCAAAACCATGTGCACTGCAGGGGAGGCAGATATAACGTGCAGAGAGAGTTAGATTTGGGTGGGTTATTTTGTTTCTGTGCAGGGTAAATACTGGCTGCTTTATTTTTATACTGCAATTTAGATTGCAGATTGAACACACCACACCCAAATCTAACTCTCTCTGCACGTGTTATATCTGCCTCCCCTGCAGTGCACATGGTTTTGCCCAACTGCTAACAAAAATCCTGCTGCGATCAACTCAGAATTACCCCCTATAAGGGAACACTGCTCAGCTGTCACAGTGGAGTTTTCCTGTTAAAAAGATTTTCTATCACCACGTTTAGCGGCAAAAAATTATGATTTTTGTCCATATTGATATAAATGCCCTTTTAACCACAGGCCAGCAGGGCATGTTGGGATATGTAGTCCCTCTATTCCTAGATAGTTGTAGTTTGCCTATGTTGTATTTATACAATTTAAACTAGTCTGGCATATGTCAATTGCTAAAGAGTATTTCTCGAGCTGAAGAATAACTGGAGCAGCCGTTTATTATGTTATTTTAATATCACTTCATAGTCATTTTGAGTATTATTATTTTCAGCCAGCAGCAATAATGTAAATGTGACTGCACATGAAACCATGTGGCTTATGTAATAGGGTCCTAGTTTGCCGGAGGTGTGGGATGTCAGACTTTTTTTAAAGCAGCAATCATTTACAAGGCATGGTTTTGGTAAATGATTGCCGCTTTAAAAAGCAAACCTGAGATTGGCCGGCATACAGCACCTCTGGCAAACTCTGACCCTATTACATATGCCCCCTGATCTGCTTTTTGTTGAATATTTTATTCTTAGTCAATTTCTCTTTAACTTACAAGCAGCGGCTTAACTGCCAGAGGCAATGGAGTCGCCTACCCTGAAGGGGCACATGCATGTACAGTACAGCAGCACCTGTGTGGTTCACAGCGGGTTCCAAGTGTAACCGCTGCTTTTCCTACTGAGCTCTGCGGCGCACCCACCGCTGCTACAGAGTTAATCTGCTCAGTCTCGGAAGCCCTGCTAACACCTGCAATAGAGGACAGGATGGCTCCTGCCTGGTAACACTCAGCCTGCACTGCAGCAAGTGATGGTACACCTCCCACTGCTGCTGGACTGTGAGATGGGACCCCACAGAAGAATGCTGAGTCTGCATGCTGCAGACGGCTGAATCTCGTGAGTTTGACCCTGACCCACCGGCCGTTGTCACACAGCGTAGCTGGCGTCTTGCTAATTTACTGCGGGCTCCAGTCTCTGCAGACCAGCGGAGAGCTCTATCTATATAATAAAGCATGGCGTGTGTGTTTATACTCACACACACACATACACACGCCATATTTTTTTCATTTTTGTTTTTTTTAAGTAGGGCAACAAATTCTCTTGGCGTCTGATAAGAACTTACACCCCTGCTTACAAGGAATATTTTCAATCTAGTTTATGACCATTCATAGATGGGTTTTAGTTTTTCACTGCATCGTAAAGGAGTTCCTTACTATACAGTGCCAATCCTGTCCAAGCTTGCCTTATAATGTCATAGGGGGTCGTTCAGACCTGATCGCTCACTAGCGTTTTTTGCAGCGCTGCGATCAGGTCAGAACTGCGCATGCATATGCACCGCAATGCGCAGGCGCGTTGCACAGGTACAAAGCGGATCGTTGCTGTGTGATGGGTTTTACGAAGAATCCATTCGCACAGCTGATCGCAAGGAGATTGACAGGAAGAGGGCGTTTGTGGGTGGCAACTGACTGTTTTCAGGGAGTGGTTGGAAAAACGCAGGCGCGTCCAAGCATTTGCAGGGCGGGTGTCTGACGTCAATTCCGGCCCCGGACAGGATGAAGTGATCGCAGCAGCTGAGTATATTCTGGGCAACTCAGAAAATGCACAAAGTTTTTTGTACCACTCGGCTGCACATGCGATCACACACTTGCACAGCTATAATACACTCCCCGGTGGGTAGCGACTATGGGAACGCAGGACTGCAAAACCCAGCGAGCGAGCGAACAGGTCTGAATGACCCCCATAGTGTCATCCTGGCTCAGAGATATTTCCTACATACAGCAGTCTCTACATACAGTACATACAGCAGTCTCTACATACAGTACATACGGCAGTCTCTACATACAGTACATACGACAGTCTCTATACAGTATACAATAATCAAACTTCCAAACTTTCATTAAATCAGAGTCGGGACTCCTCTGCGCAGCAAAGGTGCGCACTGCCGAGAAGGGCACGTGGCCTTGAGGTAATGCTGCGACTGCCTGCCACGCCTCCAATTTTCATCACTGTGGGATTGGGGGCATGGCCAGTGCTCTGTGAACTGCTGGCATGGCCCCCTTCCGTCTGTCTCCTGTGAATAGACGCTGTGCCCATGAGCTGAGCGATGAGTGACAGGAGACTCCCAACTGCTCCTCCCCCACCGCATGACACTGCGGCCCATGGGTGGGACAGCGGGACAGTCCCAAAAAATTAGACTGTCCCACGAAAATCGGGAAAGTTGGGAGGTATGCATACAGAAGTCTCTACATACAGTGCATACATACACATACCTCCCAACTGTCCTGTTTTTTGCTGGTCAGTCCTGTTTTTTTGGGACGGTCTCGCTGTCCCAACCACAGTGGCCGCAGTGTCCCGTGTTGGGGGGAGGGGGTCAGTTGGGAGGCTCTTGTCATTAGCTACCCTGCTTAGCAGAGCAGCGGTGAATAGACATGCACAGTGTCTATTCACTGGAGACGGAAGAACAGGGGGCATGCCAGCAGCTCACAGAGCGCTGGGCATGCCCCCACAGTGATGAAAATACCCATGAACACATGCCCGTTTTGCAGGCCATACAGTACATACATACAGCAGTCTCTACATACAGTACATACAGCAGTCTCTACATACAGTACATACATACAGCAGTCTCTACATACAGTACATACAGCAGACTCTACATACAGTACATACAGCAGACTCTACATACAGTACATACATACAGCAGTCTCTACATACAGTAGTCTCTACATACAGTACATACATACAGCAGTCTCTATATACAATACATACACCAGTCTCTACATACAGTACATACATACAGCAGTCTCTACATACATACAGCAGTCTCTACGTACAGTACATATAGCAGTCTCTACATATAGTACATACATACAGCAGTCTCTATATTAAGTACATACAAGCATACAGCAGTCTTTACATACAGTACATACATACAGCAGTCTCTATATACAGTACATACAGCAGACTCTACATACAGTACATACATACAGCAGTCTCTACATACAGTAGTCTCTACATACAGTACATACATACAGCAGTCTCTATATACAGTACATACACCAGTCTCTACATACAGTACATACATACAGCAGTCTCTACGTACAGTACATATAGCAGTCTCTACATAAAGTACATACATACAGCAGTCTCTATATTAAGTACATACAAGCATACAGCAGTCTTTACATACAGTACATACATACAGCAGTCTAAATATACAGTACATACAGAAGACTCTACATACAGTACATACATACAGCAGTCTCTACATACAGTAGTCTCTACATACAGTACATACATACAGCAGTCTCTATATACAGTACCTACACCAGTCTCTACATACAGTACATACATACAGCAGTCTCTACGTACAGTACATATAGCAGTCTCTACATATAGTACATACATACAGCAGTCTCTATATTAAGTACATACAAGCATACAGCAGTCTTTACATACAGTACATACAGGGCCGGTGCTAGGGTGTTCAGCGCCCCCCTGCAAACTATAAATTTGCGCCCTCCCATTCATACTGCAGTTAATAAAGTGAGAGCGTGCGCCGAAGGCCGCAAAAAAGGATTATGGTTTCCCACGGGGTGTGACCATACAACAGTACCCTCAATTCAAATTATGTCACACAGTATCACAATCTTATTCACATTTCACCGCACATAGAATGAGCCAAAATTCACATTATAGCACACAGAATGAGCCGAAATTCACATTATAGCACACAGAATGAGCCTAAATTCACATTAAAGCACACAGAATGAGCCGAAATTCACATTATAGCACACGGTATGAGCCGAAATTCACATTATAGCACACAGAATGAGCCGAAATTCACATTATAGCACACGGTATGAGCCGAAATTCACATTATAGCACACGTTATGAGCCGAAATTCACATTATAGCACACAGAATGAGCCGAAATTCACATTATAGCACACTGAATGAGCCGAAATTCACATTATAGCACACATAATGAGCCAAAATTCACATTATAGCACACGGTATGAGCCAAAATTCACATTGTAGCACACAGAATGAGCCGAAATTCACATTATAGCACACTGAATGAGCCGAAATTCATATTATAGCACACTGAATGAGCTGAAATTCACATTATACCTCACAGAATGAGCCAAAATTTACATTATAGCACACTGAATGAGCCGAAATTCACATTATACCACATGGAGACAAAATTCAGGGAGAGTGACAGCAGGGACAGGGAGAGAGAGAGAGAGGAAGAGGGAAAGTGACCGCAGGGACATAGGGACAGGGAGAGTGACAGCAGGGACAGAGGGACAGGGAAAGTGACAGCAGGGACATAGGGACAGGGAGAGTGACAGAGGGACAGGGAAAGTGACAGCAGGGACATAGGGACAGGGAGAGTGACAGAGAGAGGGATAGCAAGGGCATACAATAGGGACTAGGGAGAGAGAAAGGCAGCAGGGTAAGATTACCTATTTAGCAGCGGCGGTGTATTATGAGGCTCTGGTCGGCATGAGGCTGGCAGTGCAGAGAAGGACTGAGGGCGGCAGTGGGGCGACTGAGGGTGGCGGTGGTATAGCAGAGGAGGAGGCAGAGGGTGGTGGCGGTGCAAGGAGGAGGAAGCTGTGGTCGGTGGCACTGCGGCTCCTATGACCACAGCACCACTATTTCAAATCCGCCATGTACCTGCAGCCAATTAGGAGGGGGCAGGATAAGATAAGTGGTGAGGAGCAGGAGGGGGCAGGATAGGAGCAGTGATACGGAGCAGGAGGGGGCAGGATGGGAGCAGTGGGGCAGAGCAGGAGGGGGCAGGATGGGAGTAGTGGTGCGGAGCAGGAGGGGGCAGGATGGGAGCAGTGGTGTGGAGCAGGAGGGGGCAGGATGGGAGCAGTGGTGTGGAGCAGGTGGGGACAGGTTAGGAGCAGTGGTGCGGAGCAGGGGGGGCAGGATGGGAGCAGTGGTGCAGAGCAGGGGGGCAGGATGGGAGCAGTGGTGCAGAGCAGGGGGGGCAGGATGGGAGTAGTGGTGCGGAGCAGGGGGGGCAGGATGGGAGCAGTGTTGCGGAGCGGGGGGGGCAGGATGGGAGCAGTGTTGCGGAGCAGGGGGGGGCAGGATGGGAGCAGTGTTGCGGAGCAGGGGGGGCAGGATGGGGAGCAGTGGTGCAGAGCAGGGGGGGCAGGATGGGAGCAGTGGTGCGGAGCAGGGGGGGCAGGATGGGAGCTTTGGTGCAGAGCAGGGGGGCAGGATGGGAGCTTTGGTGCAGAGCAGGGGGACAGGATGGGAGTAGTGGTGCAGAGCAGGGGGGGCAGGATGGGAGCAGTGTTGCGGAGCAGGGGGGGGCAGGATGGGGAGCAGTGGTGCGGAGCAGGGGGGCAGGATGGGAGCAGTGGTGTAGAGCGGGGGGGGCAGGATAGGAGCAGTGGTGCGGAGCAGGGGGGGCAGGATGGTAGTGAAAGGTACTCGCTCTCGAAGTTAAACTAGAATGTCACCTGCTCCCCACAGCTCCTGGGTCCCAGCCGCTGTTGTTCCCTCTGTGGACAGTGGCAGCAGCCTCACACAGGGGCCGTGGTGCTAAGACAGATAGCCAGAGCAAGTGTCCCATCAACAGAGCAGCTCTCCTGTCCTCCAGGAGCCTCATACCAGGGAGTCGACAGGAGAAGCGCGGAGACACTGCATGGCACACGAACATATACATATATACATACACACACACACACACACATATACATACATACACACATATACATATATATACATACATACACACACATATACATACATACATACATACATACACACATATACATACATACATACACACCAGTGAGCGCGGAGCAAAAATAAAAGTGGGTCCCATGGACCCTTCACTTTAAAAAATCTGGGTCCTACTCCATTTTTTGGGGAGCCTATATAAATCAATAGTGCATAATATAAGTACTATAATAAAATAAATCTGATATAGATAGATAGATAGATAGATAGAGAGAGAGAGAGAGAGAGAGAGAGAGAGAGATAGATAAATATATATATATAGATAAAAAAAAAATATATATATATATATATATATATATATATAAAATGCAATATTGATTTATGCACCACATATTGCAATCCATGTACTTATGACCCAGAGAGGGGATGGCGCAGCTCTGGGAAATGGGAGGTGTGGGTGTGTGTTTAGGTATACTGTTCCTCTTCAGCCACTGTGTGTGGAAGCACAAGTCTCAGAATAGCCAGAGGTTGGAGAGCCACAGGTTGCCCCGTTTAGCCTGATGTAACAATGTAACAGAAGGGCGAGCCCTTCTGTTACATTGTGCAACCCCCATCTTTGCATACCATACACTTGCGCCTAGTCCTGCTGCTAGCATACCGACTCCATTCAGGAGTCGATCCATCATCCCACCGGCAACTGCTGCTTAGCCGGCACCCGCAGGGAGAGTCCAAGTGAAGTGGGAGGGGAAGCTGTGGTATTCGCTGTGTAAGGAGTCGCCCCCATGCAGGAAGTGTCACAGCACGGCACGCCGGGCTGACTGGGAATCACATGCAGCTCGCTGTAATGCAGTGCTCACTGCGGCGACTGTGATCCAGTCTGAGCGGCGGAATCAGCAGCAGCGCTAACTGTGGTTTGTTTCCCCTGGACTCAATATGCCTATCCGCGGTAAGGGGGCGGGCATTCTCGGAGCAGAGCAAGTGGAGCTGTCCTGACGGGGAGATGTGGCGGTGATTTGACGTGGAGTGTGAGGATTCCTATTGGCGAAGTGAGACACAGTGCGTCCAATGAGACCCACTAATTTTTTTAAACCGGGTCCCTCACTTCCTATAGCTCGTAAAAATGTGCTATGCCACGTATTTTGCGATCACTGCGACACATATACATACATACACACATACATACACACACATATACATATATACATACACACATATACATACATACAATACATACACACACTTTATCTCACCTTTTTTCCATCCACTTACAGCACCACAGTCTGGTTAGCAGGAAGTGATCTGCCTTAGCTTGGGGGTTCCGTGTAGCTCCGCCCCTTTTTGCCCGCGTAGCTCCGCCCCTTTTCGCCCACGTAGCTCCGCCCACTTTCCATCCGTTCATCATGCCTCTGCCACGGGAGGAGGGAAGGAGGGAGGGCTTTAAACTGACGGCTCTGCTGCCTGTCAGTTTGCAATTGTAGGCGGCGGCACCAGCAGGGGGCCAGGCCAGGCCCAGGACGGCGCAGCACAGGAATGCAGAGCAGGAAGGCGCCTCTCCGATCAGGCGCCTACCTGCTTTGCATCCCTTTGCTGAGCGGGTAGCGCCGGCCCTGAGTACATACAGCAGTCTCTACATACAGTACATATAGCAGTCTCTACATACAGTATACACATACAGTAGTCTCAGTGGCGGAACTAGCGAGCGATGGGCCCAGGTGCAACAAAATGCTTTGCCCACCCCTTCCCCCCCCTCATCCCGTCCAAGTCCACCCCTCCCCCCCAAATCCAAATGAGAGATTCTTTGCAAGCTCCCATATTATATATTATATATATATACACACACACACACACACACACACACACACACACACACACACACACAGTGGTGCAAGTAGAAAAAAAATGTCAGTTGTACTGTGTGCGCACCCCGAAGGCGCGTGCACGGCAAAAAATGGGTGTGGCCACATGGGGCATGGTCGATGAAAATGGGGGCGTAATACACATATGACCCAAATAGTGCACTGCCAGATACACATATGCCCCACAGTGCCACAAATGCCCGCACAGTGCCAGATACACACATGCCCCCACAGTGCAAGATACACATATGCCCCCACAGTGCCAGATATACCCCCATGGTGCCAGATACACATATGCCCCAGCAGTGCCAGATATGCCCCTCATTGCCAGATACACATGCCTCAACAGTGCTAGATATGCCACCACAGTGCCAGATACACATATTCCCCCACGGTGCAAGATATGCCCTCATAGTACCAGATATGCCCCCACATTGCGAAATACACATGCTCCGTCAGTGCTAGATATGCCCCCACTGTGCCAGATATACATATTCCCCCCCGTTGCCAGATATGTCCCCACATTGGCAAATACACATGCGCCCACTGTGCCTGTTATGCCCTCATAGTGCCAGATATGCCCCCACAGTGCTAAATATGCCCCCATAGTGCCAGTTTAGATATTTTTACCTGCGCGTTGCCAGGGGTTTCATGCATGTTGCCAGCGGTTTTACATGTTGTGTCATGCTTGTTCCCAGGGGCAGAGCCGGCCATAGGTATAGGCAAACTAGGCAATTGCCTAGGGCATTTGATATGCCTAGGGGCATCAGCAGCTTCTGCTGATTAAAATGATATGCGGCATGCCTATATTCTGTGTGTAGCATTTCATATGCAGATACAGCCACAGTCTCACACAGTATATAGGCATGCTGCATATCATTTTAATCAGCAGAAGCTGCTTGTGCATCCTAGCCACATAGCAATGCAAATAAGATGCATTTTCATTAAAAAAAAGGTGTGCCCGACGTTAGCATTGAGGAAAGATTTATGAGGACACATCTGTATCCAAGCAGAGGCAGAGGTCACAGTGTTAGTGGTAGTGTGAGTGCTGTGGGCAAGTGAGTGGCTTGGTTGTGCAGTAGTGTTCGGAATATGTGTAAGGAGCATTATGTGTGTCATGTAAAAATGCATTAATAATGTGCAACATATGTGTAAGGGGCACTATGTGTGTCATGTGTATAAGGGCATTAATTATGTGCGGCATATGTGTAACAAGGTACTACTGTATGTGTGTCATTATGTGTATAGGGGCACTAATAATGTGCAGCAAATGTGTAGGGGGCACTATGTGTGTCATTATGTGTATAAGGGCATTAATAATGTGTGGCATATATGTAAGGGACATTATGTGTAAAAGGGCATTAATAAAGGTTGTCATAATGTGTATGGCGCATTATGTTTATAAGGACATTAATAAGGTGTCTCATATGTGTAAGGGGCAGTACTGTGTGGAATTATGTGTATAAATGCATTACTAATGTATGGCATTATACGTATAAGGTGCTCTACTATGTGGCGTTGCATATAGAAAGGGCACTACTGTGTCGTCTAATGTGAATAAAGAGCAATAGATTGTGGTGTAATGTGAATAAGGAGCAATTCAGTGTAATGTAATGTGAATAAGGGGCTCTACTGTGAGGAGTAACGTTTATAAGGTAAAGTGATACTGCTGTGGGATGTAATATGAATTATGGACACTATTGCATGATCAAATGTGAATAAAGTTGCAGTACTGTGTGGCGTAATTGGAATTGGGGTTACTATTGTGTGGCCATGCCAGAAGCCTGCAAAAACACACCCCTTTTTGGGCTGTGCGCCAAATGTGCGAACTGTTCCTATTTATAATATAGGGGGTACAAACACCAAAATAAGGACTGCTATAGGTGAGGGGTGATGGTGCTGGGAAAGAGGTGCAAGGTCAGAGGCGGAACCAGCGGTGGTGCTAGGGGGCACCAGCCAAAATCTTGCCTAGGGCATCATATTGGTTAGGGCCGGCTCTGCCCAGGGGTTTCATGCTCTGGAATCCATGTCCGTTGCCACAGGGAATGCTTGTTGCCTAGGGAATGCTCGTTGCCTAGGGAATGCTCCTTGTCTAGAGGTAGCTAGGGATATCCACTGACCATCGATGTTATCCATCGGCTGGCAGAGTTTTCCTGAACAAAGTGATCACGTAATTCATCGGGCCGGCCGAGCGGAGTAAGGAGGAGGAGGGAGGGGGAGAGATGCCCACCGCTGTCATAGGGCACAAAGCCAGCGGCATTTCACCTCTTCACTGGCATGCCACTGAAGAGGTGAAATGCCACTGACTTTGGGCCCCTTTACAGAGGCGGGCCCCAGTGCAAGGCACTGCTTGCACAGGCGGTAGTTCCGCCATTGAGTAGTCTCTACATACAGTACATACAGCAGACTACATATTGTTTTTACAGAAGTCTCTATATGAAAGATTTCTCAGTCTCCAGGTGGTGCTACAGATGTGTCCTCTCTCATCATTGCTGCAGTCACATTAAACAGCGTTCCTAGTTATGAGATCGTTTACTGATGCTGGCGTCTTTTTGTGCATTTTTTTCCCAAAAAATGCGTAGACTCTGCTAATTAAAATGTTTCTTGGAAAACATTGTGACATAGCATTTCGTTTGCAGATACATCCACAGTTGCACACAGAATACATAATTTATATTAGAAGAGGATGCTTATGCGAATAAGACGCATTCTCAGCAAAAATAGAGGCTCAACGTTAGAAGAGCTGCTGGGGAACTGCAGGCATACTCACACCAGGCATCTTGTGATGAGGCTAAATGTATGAGGACACATCTGTAGGCCACCTGATGTACCGGTGCATGATGCACATCTCATTTTTTACATTTGTAATAAATATTTTAAAATAAAGTGTAATTGGTTGAATTATCATTTTATCTTTTACCATTTAGTTTACTAAGCTAATGTCAACAGCAGGATGTATATGGCCAGGGCTATTACCCCCTTAAAGCAACTCTAAATAAGTAGAGTGTATAAAAATAGCCTTGTTACAAAACTCTACATACTGTAGGATCATTGATGGATGGTGTTTTTAAGTCTGCTTGCAAAGCCCACCATTGAGCACAGCGCCATTGTTTGTCTTCTGTTCCCCGTAATCCCTTTATCTCTTTGCAGAGCACTTCTGTCCATTTAATGCTTGTGTGATAATCCTTTCACAATACAAAAACTTGACCTATATTTAAAAGATTGGAGTCTTGGCCAAGGCCGTATGGAAGGAAAATAAACAAGAAAGCAAGCAAAATAGCAGACAAAAGTCATAGTGTGGTCACAGCTTGAAAATAGGGATATTATAAAACAGTGTTTAGCATATACTGTATTGTACATTCAACTCTACTACTCCCATGTGGGCGAAGAACACGTTTCATGTTACATTTCCTATAACAACTTCTTAAGAGGAAGTAATAGTTCGATTAACTTTTCATGCACTGATTTTTTATACATATATATATATATATATATATATATATATATATAATTTATTTATTTATTAACAGTTTCTTTTATAGCGCAGCAAATTCCCTTGCACTTTACAATTGGACACACTGATAAAACAAAACTGGGCAATAAACACACAGTCATAGCGGTAGGAAGGCCCTGCTCACAAGCTTACAATCTATAGGGAAATAGGCATTGATACACAAGAAAAGGCACTATTGCGTATTTGTCCACTGGATTGCAAAGGTTCTAGGTGGGTTGCATGATATCACATCACAGCAATGATGAACCATGGTCAGAAAGGAGGGAAAGTGAAGATAGAAAAAATATGTGGAGGATATGTGCGGACTGTACAGGGGGGATATAATCGGATAGGAAAGCTTATGAAGGTTGAGTGAGCGGTTCTGGAATGTGATAGCTAGCCTGAAGAGGTGAGTTTTCAGGGAACGTTTGAAGGTTTGGAGACTAGGGGAGAGTCTTACTGTGCGTGGTAGGGCATTCCACAGAGTGGGTGCAGCCCGAAGAAAGTCCAGCACTCGTGCATAAGCACAAGTAATGAGTGTGGATGAGAGACGTATATCTTGTGAAGTGCGGAGAGATCGGGTTGGGAGATATTTTGAGATGAGCGAAGAGTTGTACATTGGTGTAGTATGGTTAATGGCCTTATGTGTGAGTAAAAGTATTTTATATAGAATACGGTAGAAAACCAGTAACCAATGGAGGGACTGACAGAGCGGATCTGCAGACGATGAACATCTAGCGAGGAAGATTAGCCTCGCAGCTGCATTCAATATGGTGGTGATTGTAGTGGTGAGAGTCTCTTTTTGGTAAGACCAGTAAGAAGACTATTGCAATAATCAATGCGGGAGATAATGAGAGCATGGATTAGAGTTTTTGCAGTGTCTTGTGTAAGGTATGGTCATATTTTGGACAACTAAAACAAACCACCAGGTCGGCGCACAATAACAATGATGTTGATAAAAAACAATTTATTAACATAAAAACAATAACATACTTACTAAAAGACCACAACAATTCTCAAAGCATGAAACTGAGGTATTATAAGCCTCTAAGATTAAATAGATGCATACATATATAGTGTATTGATGTGTGAAAGGGACGCTGAAATATATGGAGAGAGCCACTCTCTGTTGGATAGAATTAGTCTCTCAAAATAATTCCATATCTCACAGTTCAAATGGGAATAAATCCTCCAAATGATATAATTAACGTCTATGACCATATAAAAGTGCACTCTGCCTCTTGAAGAAGCCGCCTGGGGTGCAGAGAAACGCGTTGAGGGTACAGTAGAAAGGGCCGCTTTTGACCACTAAGTGTCCCAAGGAGAGAAATACACACCGTTATTGGCTGTCTGTTACAAGTTACCGGTGAACTGTTCAGCTGTGATCAAACTATCTCACTCAAACCTCCCCCTGCACCTGGAACATATTAACACTCTGCCCGGCTGGGCATTGCTCACTTGAGCTGGGGGATCTACACGGTTGCACGGCGCATCCACACTGTGCCGCACTGAAGGGAACGGTTCTTACCTGAACGTACCGCTGACGGATGTCTCACCCATGCACAGGGTGATAACAAGCGGCTTTCAACTACTTATCCCGTGCTGTAAGGGATTACAGTGTCTCAGTGAGTAACAGCAACCGCATGGTTTTATTATTCCTACTTGCTCCATGGAAACAGCTATCTAAATTTGGACACTTTTATATAGTCATAGACGTTAATTATATCATTTGGAGGATTTATTCCCATTTGAACTGTGAGATATGGAATTATTTTGAGAGACTAATTCTATCCAACAGAGAGTGGCTCTCTCCATATATTTCAGCGTCCATTTCACACATCAATACACTATATATGTATGCATCTATTTAATCTTAGCGGCTTATAATACCTCAGTTTCATGCTTTGAGAATTGTTGTGATCTTTTAGTAAGTCTGTTATTGTTTTTATGTTAATACATTGTTTTTTATCAACATCATTGTTATTTAGGTGCATGTAACATGATTTTGAGACAGATTGAATGTGGGGAGCAAAGGACAGTTCTGAGTCAAGTATGACACCTAGGCAGCGAGCTTGTGGGGTAGGGTTGATTGTTTAGTTCTCAACAGTGATAGAGATATCAGATTGGTAACTACTATTGGCCGGTGGAAATATAAGTAACTCTGTTTTGGAAATATTAAGCTTGAGGTGGCGAGATGACATCCAAGATGAAACAGCAGAAAGGCATTCAGTGACCCTGACCAATACAGATGGTGACAAATCTGGGGAGGAAAGGTAGATTTGAATATCATCTGCGTACAGATGATACTGAAATCCAAAAGAGCTGATTAGTTTACCAAGAGATGAGGTATAGACTGAGAAAAGCAGAGGACCTAAGACTGAGCCTTGTGGTACTCCAACTGAAAGAGATAGCGAAGAGGAGGTAGATTCAGAGAAGCAAACACTGAAGGAGCGATTAGATAGGTAGGATAGGAACCAAGAGAGGACTGTGTCTTGAAGACCTAGGGATTGCAGTGTTTGTATGAGAAGAGAATGGTCAACAGTGTCAAAAGCAGCAGAGGGATCTAGAAGAATAAGAAGTGAGTAATGTCCTTTGGACTTCGCAGTGACTAAGTCATTCACTACTTTAGTCAATGCTGTCTCTGTGGAGTGTTGGGAACAAAAGCCTGACTGAAGTTGGTCAAATAAATTGTGTGATTTAAGAAAGTGTGTGAGGCAAGTGTAGGCAAGTCTTTCAAGTAGCTTGGAGGGGCATGGGAGCTGAGAGATGGGACGGTAGTTTGAGAGAGAGTTAGGGTCAGAAATTAGTTTTTTTCAGAATGGGAGTAATCAGTGCATTCTTGAACAGTGAAGGAAAGATACCAGTAGAGAGAGAGAGAGAGAGAGAGAGATTACAGATGTTAGCTAAGGTTGGGATGAGCACAGGAGACAGAGATTTACTTACTTGTGAGGGTATAGGCTTAAGAGGAGAGGTAGTAGAGTAGCAGGATGAGAAGAATGTTGACACTTCATCTTCATTTGTGGGATCAAATGAGGAGAGAGTGCCAGAGGGTTCAGGTAGAGAATTGAGCAGGTCACTGACTGAGGAAGAGCATACCATTTCATCTTGGATCTTATCAATCTTGTCCTTGAAGTAGGAAGCAAGATCTTGCGCCTTAATAGTGGCTGGTGGATTGGGTGAGGGAGGGTTCAGAAGTGATTTAAATGTATTAAAAAGTAATTTGGTGTTAGAGGCTTGAGCAGAGATGAGAGTTTGAAAATATGTTTGTTTGGCAGAGTCCAGGGCATTTCGATAAGAGTGGTAGACAGTCTTATATGTGAGAAAGTCACTTGGAATACGATATTTACGCAACTGACGTTCAGCTTTCTGTGAGAGTTTTTGTAGGTGTCTTGTTACTTTAGAGTGCCATGGTTGACATCTAGACCTACGTGGAGTGTGATGGGTAGCTGGAACCACTTGGTCAAAGGCTATTTCTAGAGTCTGGTTCTGGTGTGATACAGCTGTCTCAGGAAAAGTAAATGCAGAAATAGATGAGAGCAGTTGTTGCAGAAAGGTGGACAGTTCATGAAAATTGTGTTAATATTTCTGCGGGTTTGAGGAGGATTAGAGGACTTAAATGACTCTGAGTTTGGTGGAGAGCATGCAGGTGATAAAGTTGTGATCTGAGAGAGGGAAAGGGGTGTTCGTGAATTCAGAAACTGAGCATAGTCTGGTGAATACTAGATCAAGGCAGTGGCCCTCCTGATGACTAGAGGAGTCAGTCCATTGGGAGAGGCCGAGAGAGGAGGTTAGAGAGAGTAGTTTGGAGGCATGAGCACCAGGTTTTGGACTATCAATAGCAATATTGAAATCACCCATTGTGATGGTGGATATGTCAGAGGATAGGACGTGAGGGAGCCAGGCAGGAAAATCTTCCAGAAATTGTTTGGGTTGTCCAGGTGGGCGATAGAGAGAAAGGAGTGTAAATCCTGATGGAATGTACTTCAAATGATGTGAATGTGAGTGATGATACCAGAGGTAGAACTGTGTTTGCGAAAGATTGGGAAAGTAATAATCCAACCCCACCTCCTTTACAGTTACCAGGCCTGGAGGTCTGTGTGAAGGGGAGACCACCATGTGACAGTGCTGCAGGGGAGGACGTGTCTGATTGTATAAGCCATGTTTCTGTTATAGCAAGCAGATTGAAGTTGTTAGATATGAGGGAGGTCATGTATGGATGTTAATTTGTTACAAATGGAGCATACATTCCATAAGGCACATTTTAATGATTTGGAGGTTGCAAGGAGACATGTGATGTTTATGAGGTTGGCTGGATTTCTATATTGCTGTGAATCAGGTGGGTGTGAGTGGGGTAAGTGATTGGGTCCTGGATTTGGGGAAATGTCACCAGCTAAAAGAAGCAGGAGAGAGAGATAAATAAAGTTGGAGGTTTGTGAATGTTTTTATAGTGACCGGTTGTGCATGTTATTGTCAAAGTAGAGAGATAATTAAAGGGGTGAGTAGCAGGGAGAATGAAGAATGTTTTTGTTTTAGAGAAAAAACGATGGAGTACAATGAAGAAATTAATTTGTGGTACATGGTTCGTTTCAGATAAAAGTACAGTTCTTTAGGCTTGGAGTGCAAAAAAGTTGCAATATTTAAATGTAAACGTTCAAATAGCTGTTTACTGGTTTTGTCCAGCTGTTTATTTACAAACACTTAGTATTATGAATACATTTCATATGGGAGGGCAAATTGATCAGCACAGCTGACCATAGATTGCATCTAGAGGAATACTTGGCAAAATAATAAAGGCTACCAGTGTGGCAAAAGTTTAGTTGGTTATAGGTGAAAGTGACACTTTATGTGAGTATGCAAACACCAGGCCAGCATGCTTTCATTGAATATGCATAACTAAGCAAAAATTGCAAACCCAGGTATTAACAGTTGCAGGTAAATCATGATATAATGACTGTTCTTAGACTGCATGAGGATGTGAGAGAGAAACATATGTACACACAGTACGTTAAAAAGGACAGATGAGTTTTGCATGAGGTTGAAAGGTGTGTTGTATGTCTGTTCCTTTGCTGTAATGTTGTTTGTCTGTTTCCATCCTGTTTAAGTCCTGGATCAGTCCTTTTATAATATTTCATAACCCTTTTAAACAACCCTCTAATACAACCCTGATCAGCCCGGCTGATCAGCCTAGCACTTCTCCTTAAGAATGGATTCTATCCATGTGTGTCCAATAATTCAAATTAAGGCCTAACACCCCACCCCCAGTTACAAAGGATGCAATAAAACTCCACTAGTATAAACACTAATAGCAGATTACCAACAATTTAGAAAGTTAAAATAAAGGGTCATCCTAGTATACAATAATAACTGCTGATGTAAATATTATAGGTGTAATTACCCAATATTATATTTTTGTACTGTAGCATGAATTTTCTAAATAGACCAAAACGGCAAGGGACCGGTGTAATTACCCAATATGATATATACAGCGCAGATAATACTTGCCTATTTCTGAAAAAAGCATTTAATAAGAGATTGTGAAAGTAACACATGTATATGTGCGGATGAGCACTACTACATCGGAGAGGCGTGTCATAAAGAGGATTTATGTTGCGTACACACGGTACGATTTCGGCTGATGGCCTATATTGGCTAGAAACTGCCGGAGGCATGAGCCTCCGATCTAACCAATATAGGTTCTGCCTGCACTCTTTTTATTACTTTCTATGTCACCTGCACTTTTTATTTTTTGTGTTTTTCCACCAGGATTGAATTATAGGCTCTGTGGACACAAAGATCAAGAGGGGGTACAGCCAATAAGTTTCCTCTCCTCTAAAGCTCTGACTTTGGCTCTAAGGAGCCTTATATCACCACGAGTTGCGGACAAACAGGTGTTTTCCTCTATGAGGAAGGTTTGAAGTTTGGTCATTGTGTTAATTCGCTTGTCTTGCACTTTGTGATCACAAAAGAACCAGACCCAAGTTTACAATGAAATAGAAAAATAATCCATAAAACAAAAACAGACGAATAATTGTTGGCGCAATTCTGTACTATAAACATTACGGGAATTTACTATACCGTAAAAGCATAATATTTATCTAGTAAATTACAATCTATATTTAAAATTACTCACAAGGGATTAAACATAACAAAGGTTGAAATAAGTTATATTAGCACTATATGCCAATAAAAAAAAATACATAATTAGCTTACTATAGATACAAATAATAAAACGCTACAATTATAAGTACATTATAAACCATTGTTTTCCAACCTCGCTCCTAAAGGCATACTAACAGTCCAGGTTTTGAAGATTACCATGCTTGAGCACAGATGATTAAGTCAAAATAACTGCGGTACTAATGAAGTCAAAACCTGGGCCGTTAGTGTGCCTTAAGGACCGTGGTTGGCAAACCCTGATATAAACAATAACTTAGATGGGAAGAACAGTTTTCACTCTGCTAAATACATCTGTAATAATGACAACATGAAGATCTAATTAAACAAACACAGATATGCTTTCACTCCTAATAGGGCGAGAAGGTCCCAAACAAATGGCGGAGTAATCAAATCATAAGTCATGACAATACGTTATTATAATAATAATAAAATTAAAAAAAAGCTCCGTAGGAGCCCCCACACCAGTTACGTTTTCTCTGCTAGAGAACAGGTGTATTCAGTACAAAGGTAATGTTCCATAATTTACTCTTAAAAGAAACAACATAGGGGGTCATTCAGACCTGATTGCTGGACAGTGATTTTTGCAGTCCTGCGATCAGATAGTCACCGCCTACAGGGGGAGTGTATTTTTGCTGAACAATTGTGTGATCGCATGTGTAGCAGATCTGCACAAACTGATTTTGTGCAGTCTCTGTGCAGCCCAGGAATTACTCTGCCCGTGCGATCACAACAGGCTGATCGGGGCCTGAGCTGATGTCAGACACCCTCCCTGAAAACGCCTGAGCCCGTCTGCGTTTTTTTGGACACTCCCTGTAAATGGTCAGTTGCCACCCACAAACGGCCTCTTCCTGTCAATCTCCTTGTGAACGCCAGTGCGAATGGGTCGCAGGGTGCCAATGCCCATTGCAGTTGTGCGATGCAACGGCGCAGTGCGGTGCAGGCGCATGTGCAGTTCGGATCTGATCGCCCGCTGCGCGAAAACGCACAGCAGCGATCAGATCTGAATGACCCCCATAGTTGGATTTAGCAGATAAGAGTGTCTGCAATCAGTGTTACAAGTGTGCTACTCAGTTGGGACAATGGGCCTGTATAACACCATGATAGCCATTCACTTCTAGATGGGCATCAGAGATACTGTAATATAAACCAAACTGAAGATTATTTCTTACTGTGACACATCAGTGGCTAATTCAATACCAATAGGAAGGAGTGTGCAAAATGTGACATATGGGACCAAAATGTCATTAGCAGTATAACATTATTTGTATTCCAAGCATACCATTTGGTACACCATATTAGACTACTCTGTGATGGTGGGACTGATACATCCAGTTTTATGGCAGTAGGTAGAGGCTTTATTTCTGTTTCTCATTCATAGGGGTATATTTACTAAGATGCCGTTTTTTCTTCAAAGTGTCATCTCGGTAATTTACTAAGCAAAAATCACGGCAGTGATGAGGGCATTCGTAATATTTTGGAAGTCCTAGGAAAAAATCACGAATCAATACACCATCGGTCAAATACGCCTGCAATTTGGTAGAAATCGGGAATTTACTAAAAAGTGCAAAACACAAACACTGCCGACAATAGCCAAACACTGCCGTGATGAAATACAAATCTTGAAAAAGTGCTAAAAAAAAACAAACCTGCTTTTTTATCCCGTGTTTGTATAGGCATGCACGGATCCATGAGATCCGTGCATGTTTTTCAGTGGGAAGGGGTGGGAAATGTTTTAATTTTTCAAAAAAAAAATGCGTGGGGTCCCCCCTCCTAAACCAAACCAGCCTCGGGCTCTTTGAGCCAGCCCTGGTTGCAAAAATATGGGTAAAAAATTGACAGGGGTTCCCCCATATTTAAACAACCAGCACCGGGCTCTGCGCCTGGTCCTGGTTCCAAAAATACGGGGGACAAAAAGCGTAGGGGTCCCCCATATTTTTGAAACCAGCACCGGGCTCCACTAGCTGGACAGATAATGCCACAGCCGGGGGTCACTTTTATACAGTGCCTTGCGGCCGTGGCATCAAATATCCAACTAGTCACCCCTGGCCGGGGTACCCTGGGGGAGTGGGGACCCCTTCAATCAAGGGGTCCCCCCCCAGCCACCCAAGGGCCAGGGGTGAAGCCCGAGGCTGTCCCCCCCATCCAATGGGCTGCGGATGGGGGGCTGATAGCCTTTGTTGAAAGTTATGAATATTGTTTTTAGTAGCAGTACTACAAGTCCCAGCAAGCCTCCCCCGCAAGCTGGTACTTGGAGAACCACAAGTACCAGCATGCGGCGGAAAACCGGGCCCGCTGGTACCTGTAGTACTACTACTAAAAAAATACCCCAATAAAGACATTACACACACACCTTGAAAGTATAACTTTAATGCATACATACACACCACCATATACACATACTTACCTTATGTTCACACGAGGGTCGGTCCTCTTCTCCATGTAGAATCCATGGTGTACCTGTTGAACAAATTCTACTCACCAAATCCAGTGTAGAGGGCTCCTCGGATAATCCATTTGTAATCCACGTACTTGTAAAAATAAAAAAACGGGACACCCGACCATGAACTGAAAGGGGCCCCATGTTTTCACATGGGACCCCTTTCCCCGAATGCCAGAAACCCCCTCTGACTGATGTCTAAGTGGGTTTCTTCAGCCAATCAGGGAGCGCCACGTTGTGGCACCCACCTGATCGGCTGTGTGCTCCTGTACTGTCTGACAGGTGGCACACGGCAGTGTTACAATGTAGCGCCTATGCGCTCCATTGTAACCAAAGGTGGGAACTTTGTGGTCAGCGGTGAGGTCACTTTCGGTCAACCGCTGACCACAAAGTTCCCACCATTGGTTACAATGGAGCGCATAGGCGCTACATTGTAACACTGCCGTGTGCCGCCTGTCAGACAGTACAGGAGCACACAGCCGATCAGGAGGGTGCCACAACGTGGCGCTCCCTGATTGGCTGAAGAAACCCACTTCAGTCAGAGGGGGTTTCTGGCATTCGGGGAAAGGGGTCCCATGTGAAAACATGGGGCCCCTTTCAGTTCGTGGTCGGGTGTCCCTTTTTTTTATTTTTACAAGTACGTGGATTACAAATGGATTATCCGAGGAGCCCTCTACACTGGATTTGGTGAGTAGAATTTGTTCAACAGGTACACCATGGATTCTACATGGAGAAGAGGACCGACCCTCGTGTGAACATAAGGTAAGTATGTGTATATGGTGGTGTGTATGTATGCATTAAAGTTATACTTTCAAGGTGTGTGTGTGTAATGTCTTTATTGGGGTATTTTTTTAGTAGTAGTACCACAGGTACCAGCGGGCCCGGTTTTCCGCCGCATGCTGGTACTTGTGGTTCTCCAAGTACCAGCTTGCGGGGGAGGCTTGCTGGGACTTGTAGTACTGCTACTAAAAACAATATTCATAACTTTCAACAAAGGCTATCAGCCCCCCATCCGCAGCCCATTGGATGGGGGGGACAGCCTCGGGCTTCACCCCTGGCCCTTGGGTGGCTGGAGGGGGGGACCCCTTGATTGAAGGGGTTCCCACTCCTCCAGGGTACCCCAGCCAGGGGACTAGTTGGGTATTTAATGCCACGGCCGCAGGGCGCTGTATAAAAGTGACCCCCGGCTGTGGCATTATCTGTCCAGCTAGTGGAGCCCGGTGCTGGTTTCAAAAATACGGGGGACCCCTACGCTTTTTGTCCCCCGTATTTTTGGAACCAGGACCAGGCGCAGAGCCCGGTGCTGGTTGCTTAAATATGGGGGAACCCCTGTCAATTTTCCCCCCATATTTTTGCAACCAGGACCGGCTCAAAGAGCCCGAGGCTGGTTTGGCTTAGGAGGGGGGACCCCACGCAATTTTTTTTTTTAAGTTTAAACATTTTTATTTTTTTTAACAAGGTGCACAATGAAGCCCAGCACGGATCTCTCAGAGCCGGCCGAGATTCATTGTATTAAAGTCGGCAGTGTTTTACAAGTCACTCACGTAAAACACTGCCTAAAAAAACGAATGACATCGACATCGGAAAACCCGAAAATGCAGAATACGGCAGCTTAGTAAATTAGTCGTAATCAATTCAAAAAGTTGCATATTTACACTTTCGATGTCATTCGTGATTGAACTTTGACCTCAAACGGGAAAATACGATTCTTAGTAAATTTACCCCATACTGTCAGTGTATCCGTTTTGGCTTCATAAGTTTTAACTGAATCTGCCTTTATTAATGATGACAACATAATTAAGGAACAGAAACACCTTGGCAAATATATGGCTTAAACAAAGGAATCTGTGAGTGGAAAGTTGGAAAAATACGCAGATGGAGAGCTGTGATAGATGGTAAACAGGAAACATATGCATTGCTAATTACCATTACAAAAATAGACGCGTTCTGAAAGAAGAACGTAGAAGGATATTATGTGTCATATTTGTCACACAAACCTTTATAAAACTATCTCTATTTTTTAGATGATTATCTTCCGCCCACTTACAGATCATGTAAGGAAGGATACAGAGCAGGAGTAGGACCACTCAATGAATAAACACAACGTCTAATATAATTGAGATAGAGAAACAACCTGAAAGTTTATGCAAAAAGTTTCATCAGATCTGGAGAAAGTTGAGATAAAGTTGGGAATATATGTTTTTCCTGAACACATCAGAGTTCCTGTTGGTTGTTACATGCTAAACACAATGGTCTATTTCCATTTCAGCTTCATGTGTGGTTGTTCAGATAAGCTGTAGGCTGCATAAGCCTGAGGCCATATAAGAGCCCAATTTTTTGTGATTGGTTGTTTATGACTAAGCAGTTGCTAGGTAGATTAGTGTTTTCTCGGGTATTTTTCCTATAGGATTACAGGGCTGTCCGTCAAGAGTTTAAGGGTTGGTCTTGGAATAATATATAAGCCATAGTCATGTGCCTCAGATTTCCTCTTGCCATTTTGGAATGGCCCAGGAAGGCTGAGTACTGCTGGCATTATATATTGTTCATAGTTGTTGCTTTGGCGTGGGTTCTTATTCCACTTCTAATATGTGCTTCATTCCTATAGTCTTTTTCCCATCACACTGCTTTTATTCCCCCCCCCCCGTTCTCTCATTCCTACGTGCTTGTCTTCATTGCTCTTGGTGATTGTGGCTACTGTGCCCCCCCTCCCTGTGGGTCCTCTCCCCTCCTCCCCCCCCTTCGCTTGTCTGCGGGCGCGGGATTCCAGCGCTCTCGGGCGTGGAGCGTGTCCTCCCCGGTCTCCGTCACAGCGCCTGCTGGAGCGCGGCGGGGTCGGACCGCTGCATCCCGCGCTTCTCCCCCTGATGCTTGGCCGGGCGGTGCGGTGCCCCTGTCTCGGCGATCGCCGGTGTGTGCAGCCGCGGTCACGGGGAGTCGTCCCCGGCGCCAGTAGGGCTGCGGGGCTCCCCCCACCGGTCCTGCTTCTTCCAGCGCGTTCTGCTACTTCCTCCCCGTTGCGGCCCCGGCTGACGGCTCCTGCGCACACGTGGGCCTGGCGGCCCGGGGTTGGCTGCGGGGGGGGGGAGCGCGCGGTGTGTTTATGGTTAGCGGGGTGTAGCTGGGGCAGCGGCTCTGCAGTGTCCCCACGGCTTTCTGCTGCGCTGGGCGCAGCTGTGGTGCTCTCTCAGGCGGGGGGGTCCGGTTTTTGGGGTCCCTCGCTGGGTGTGGGTGGGATGTCGCGGCCAGGCCCCCTGGTTCTGGTGCGGTTTTCCGCTGGCGGTCGCCGTTTCCTGAGTGCATTGGGTGCCCCCCCCTTTTAGTGGGGGCCTCCGGCCACGGTACTCACGGCGGGGCCGGACCTGAGTGGCCGTCCCCCTTCTCACGCTTGGCTGTTCCGTCATGCACCCCTCCCATTTCCCGGCTTGCAGGTGCCCCCGTTTTGCAGGCTGGGACGGTGCGGATTGCGGCTGCGCGGTCGTCTGCGGCAGCCTCGTTCCACCTGCCTGGCCCTCCTTCTGGTTTTTCAGCGCCGGCGGGGTTGGCCGGGGGTCAGGTCCCTCCATTTTTTCCCGGAGCTCGTACCTGGCCCATTGCTCGGTCGGTTACCACGCCTTCCATGGCGCGCTTCCCGGGCCTTCCGTATGCCTCCCCTCACTTTCCCCCGCGGCGGCCCCTCCTGCCCAGTTTTTACAGCCTCCACGCTCCCGCTCATTTCCCCACCTTTTCTCCTATGTTTTCCCGGGCTGCGGGTTATTTCCCCCCCCCCATGGCTTCCGGCCTACACCATTGGTATGCCCAGTGGGTCATGGCAGCCCTCCTGCACTATTTACACTTGCGCCCCCCCCCTCCCTCCTGTGCCTCCTGTTTCGTTGTCGGAGCGCGGGCGCTTCCTGCGCTTGTTGTCCCCTCTGTTTTGTCTGCGCAGGTGTCTGCGGGTCCGGGGGAGTTGGGGCATCAGCACGGAGGAACCGGAGGCCGAGGAGGGATGCAGCGGCAGCGGAAGACGCACCGCCGAGATCGGTGGCGGCAGCTGATGGTGTTCCAGGTCCTTCAGGCACCGGTGAGCATGATGTTGTTTCTCCTTATTGTTGTTACAGTACTTTTAATTTCTGTAGTGTTCCTCTGGTTCTCCTTGGCGCCCGCGTTAGTTGGCTAGGCTTATTGCGCGGCGCGTGGCGTTAGGCGTCTCGGAAAGCCAGGGCGCCGGCGGCTGCGGTTCCCCCCGCCCCCTGTGGTTCCCTCCGCCCCCTGCGGTTTGCCCGCACTTTCATCTGTGGTTGCGGTTTTTGGATTTTACGGTTTGTGGCACCGGGTCGCGACCTGCCGCGTATCCCCACATAGTGCAGTTTTGTGTCAGCGCACGCAATTTAAATTCTAGGTTTACGCTTGGGGAGATTACGACGTGAAGTCCATAGTGCTCGGGGTGGTAACGTCGTTTTCCTTGGGGTTGTGGTTGGGGGTCACCCGGCAGGCCAGACCGCGCAGTGGGGTCCCAGGTCGCAGGCCCCTTGCAGTTGGCGCTTCTGTTTTGCGCTCCTTGGTAGGGGTGGGTTTTTTTTCGCTTATGGCAGGGGCAAGTACACCATAGACGTACACTCCCGTTTTCGTCACTCATGCAAATTTGTGAGGCCTGTCACCCGTCCAGTGACGGTGCCCCAGCCACGAGCGGGTAACCTGCCTGTGGTGGCGCGCCGGTGTTTTATGTACGCTCACGTGTCCCGCGTCAAGTCCGGCGGAAGGTGGACGCAGATCCGGCTTGGGGCTCGTGTGGGCTCTATGCCGTTTTTTGGTTGTGTTTTCCCCTCTTCCCCTGCGCCCCTATCCCCGGCAAGTTTTCGTGCCTCGATTAGGTGCCAGTTGTAGGCTGACAGGTGGGTGCCCCTGGGTTTTTCTGTCTCATGTGCCTCTTTTGAGAAATTGGGAGGCATTTCGGTTTGCAGCTATTCTCCTGTAGGTTGCCAGGTCTTTGTTCGGGGTCCGGGGTGTTCCCGTTGCCCTGGTACGCTGCTGGGGCCCTACCGGTTGCCTGAGTTTTCAGGGGTTGGCGCTGGGCACAAGGGCGGGTTGCTGTCGCCTCCCCGCTGACAGGGTCCCGTCACTTTTGGGTTTTAGTAACCACTGCTTGGGGTAACGCGACGTTCGGCTTAAGCGGGTGCAGTCATTGTTAGCTCCTCCCCTTTTGCGAGCAGGTTTATCCCCATGGGTGGCAAAGTTTGCAGGACACCTACGGGCCACTGCGGGGTCGGCCAAGTAGCGTCCCGCAGTTTCCCTTCCCGCGAGATCGGAGATGTTTGGTTGATTTGGTCTTCATTCCTAAAGTCTTTTTACGGGGAGGTTTTTTGGGCCTCCTCCTCCTTGTTCCCTCCGGTCCCCACAGGTTTTGCGTCTGTTGCGACATCTGCTGGCGGCGCGGTTTTCCCATCACGCTCCCGGAGTCGGACTGGGTTTGCGGATGCTTGGTCTCATTTTCAGTTTTATAAGTGCCGTGAGTGGGTTCCGGGGGTGGCGACATAGGGTTTCTCATGCTCGTCTTCTGTCGGGTGGATTGTCCAAGCGGGTTGGCTACTCGGGCTAGGCATGCGCTGGCTCCTTCCTCGTTTGGGGCATCTGCTGCGTCCTAGTGTTTTTTCAGTAGGTTGGATACTGCGGGTGTGTCCCTGGTAGACGGTTTGATGGTTTTCGTGTTCAAGCGTTATCTGGGAGGTAGGTCCTAGGCGGCCTTGTATCCTGCCTTTGTGGGCATTTCCTTCCGTTCTAGGCTGCGCGAGCTGGTGGACCCCGCCTGGTCTTTCGCCCCCTTTCATGAGCGCTTAAGGGTTGGGCTAGGGTGCACCCCGCGCCTGCAGATACCCGTAGGTCTGCTACGTGGCAACTTTTGGCGTAACTGCTTGGTGTGTTGCCTCCTGTCGCCGAGTTGGTGTTGGTGGTGGCCCCTGTTTTAGATTAGCCTGTGCTTTAGCTTTCTTCTGGGTTTTGCGGGTAAGCGAGTGGTGGCGAGCAGCAAGCATTTCGGGATTCCCGGGCCTTTTCTGTAACGCGGGTTGGAGGATGGTCGGTTGCTCTGCAGGATGGTGTGATCCAAATCGGATCAAGCAGCTGGGGGTCGCTGGATGTCCTTGGAGGCCCAGGAGGTGGTGGGTGTCTGCCCGCTGCACCTGGCGCATGAGTATAGATGGGCCTCTGGGGGGGCGACCAGTTGCTGATACAGGCGCTCGCTGGTCCTCTCACTAATTGACAGTTTGCTACTGTGTTTGGGGTTGGTACCCATTCCTTGCGGAATGGGGCGGCTGAGCATGCGGCAGCCGCGGGGTCCTCCACGGCAGCTGTTCGGGAGCTGGGCCGTTTGGAGGTATACTTCTTAGGTCCTATTCCTTGCGGATTGGGGTGGCTACCATGCGGCAGCCACGGGGTCCTCCACGGCTGCTGTTCAGGAGCTGGGGGTTGGGGGTATACTTCTTAGGTCCTATTCCTTGCGGATGGGGGTGGCTACCATGCGGCAGCCACAGGGTCCTCCGCGGCAGCTATTCAGGAGGTGGTCCGTTGGAGGTATACTTTTTAGGTCCTATTCCTTGCGGATGGGGGTGGCTGCCGTGTGGCAGCCATAGGGTCCTCCTCGGCAGCTATTCAAGGGGTGGTCCGTTGGAGGTATACTTCTTAGGTCCTATTCCATACGACTGGGGGTGGCTACCATGCGGCAGCCACAGGTTCCTCCACTATTCAGGAAGTGGTCCGTGGAGGGATGCTTACTATAAGCCTTCTGCATGTGAATAAGGTTTAGTTGCGCTAACCCAAAGACTTGTTTACCCGTCGGTTTTTGAACGGGTAGCGTTCAGGAATCGAGGGTGTGAAGTGAATTTTTAAATTTTCCTCCGAGGGGGCCTAATTACAATTGGCTCATCAAAGGTCCACGGGAGGTTTTTTGAGTTTTCTCCTTCACTTGGGTTACTTCTGTTCTCTGTCACTTGGTTTTCCTATGTGATGTATGTCAGTGTGATGATTTTAGGGTGTTTTTCTTTTGCAGCCGTCGATGGTTTGAACAGGAATGGCTGGTTTGGCCACTCTTACATTTTTGGGCGGCAGGGCATTACTTGGCGCGTAGGACAGCTGATGTTTTGGGTTATGGCTTTTAGGTGATCAGGCATCCTCTGCTTGTACTGCGTCAGCCGCAGTTTCGACAAGGAGGAGGGGGTTCGTCTTCTGGAGTTTTGCAGGTTTTTCTTACCTGGGGTTTTTGTCCTTTCAGTTAGCTTTCTTGTTTTCCTGGGTTTTATTGGTTTGGATGGCGGGGCGGTTTGTTAAACCTTTGTGGCGGGAAGTCGCTACCAACCAGCGGTCAGATGGGCATAAGTGGTCATTGTGGGGGCACCCTCTTCAGAAGGACGGCAGGTGTGTCCTTACCTTGCGGTTGGACATTTAGACGTTCCCCTGCGGGAACCGAACGTTTGCCAGAGAAAAGAGTGGTGAGTCCTGCACAATGCGGGTTATGCAGGGAGGAGGCGGTGTTGTGGTTTAGTCCCCTCCTCAGTTTTTGTGTTTCAATCTAAATGACTGGAGCTGGTGTCTGGTAGCGACTTTTCCTTTGCCATCCTCAATATAAGACCAATTCAATTACAATTATAGTTTAAAGAACAGGTCAGCGATCAATAAATATCGTCTGACCTTTAACTACAGCTAACCGTGTCCGTGTCGTTATTTTAGTGTGTCGTTATTTTAGTGGTAAGCTAGCTTAAAGAAGTGTTTATGTCAATCGCAATAAAATTATGGGCGCCTTATCTTGTAAGATACAATACAGTAAATATGAATATAATGTACAACGTCTCAAATAGTGTCACCTCGCGGAAACATATATGTAATGTACAGTATATGATGGATTTGTAGGAAGACAAAGGATCATGCACATCAAACATCAGTGCACAAATGTAGAATAAAACCTATTTTACAACATGCTATAGTTTGTGCAATTTAACACCAATGTCAAGCACAATTCATTTGTGAGTGCAATAAACTATTGGTTGTTGAAAGGGACAAGATAAATACTATGGTGGTCATTCCGAGTTGTTCGCTCGTTGCCGATTTTCGTTATATTGCGATTAGTCGCTTACTGCGCATGCGCAAGGTTCGCAGAGCGCATGCGGTTAGTTATTTTACACAAAAGTTAGGTATTTTACTCACGGCATAACGAGGATTTTTCATCGTTCTGGTGATCGTACTGTGATTGACAGGAAGTTGGTGTTTCTGGGCGGAAACTGGCCGTTTTCTGGGTGTGTGTGAAAAAACGCTGGCGTTTCTGGGAAAAACGCAGGAGTGTCTGAAGAAATGGGGGAGTGTCTGGGCGAACGCTGGGTGTGTTTGTGACGTCAAACCAGGAACGAAACTGACTGAACTGATCGCAATGGCTGAGTAAGTCTGGAGCTACTCAGAAACTACTAAGTAATTTCTATTCGCAATTCTGCGAATCTTTTGTTCGCAATTTTGCTAAGCTAAGATACACTCCCAGAGGGCGGCGGCTTAGCATGTGCAATGCTGCTAAAAGCAGCTAGCGAGCGAACAACTCGGAATGAGGGCCCATGAGTAAGTGGCTGATTCTAAACCAGCCGGATCTCTGTGCATGGATGCTAATGGAGAGTCTTGCTTACAGCGCAGATCATACCTGTACTTGCCTATTTCTGAAAAAAGCATTTCATAGAGATTGTGAAAGTAACACATGTAAGTGCGGACTGCTACATCAGAGAGGCATGTCATAACGAGGATTTATGGTTCGTACACACGGTACGATTTTGGTTTATGGCCTATATCGGCAAGAGACTTCCCAGAGGCATAAGCCTCCGATCTAGCCAATAGCACAGTCTATTTTGTCTTACAATGCTGATACCACGGGAGCACGCATCGACATTGCAAGAACATACACATGGGTGGTCATTCCGAGTTGTTCGCTCATTGCCGATTTTCGCTATATTGCGATTAGTCGCTTACTGCGCATGCGCAAGGTTCGCAGAGCGCATGCGCTTAGTTATTTTACACAAAAGTTAGGTTTTTTACTCATGGCATAACGAGGATTTTTCATCGTTCTGGTGATCGTACTGTGATTGACAGGAAGTGGGTGTTTCTGGGCGGAAACTGGACGTTTTCTGGGTGTGTGCGAAAATACGCTGGCGTTTCTGGGAAAAACGCAGGAGTGTCTGAAGAAACGGGGGAATGTCTGGGCGAACCAGGAACGAAACTGACTGAACTGATCGCAATGGCTGAGTAAGTCTGGAGCTACTCAGAAACTGCTAAGAAATTTCTAATCGCAATTCTGCTAATCTTTCGTTCGCAATTCTGCTAAGCCAAGATACACTCCCAGAGGGCGGCGGCTTAGCGTGTGCAATGCTGCTAAAAGCAGCTAGCGAGCGAACAACTCGGAATGAGGGCCATGGTGCGATCTGCACTAACTTTTCTTACAATTTTGTCAAATCGTATATAGTCAAAATCGTTAGGACAAATTACACAATGTGTACAAGGCTTTACATACAAATGTAAATGATCCCCAAAGCAGACAGTAAGATCTACTTGTTGATGAAGGGACACTGATACTTTTCAGGGCTTGCTCATGTATTGTGTTTTACAGGAGGTTCCATATAAGTGGCCACGAGAAACCTTATATGAAAATGCACGTAGCCATAGGGATTGTGCCTTATAACCAATGCAGGGTAATGGCACTGATGATCCCATTTGACTGTATATATCTCTGATCTCCATTCCCCCCCCCCCCCCCCCGTATATTACAGCTACACAATGGAGGTAAGTTGCAATCAAGGAGATTGCTAAACTCTACGGGAGCAAGAGAGAGTGCTACTATGTCAGGGAGTCTTGCTTGAAAATCACAGAGAGTTGGCAAGTATGGCACAGATATGAATTTACGCATTTTTGTGCATGTCCGTCCTACTACTGAGTTGGATGGACTTGGTCAGATCAGTCTTTCTTGGAAATTGGGTGTTTTGATGTTTGAACTAGGTGGCAACAATGTGATCGCACAGAATTACCCTGACCTGTGGGATTGTCATGGGCATGTACTAAAAGCTGTGTGCGATTGCGAGCTGTGCATACTGGGACGGAAGCCTATCCCTGACACATCTCTTGCATCCAGCATGGGGCACAAGTCCTGCTACTAATGATGATTTTGCTGTGGCTGGCATAAAATGGATGGACGTCTTTCAAAAGCACAAAGCCCACATTAGCTGAGCGAAATCTTGCATTACATAGGTAGTAGATCTGGCTTCTGCGACCGCCCACAAACATGGCCACATTACATTTGTAAGCATGATGATCAACCATCACATGTTTACAGTTGTACTGATGGCACATGTGTCTTCCGTTGCCAATGTACCAGGGTCCTGACAGTGTTTGCCGACAATATTAATGTTGACAAGACGTATGCATCCTGGCAGTATTATCTCCTTCTTTCTCCTAAATTCTCTTATTTGGGTCACAAGTTTAACAGCGAACAGTCAACAGAATATCACAAATAAAAGATAATACATGACAGCTGTATTTCTCCACTGCCATTCAGAGCTCAGCCAGCAAGTGCCCCCCCCCCCCCCCGACACACACACACACACACACACACACACACACACACACACACACACACACACACACACACACAACTCTAATTACATTCTGGGGGTAATTCCAAGTTGATCGCAGCAGGATTTTTGATAGCAACTCTCTCTGCACATGTTAAATCTGCCTCCCCTGCAGTGCACATGGTTTTGCCCAATTGCTAACTAAATTCCTGCTGTGATCAACTTGGAATTACCCCCTCTGTCTGCACATTTTCAAATGTAATTTGCCCCCTCCCGCAGCATCCTGTGATTTTTGCTCCTTCCATAGTAATATAAATCTAACTTTAAAAGATGCCCTATGCCTCTACTGGTGGTGTCCTTCAACATGCCTTAGAAATGAGTAATCATTAATAGAAGCAGCTGAGAGAGCTTTTCGTGAAATCTCAGGTAAGCCATTTTTGAATGAATTTGCATATCTCTGTGTCCACAAATTCCTAGATGGCTATTCACTGTGCTAAAACTGCCTCATGGGAGACAATTTGGCTACAGCTGTATAACTCGGTACAATGTGCAAATTTTGAATGCAAATTAGACTAAACAGGGGAATTACACATCCATGGGAGTCTTGCATGCTATACTGACAACCATTACCGTAAACAGCCCCTCATATGCCAGATACAAATGAGCTTATAGGGATAGCCCTCTGTCAGCTTACCTTTTCTCTCATTCTCTAGCTACATAATACAAGTGAGATATTTCAGCCTGCTCGTCTCATTGTATTTAGTGTGCTATACGGAATAGCTTATTATGTATATTACACAATAAAAGTCAGTTTCATTGTTTAAAATAAAATGATTATGTATAACGAGAGCAAAAGTTAGAGCGCCGGAATTCCAATGGCTACATTAGCTGACAGCTGCTGTCATTTTAAGGTGCTGTCACAGGATTTGTTTGGGAATTTTGGATATCTGGAAATAATGTGCCAATATTTTTTCAGTATTGCCAACTACACAGTACATATAATTCACTTACTCTTTTCTAGATGCAATTCTAACTCATTTGCCCATTTATTATTAAATATATGCAGATTTTGGGGGGTAACTGCTAAATATTTCGTATCACCCCTCATGTATATCAGAGGTACTGCAGCAGATATTTCCGATATCTGCTGCGATTCTTCCATACCCGCCAGCAGCCGCAGCCCCTATAGGTTTCCATAACAGACGCAATGCTGTCAGATTTAGAAATTTAGGTGGCAGAGGGTTCCCCCGGAACCCTCCCCAGCAATGGCTGGCACACATGCGCAGGAGTCCAACCACTACTCTGAACACAATGCAGGGTCGGGCTCCTTTCGCAACCCCTGTCCCTGCGACTGTTCACTAATACATACGCCCGGTGTGACCGCATACTGCAATGTGATTCCGGGTGCTAATATGGGAACAAATATCTGTGATCATAGGCATGAAAGGGCTAGCTGTGACATGTAATGCACCAGTAAAGTACAATATTACTTCTAATATTACTAATATACTTCTATTATTTGCATCATATTATTAGCCCCCCCACACATACTCAGTCAGGGGTATGGGGAACAGTGCTACCACTATCAGCACAAGGCCTGTTTTCCCTTACCTCCTTAATGATTTTAGTTGCGTGCAACCGGCCCGCAGCTGGTTGGCATGTTGGCGAGGGAACCCCTTGTCGGAGGCTCCCCCTGCTATACTGATTGGCAAACCCTTGTGCTGGAAATGGAAATTTCAAGAGGGCACTGGGGCGGGGTCTGATGTGTGAATGACTGAAATAGTCTCTGTAATCCATGAAGCGTTTTGCACAAACAGGTCTGTCACAGTCAAGGTCATAGTTTTGGGTACTTTTGTGGGTTGATACCCAGCCGATTAGTACTGTATCATAGGCAAATGCAGGGGGTGTTTCTGGTTGCCCGGAAACCCCCGTCCACTTGGCAAATGGCTCAAATTATGACAACAATAGCCAGAGCTGGATTAAGGCATCAGGGGGCCTGGGGTACTTAAGACAGGGGGGCCCTAAGTTTTAAAATTAAAATCATAGCGTCTTCAATCATCACTACAAAGAAAATTACAATTAGGTTACATTACGTCACATGGTATATGCCAAAATTCACATTACGTCACATGGTATGAGCCAAAATTTACATTATGCCAGACAGTATGAGCCAAAATGTACATTACGCCACACAGTATGAGCCAAAATTTACATTACGCCACACAGTATGAGCCAAAATTTACATTGCCCCACACACCAAGAGATAAAATTCACATTACGCCACACGGTATGAGCCAAAATTCACATTACGTCACACGGTATGAGGCAAAATTCACATTACGCCACGTGCGAATGAGCGGCTGCGGCCCGGCCTGAATAGACCCCATGGTGCCCCCCAAACACATTATATATAATAATACACAGTGCCCAGTGCCCCTAAACACATTATGTGACACATGGTGCCCCTCCAAATACATTATATAACACACATTATACATTACTTGTGGGTGCAGTCCTGTTCACATGTGGGTTCCGGTAGCAGGTGCTGCTGACAAATGTACCCTCTACTGCCCCTGCAGCAGCATGTCTGTCGCCAGGCCTGCTGACCGGGCATAGAGGGCGAGTGTAGAGAGGGAAGGGTCGGGTGGATTACAGGCGCGGGTGTAGAGAGCGCGTGTGGGCGGGCATAGCGAGCGGCCGTAGATAGCGGGATGTCTCTTTGAGCAAGAAGTCTGTGCGGACGGCCATAGAGAGCGGGCTGTCACTGCTGGCGGGCGTAGAGCGTGAGCGGGCATACAGTGTAGTCACAGTCAGGAATAGAACTGCACGCTCGGCAATGAGTCAGCTACAAGTGTGTGTGAGGGGGGTGCTGGAGATTAGGGGGTGCCTGTGTGCACCAGGCACCCCCCCCCCCCCCCCGTGCGCACGCCTATGATAAATATGTCTATACATACACATATATATATACATATATAGTATGAAGGAGAGAGTGGCACTCAAACGGACTTCTTACTTAACTAAACAAATGGGCGCCGCACGCCTCTGCAGGTTAACGTTTCAGTTTTATTTACAAAGTTTTGTAACTTAAAGTTTTGTAAATAAAACTGAAATGTATGTTAACCTGCAGAGGCGTGCGGCGCCCATTTGTTTAGTTAAGTAAGAAGTCCGTTTGAGTGCCACTCTCTCCTTCATACTACATTGCCCTGCTGCACAGCATTGCATTGGAGGCACCATCATTGGCTAGAGACGGACTGCCGGTACCACAGCTGCGTGTATATATATATATATATATATATATACTGTATATATCTATATATATATATATATATATATATATATACTGTATATATCTATATATATATATATACACACACACACACACACACACACACACACACACACACACACACACACACGTGTATATATATATATATATATACATATATTATATACACACACACATATATATATATATATATATATAAAAACCCAGTACATACTGTAATGCAGCCTTACGTTTTTATGTGCTCTTGCACAGGTAGCCTAGGAGAGCTGGCTGAGAATGGGTGCAGGCTCCAGCCTCCACGCGCTGTCCTCCTCCTTCCCTGCAGCCTGCGCGCCCAGCCAATGACTGAGCCGTAGGCTGCTGCTCCTCACATTATTGGACAGCTGAGCCATCGCTCAGCTATACTTCCGTTACAGGCAGGGGCATCAGAACATTTTTAGGTTGAGGGGGGCAAGATATAATTTCAGTTTGGCGCCCCTAGCTTCCCAGCACACTGCAACAGTGGTGACATGCTGCCTCCTTCCTGTCAGAACATGATCAAATGCAGTGATCTAAGTCAGTCGCCGGGAGCAGGGGCATAAGTTTATGCCTGGAGGCAAAATAGTCAGTGGTGCCCCCTCCCCACCAGTGGCTCCAGCTGACACATGTCCCTAACCTTCCCTTCATGCAGCCTAACCCTACCACCCTTCCCTCCGGCCGTGGGATCCTGTAAGCTGGGATATCAATGGGAGGCAATCAGTTTGCCGGCTGTTGGGATCCCGACGTTTAGGGTACCAACGCTGGAATTCCGACAGCCAACAGCTGGAATACCAGCTCACAGGGGCTATACCCACTCGTGGGTGTCCACGACACTCAGAGTAGGAATAGAACCTGTGGAGCGCGAAGCGAGCCACCGAGCCCGCAAGGGGCTTCATAGCGCTCGCCCCCTGCCGGCATTCTGACGGGCAGGATGCCGCTATCGGGATATCGACAGCCGGCATCCCGCGCGCTGGTAAAACATATGTATTCTATGTCAATTACATCCCATATCTATATATATTAATAAATTACCTGGCATTCTTAAGTGGTGTTGAGTGTGGTTGGTCGTCCATTCCGTCATGCACCTTCTGATCGGCAGCCAGCAAAGCCATTTTGTGAGGCAGCAGAGGCATACATGGATAAAGGGGCAAAGGCACACAGGGGACAGGCGTATATGGAGGGAACAGGGGCACAGATGAGGAGGGGCAGAGGCACACATATGAGGGTGGGGCAGAGGCACAGATATGAGGGGGGGCAGAGTCATGGATATGGGGAGGGGGCAAAGGAAAGCTGGGAAAGGGCAAAAGCACATATAAAGAGAGGGCATAGGCACATATATGGGACAGGGGCACACATTGGCCAGAGGAAGAGAAGTGAGAGGGGGCAGAGGTACAGATACGGGGAAGGGGCAGAGGCAGGAATGGTAAGGAGGACAGTGACAGAGTCTATAGCAGAGAAGGGATGGGGAATCTGTGTGCTCTGCAGTGCTGTCCCACTCACAGTGGCATTTACTGTGTGTCTGCAATGCACTGTGCAGGGCAGCAGAGCACCACATTATGCCCGGGGAATGGGGGCAGGGGGGAGGAGTGAAGGAGAGCAGGGGTCGGGCCGAGCAACTGAGACAGAGCCGAAGGGATTCGTTTTGATTCCTGAGAGTGGGTGGGGACCTGCAATGTGAGAGAGGAGCGAAACACTCCTAACTTCATATAGTCAGCCAGTGTTGATCCCTGACCCTGTGGTGACCTGTTTGTGATCTTAAGAAGCAGGTCACCATCCTATACAGTGTGACTGTGAAGCTCACGATTGGGGGCGGGGCCCGCGACTAAGGGGGCGGGGCTTCCTACGTACATTGCTGGCAAGCCTGTCTGTCACTCACTGATTCTACACATACATACAGTGATAATGAGTGAGGGAGCATGCATACAGTGCTGCTCTGCTCACTCCAGATGCTGGCACATTGTGGGACTTCGCATGTACAGTGTATGGCCAGCCCCGGGGGGCGGGGGCATATTCCCTTGTCTCTTTGTATAACCCGCACCTGGCTGTGTCGCTGGGTCTGCCCCTCTGACAGCTGGAGACTCCTTTGCCTCAATGTCCGGGATTTCCGCCACTAGGCGGGAGGGGGGCGGAGAACATGGTGGAAGGAGGAGGATAAGGTGATGTCATGTGTCCAGCACTCTAAGTGCCGGTGTGAGGCTGTGAGCAGGGGGGGCAGACAGGCTAGTACGCAGGGTTACAAGCAGGGGCAGAGTTACTGCCGCAGCATAGGGGAGGACGGGCTGCGCATGTTATGGCTGGGCAGGCATTGAGTGCGGCAGCGGTACTTCACCTAGCCGCTGCTCTGCCACAGTGTAATCGGCGCCTCTGTCATCTTTGGGGGGAGCGAGCAGCCCCCTTGCCCCCCCACCCCCCATTCCGACACCTCTAGTTACAGGCAGTGACTAACTGTGTGCAGCCGCGCGACGCCAGCCTCTTCAGTGGAGCCGGGAGCCAGAGCCGCCAGGGACAGCAATCGCTGAGCTGCCCTGCCACTGCATGTGGCGCCGGCTCCCGGGAGCGCAGTGAAATACCGCAGATCGGAACAGAGATCCGATCTGCGGCGGCGACGGGGGGCCCTTTGAAAAAAGGGGGCCCGGGGTACTTATCCCCGGGGCCCCCCTCTTAATCCGGCTCTGACAATAGCAATGGTATATAAAATGATTAGATTACTAGAGCTGCCAAAACTTCATGCAGTTTAAGGGACAGAGCAGAGCTGCTGTAAAAGCCCAGTGGTAGCAGCTTCTTCCACTGAGTTTGCTGTGTGTGTGCACTGGACCAGAGAGTAGCTACCAGGAAGAAGAAACAGGAGCCTTACCATGAGGTGGGAGAATGTGAGTTTAGAAAGTGCAGTACTAGTTCTATTATGTTTGTGTAATTATTTATTATGGGATGTTTAACCTTTTCCTGACCACTTATTTTATGTTATTTAAATGTTTGATACAGCCTATACTATAGTATAGACCAGGGGTGGCCAAACAGTCGATCGAGATCGACTGGTCGATCACGGACATGCGACCAGTCGATCGCGATCCGCCGCCCAGCCACCCGAAGCCGCGCCTCTCCTGCCTGCTGCTCTGCCTCCTCAGTCTGGTCTGCGGCAGTGACGGCCGAGTGTATAGCTCAAATCAGGTGCTGGTTCGTTAGCCAATGAGAGCTCGCGGACCGGCGCCTGATTTGAGCTATACACGCTGCCGTCACCGCCGGAGATCAGACTGAAAAGCAGGGCGGCAGACAGGAGAAGCGCGCGCTGCGCTCTCCACTCCGGTGAGCTCTACTATGGGGGCATATCTGGCATTGTGGGCACATGGCTCAGTGGGGGCATATCTGGCAATGTGGAGCATATCTGGCACTGTGGGGTCATATGTGGCACTGGGGGTATATCTGGCTCTGCGGGCACATGGCACTGTGGGGGCATATCTGGCACTGTGGGGGCATATCTGGCACGGTGGGCACATGGCACTGTGGGGGCATATCTGTAATCTGGTGCTGTGGGGGCATATCTGGCACTGTGGGCACATGGCACTGTGGAGGCATATCTGTATCTGGCACTGTGGGGGCATATCTGGCACTGTGGGGGCATATCTGGCACTGTGGGCACATGGCACTGTGGGGGCATATCTGGCACTGTGGGGGCATATCTGGCACTGTGGGCACATGGCACTGTGGGGGCATATCTGTAATCTGGCGCTGTGGGGGCATATCTGGCACTGTGGGCACATGGCACTGGGAGCATATCTGTATCTGGCACTGTGGGGGCACATCTGGCACTGTGGGGGCATATCTGGCACTGTGGGCACATGACAATGTGAGGGCATATCTGGCACTGTGGGGGCATATCTGGCACTGTGGGGGCATATCTGGCACTGTGGAGGCATATCTGTAATCTGGCACTGTGGGGGCATATCTGGCACTGTGAGCACATGGCACTGTGGGGTCATATCTGTATCTGGCACTGTGGGGGCATATCTGGCACTGTGGGCACATGGCACTGTGGGGGCATATCTGTAATCTGGCGCTGTGGGGGCATATCTGGCACTGTGGGCACATGGCACTGTGGGGGCATATCTGTATCTGGACTGTGGGGGCATATCTGGCACTGTGGGCACATGGCACTGTGAGGGCATATCTGGCACTGTGGGCACATGGCACTGTGGGGCATATCTGGCACTGTGGGGGCATATCTGTATCTGGCACTGTGGGCACATGGCACTGTGGGGGCATATCTGTAATCTGGCACTGTGGGGGCATATCTGGCACTGTGGGCACATGGCACTGTGGGGCATATCTGTATCTGGCACTGTGGGGGCATATCTGGCACTGTGGGGGCATATCTGGCACTGTGGGCACATGGCACTGTGGGGGCATATCTGGCACTGTGGGGTCATATCTGGCACTGTGGAGGCATATCTGTAATCTGGCACTGTGGGGGCATATCTGGCACTGTGGGGGCATATCTAGCACTGTGGGCACATGGCACTGTGGGGGCATATCTGTATCTGGCACTGTGGGGGCATATCTGGCACTGTGGGCACATGGCACTGTGGGGGCATGTGTATCTGGCACTGTGGGGGCATATGTGTTTGAGGTTTTTACCTGTGGGGGCCAATGTGTTATTTCGTGTGAGGCAATCATTACACTCTGTGCAGCAAGGCTACGTCCCTTTTTTTGGTATACCACGCCCACGTTTTGTTATACCACGCCCACTTTTTGTTATGCCACAACCTTTTTTTTTTGCGCGCGCCGCTATTATTTCTCCTAGGTAGATCACAAGAGCTTTTTAGCTTTCAAAGTAGATCGCCGACTCCAAAAGTCTGGCCGCCTCTGGTATAGACCATCTACAGTAGTAAATATTAATACTGTATTCCTTACAATATCCAATGTATAGAAAGACCAATGTTTAAATTAATGTCCAGGGTCATTACTAGGTTCTTCTACTGCTCCTCCAGACTCCTGCACTTGTTTCAATGTTCTGCAGAGTAGGAGATTGTGGACTGCTTTTGGAAACCCCCCTCTAGAAATCCTGCGTTTGCCACTGTGTATATATGTGGTTTCTATACTTTCCACGGGGGTCGAAATTAGAATGCCATTTCCGTCTCTAAAATTTGGGTGTTCTGAGTTTTTCTGACAATTCTGAACTTATAATTTCAGCTGGATGCACACCCACATGGTAAACGCTGCAATCCTGTCTTCATTTCAAATCTGCCACTTAGTAAATTTCCCCCTATGAGTTTTATTTGAATGCCAGAGCTCTTATTGGCCTTCATTAACCATTGGAATACAATAGAGACTTAAACTACTTAACAGAACAAGAAGTTTAAATACCAAATATTTATGCCTCTGACGATGTACAGTATAAACTAGAACTAGTCCAGATAAAATAGGTGTTATCACATTTTGAACAATTTATATTTTCAGAATTATTATTCTAAGTTAATATAACTGATTTGGATATTAGCAGGTAGAGTTACTAACTGAACGGGTAGGGCTGGCATTGCAGAGTCCTTGTCATTGTGAATAATTGACAGTTGGCTCTAAGGACAATTCTTAATGAATTTAAGATGAGGATTAACAGATCCATTTACTTTGTCAATTAAATTAACACATGCACGTGATCAGAGACACGAGCTGTCTCTCTAACTTTGTACTTTTATTGATTACAGAATGAAGATGGAAAGCTGACTTCAGAGAGAGGAGTTACATTATGTACACTTACTATAGATTAATATATGTCCTATTTAGAAGTCACTCAACCTTGTTCGTATTAAAGCTTCTTCTTTGTCAATAGAAGAGAAATTCATTTTATTTATTAATAGTATATTAGGATAAAAAGCAGAAAAACAATGAAGAGCTAGTCTTAGAGGCTGAAATATACGTCAGCATTTCATTCAATTTTAAAATAATATTTTAATGTAATATGAAAATACGATATAGATTAAATAATTAAATATGCTTTCGTGACATCATTGTAACATATAAATACTAATGTTCCCACGTAACTCAACATCCACAAATGTCCTTGTTGTTTGTTGGGTGTTAACAATACAGTAGAAATGTTGTCATAAATAGCAGTATAAAACTAATTAACCCTTAATGGTGAAAGCAGCCTATGCCTAAGACGAGTGGCGGAACTACCGCCGGTGCAAGCAGTGCCTTGCACTGGGGCCCGCCGCTGTAAAGGGGCCCAAAGCCAGAGGCATTTCACCTCTTCAGTGGCATGTCAGTGAAGAGGTGAAATGCCGCTGGCTTTGAGCCCTTTGACAGCAATGGGCATCTCTCCCCTCCCTCCCTCCTCCTCCTTACTCTGCTCGGCCAGCCCGTTGAATTACGTGATCGCTTTGTTCCGGAAAACTCCGCCAGCCACGCGGAGTACAGGGTAGGAGGGAGTGAGGGGGAGAGAAGCCCACCGCTGTCAAGGAGGAGGAGGAGGGGAGGGCATTATAGTGCTGGTGGGCTTGTGCCCACCAGAAAATGCAAATGTTAGGGATGGCCACCGGTAAGTTATCCATCGATGGATAACATTGATGGTCAGTGGATATCCCTAGCTACCCCTAGACAAGGAGCATTCTCTAGGCAACAAGCATTCCCCGTGGCAATGAGCATGGATTCCAGAGCATAAAACCCCTGGGAACAAGCATGACACAACATGTAAAACCGCTGGCGATGCGCATGAAACCCCTGGCAATGCGCAGGTAAAAATATCTAAACTGGCACTGTGGGGGCATATTTAGCACTGTGGGGGCATATCTGGCACTATGAGGGCATATCAGGCACCGTGGGCGCATGTGTATTTGTCAATGTGGGGACATATCTGGCAACGGGGGGAATATGTGTATCTGGCACTGTGGGGGCATATCTAGCACTGTCAGAGCATGTGTATTTGGCAATGTGGGGGCATATCTGGCACTATGAGGGCATATCTTGCACCATGTGGGAATATGTGTATCTGGCACTGTAGTGGTATATCTAGCACTGTTGAGGCATGTATATCTGGCAATGTGGGGCATATCTGGCACTGCGGGGGCATATGTGTATCTGGCACCATGGGGGTATATCTGGCACTGTGGGGGCATATGTGTATCTTGCACTGTGGGGGCATGTGTGTATCTGGCACTGTGCGGGCATTTGTGGCACTGTGGGGGCATATGTGTATCTGGCAGTGCACTATTTGGGTCATATGTGTATTACACCCCCATTTTCATTGACCACGCCCCATGTGGCCACACCCATTTTTTTGCCATGCGCGCGCCTTCGGGACGCGCACACAGTACAACTGACATTTTTTTTCTACTTGCACCACTGTGTGTGTGTGTGTGTGTGTGTGTGTGTGTGTGTGTGTGTGTGTGTGTGTATATATATATATATATATATATATATATAATACGGGAGCATGCAAAAAATCTCTCATTTGGATTTGGGGGGGAGGGGTGGACTTGGACGGGGGCCCAAAGCATTTTGTTGCACATGGGCCCATCTCTCGCTAGTTCCGCCACTGCCTAAAACCTAGTTCATGTGGGCAGTAACCTTAAAACTTACCTTCATAAAGCATACTATAAGTGTTTGATGATGTTAAAGAAGGGAATTATGTAAGTAAATAGACATTTACTTTACTTTGCGCATACCTCAGTGCTGCTCCCAGTGTTCAGAAATGCTAGTCCGGAGTAAAATCTAACGATGTCAGATGGGTACTCGCTAAATACGTACATAGGGGCTCATTTGTCAACAAGTGATAAACTTGTGAATGATAAATGGTGTTCCAGTCAATCAGCTCCCAACTGTCATGTGTTCCGCTACTAACTATCATGTGTTCAGCTACCAACTGTCATGTATTCAGCTCCTGTCATGTATTGGAAAATGACAGTTGGGAGCGGGAGCACCATTTATCATCCACAACGATTTTTATAATTCACAACGTATTTATCACTCGTTGATAAATGGGCCCCATAGTTCTGTATGCTGTAGTGAAGACTGGAGATGCTAAGCAGAAGGCACCAGACAAGGTAAAGAGGCATTTTCTCCAGGGTCAATCTCTCCACATCAGTCATGGCCCAGGACACTCAACACTAGGAGCTGTCTACTGGTTGTATCAATGCTTTTCATTAGTGCTGTTGTTGCTTTAACTCCCATGAGTGCAAGTCCTATCCAGGCTACCAAATACAGTATGTGCATTTTATGCAATATAGTTATAGAGTCTGGAACATATGTCATTTTATTTTTAAATGATTATACTATGCAGGAACTAAGTTGTTTAGCTTAAGGCATACTTACCTATTCTACAGGAATGTCCGGGAGACTACAACACTGTTTTGGGAATCTCATGGACTCCCAGAAGAGTAGGTGATCTTCCAGCATGTTAACCTCTTCCTACTGAAATAAGCAGGATGTAGAGGCGCAATTAAGCTATTCTCAAAGGTCTAATGATGACAAGTGACCCAGCTCCCCTAAGTGATCGGCTGCACTTCTGCTCTGCACATTCTTCATCAGCCTAATGATACACTGTTCCCCCATGTGCAGCCTGTAGAACAACTCAGAGCATCCTAAAGGTGCTACAGGCACTCACCTTGCAGTTCGTATAGCATGGTATGGGAGTTCCCAGGGCGTGTCAATGAAAGCGGCTGTATTCCCAGACACTCAGATGCAGCCACAGAGGCCGCAGTCAGACGGAGAAACTGCACCTGCCATGGGGCTGGTGCAAGTGTACATGGTGCACCAACGGTGGAGTGTCAAAAATCACTGGCAGTGGTTCAGCGTGCAGAGATGCTGAAAGTGGGCACCACAGTGCTTACCCAATCAGACAGGCATCTACAGCAGGGGAAGTCTGAATCTAGCATTTGCATATTATCATAGCCACAGCAAAATAATACAAGAAAGAACGCAGCAGCGCCCACCTCCAAATCATGCCTTTTTTGTGGTGCCAAATACTGTCCATTCATACCTACATATATCTGCTAAGAAACATGATGATGGAAGCAAATACGGTATGTTAGTGTTATGGGTTATGGGCCATAGAGCAATTTGCTTTACTTCTTCACGTCAGATTTATTTTGCTGTTTTCATCACATTGACACATCTAGGATCTACTGTATCTTATGAAAAATTCACACACTAAATTACAGCCCAATGTAAAGTTTATAGAATTCCAAATAGTGTATTTGGCTTGTTCCTCATGTAACAAAAGTTATTTTGCAAAATGGGTAGACTTTTAGCTAACTAGAAATCAATGTATGCTTTTAGCAAGCAATACATTCAAAAGAAATTGTGTAGGAGTAGGCTAGCTCTTGTAATGTTTAGCTACAATGCTCCCGGCAGTAAGTAACAACTGTGAAATTAAATCTTTATATACTCTTGGATACTCCATCAAGAAGAGTTTACGCAAACATCAAAAGGCACTGTAATATAATTTATTAAGGACTATATCCTTTATTACAGTGACTTCACAGGAAGCAATGCAAGAGACTTTGGGAAAGCGTGGAAAATCCTTTACTTTATCCCTGCTAGCATAAACTAATTCTGTGCCTTAGCTAAAGGTGGATGTTTCCAAGCATGATAAAATATATCCAAAATACTGTACTATTTCATGTTGTAAGTCTTTTATTTGGTCAACAAAATAACCTTACATTTCCAAGCATTTCCCTTTTATCCAGGAATATTTCTACAGATTACAAATATATTTAGAAACAGAGAAAAGTATTTTAGTATTTTCACATAGTTCTGTAAAAACTAATTTTAAATTCATAATTAAAATGTGATGAGTCTACAATTTTAGCATAATGGCTAATGGCACAGGTATTTGTAACAGTCTGACCAAAGAAGAACACCAGTTGTGTAACGATAGGAGAGGGGCAAAGAGTGTAAGATGACAATTTGGTAAAATAAAAGCAGGAAGATGAAAAGACATTGGAAGTTACACATTTGCCAGATTAGGACCAGTAATTGCATTACCTAGACATGGCTGTCCACATCTAATTACATATTTGTTGAACTTGTTTACTGTATCTCACTAACTTTGCAATCAAGGCAAACTGAAATTTGCTACCTTACAGTAAAATCTTACACATTGATTGGATTGAACACTGTCGGCTAAATGTAATAGCCTTTTAGTTCCGTAGGTGCAGAAATTTTGTGCAAGTCTGCCCATTTTTTTAAAGCAGTCATCATTTGCAAAGCAAAACTAACCTGGTTTTGCAGTGTAAATGATTGCTGCTTTAAAAAAACACATAATTCCTGCACCTCCAAAACTCGGAGGTTATTACATTTAGCTGTGTATATTTTTATATAGAATGCAAAAATCTGGTTTATATAAATAAACAATTGCATATCTATAATAGCAGTCTATGGGGGGAATTCAAATGTTTGAAAATAAGAATTTACTTACCGATAATTCTATTTCTCGGAGTCCGTAGTGGATGCTGGGGTTCCTGAAAGGACCATGGGGAATAGCGGCTCCGCAGGAGACAGGGCACAAAAAGTAAAGCTTTAGGATCAGGTGGTGTGCACTGGCTCCTCCCCCTATGACCCTCCTCCAAGCCTCAGTTAGGATACTGTGCCCGGACGAGCGTACATAATAAGGAAGGATTTATGAATCCCGGGTAAGACTCATACCAGCCACACCAATCACACTGTACAACCTGTGATCTGAACCCAGTTAACAGTATGATAAACGTAGGAGCCTCTGAAAAGATGGCTCACAACAATAATAACCCGATTTTTGTAACTATGTACAAGTAATGCAGATAATCCGCACTTGGGATGGGCGCCCAGCATCCACTACGGACTCCGAGAAATAGAATTATCGGTAAGTAAATTCTTATTTTCTCTATCGTCCTAGTGGATGCTGGGGTTCCTGAAAGGACCATGGGGATTATACCAAAGCTCCCAAACGGGCGGGAGAGTGCGGATGACTCTGCAGCACCGAATGAGAGAACTCCAGGTCCTCCTTAGCCAGGGTATCAAATTTGTAGGATTTTACAAACGTGTTTGCCCCTGACTAAATAGCCGCTCGGCAAAGTTGTAAAGCCGAGACCCCTCGGGCAGCCGCCCAAGATGAGCCCACCTTCCTTGTGGAATGGGCATTTACATATTTTGGCTGTGGCAGGCCTGCCACAGAATGTGCAAGCTGAATTGTATTACACATCCAACTAGCAAAAGTCTGCTTAAAAGCAAGAGCACCCAGTTTGTTGGGTGCATACAGGATAACAGCAAGTCAGTTTTCCTGACTCCAGCCGTCCTGGAACCTATATTTTCAGGGCCCTGACCACATCTAGCAACTTGGAGTCCTCCAAGTCCCTAGTAGGCGCAAGACACCACAATAAGCTGGTTCAGGTGAAACACTGACACCACCTTAGGGCGAGAACTGGGGACGAGTCCGCAGCTCTGCCCTGTCCGAATGGACAAACAGATATGGGCTTTTTTGAGAAAAAAACCACCAATTTGACACTCGCCTGGTCCAGGCCAGGTCCAAGAGCATGTTCACTTTTCATGTGAGATGCTTCAAATCCACAGATTTGACTGGTTTTAAACCAATGTGTTTTGAGGAATCCCAGAACTACGTTGAGATCCCACAGTGCCACTGGAGGCACAAAAGGGGGTTGTATATGCAATACTCCCTTGACAAACTTCTGGACTTCAGGAACTGAAGCCAATTCTTTCTGGAAGAAAAATCGACAGGGCCGAAATTTGAACCTTAATGGACCCCAATTTGAGGCCCATAGACACTCCTGTTTGCAAGAAATGCAGGAATCGACCGAGTTGAAATTTCTTCGTGGGGCCTTCCTGGCCTCACACCACGCAACATATTTTCGCCACATGTGGTGATAATGTTGTGCGGTCACCTCCTTTCTGGCTTTGACCAGGGTAGGAATGACCTCTTCCTGAATGCCTTTTCCCTTAGGATCCGGCGTTCCACCGCCATGCCGTCAAACGCAGCTGCGGTAAGTCTTGGAACAGACATGGTACTTGCTGAAACAAGTCCCTTCTTAGCGGCAGAGGCCATAAGTCCTCTGTGAGCATCTCTTGAAGTTCCGGGTACCAAGTCCTTCTTGGCCAATCCGGAGCCATGAGTATAGTTCTTACTCCTCTACGTCTTATAATTCTCAATACCTTAGGTATGAAAAGCAGAGGATGGAACACATACACCGACTGGTACACCCACGGTGTTACCAGAACGTCCACAGCTATTGCCTGAGGGTCTCTTAACCTGGCGCAATACCTGTCCCGTTTTTTGTTCAGACGGGACGCCATCATGTCCACCTTTGGTAATTCCCAACGGTTTACAATTATGTGGAAAACTTCCCCATGAAGTTCCCACTCTGCCGGGTGGAGGTCGTGCCTACTGAGGAAGTCTGCTTCCCAGTTTCCATTCCCGGAATGAAACACTGCTGACAGTGCTATCACATGATTTTCCGCCCAGCGAAAAGTCCTTGCAGTTTTTGCCACTGCCCTCCTGCTTCTTGTGCCGCCCTGTCTATTTACGTGGGCGACTGCCGTGATGTTTTATCCCACTGGATCAATACCGGCTGACCTTGAAGCAGAGGTCTTGCTAAGCTTAGAGCATTATAAATTTACCCTTAGCTATATTTATGTGGAGAAAAATCTCCAGACTTGATCACACTCCCTGGAAATTTTTTCCTTGTGTGACTGCTCCCCAGCCTCTCGGGCTGGCCTCCGTGGTCACCAACATCCAAAACTGAATGCCGAATCTGCGGCCCTCTAGAAGATGAGCACTCTGTAACCACCACAGGAGAGACACCCTTGTCCTTGGATATAGGGTTATCCGCTGATGCATCTGAAGATGCGATCCGGACCATTTGTCCAGCAGATCCCACTGAAAAGTTCTTGCATGAAATCTGCCGACTGGAATTGCTTCGAAGGAAGTCACCATTTTTTTACCATGGCCCTTGTGCAATGATGCACTGATTTTAGGAGGTTCCTGACTAGCTCGGATAACTCCCTGGCTTTCTCTTCCGGGAGAAACACCTTTTTCTGGACTGTGTCCAGAATCATCCCTAAGCACAGGAGACTTGTTGTCGGGATCAGCTGCGATTTTGGAATCTTTAGAATCCACCCCTGCTGTTGTAACAGTATCCGAGATAGTGCTACTCCGACCTCCAACTGTTCCCTGGACTTTGCCCTTATCAGGAGATCGTCCAAGTAAGGGATAATTAAGACGCCTTTTCTTCGAAGAAGAACCATCATTTCGGCCATTACCTTGGTAAAGACCCGGGGTGCCGTAGACAATCCAAACGGCAGCGTCTGAAAATGATAGTGACAGTTCTGTACCACGAACCTGAGGTACCCTTAGTGATAAGGGCAAATTTGGGACATGGAGGTAAGCATCCCTGATGTCTCGGGACACCAGATAGTCCCCTTCTTCCCGGTTCGTTATCACTGCTCTGAGTGACTCCATCTTGATTTGAACCTTTGTAAGTGTTCAAATTTTTTTAGATTTAGAATAGGTCTCACCTAGCCTTCTGGCTTCAGTACCACAATATAGTGTGGAATAATACCCCTTTTCTTGTTGTAGGAGGGGTAATTTAATTATCACCTGCTGGGAATACAGCTCGTGAATTTTTTCCCATACTGCCTCCTTGTCGGAGGGAGACCTTGGTAAAGCAGCCTTCAGGAGCCTGCGCAGGGGAAACGTCTCGACATTCCAAACTGTACCCCTGGGATACTACTTGTAGGATCCAGGGGTCCTGTACGGTCTCAGCGTCATGCTGAGAGCTTGTCAGAAGCGGTGGAACGCTTCTGTTCCTGGGAATGGGCTGCCTGCTGCAGTCTTCTTCCCTTTCCTCTATCCCTGGGCAGATATGACTCTTATAGGGACGAAAGGACTGAAGCTGAAAAGACGGTGTCTTTTTCTGCAGAGATGTGACTTAGGGTAAAAACGGTGGATTTTCCAGCAGTTGCCGTGGCCACCAGGTCCGATGGACCGACCCCAAATAACTCCTCTTCCTTTATACGGCAATACACCTTTGTGCCGTTTGGAATCTGCATCACCTGACCACTGTCGTGTCCATAAACATCTTCTGGCAGATATGGACATCGCACTTACTCTTGATGCCAGAGTGCAAATATCCCTCTGTGCATCTCGCATATATAGAAATACATCCTTTAAATGCTCTATAGTCAATAAAATACTGTCCCTGTCAAGGGTATCAATATTTTTAGTCAGGGAATCCGACCAAGCCACCCCAGCTCTGCACATCCAGGCTGAGGCGATCGCTGGTCGCAGTATAACACCAGTATGTGTGTATATACTTTTTATGATATTTTTCCAGCCTCCTGTCAGCTGGCTCCTTGAGGACGGCCCTATCTATAGACGGTACCGCCACTTGTTCTGATAAGCGTGTGAGCGCCTTATCCACCCTAAGGGGTGTTTCCCAACGCGCCCTAACTTCAGGCGGGAAAGGGTATACCGCCCATATTTTCTATCGGGGGGAACCCACGCATCATCACACACTTCATTTAATTTATCTGATTCAGGAAAAACTACGGTAGTTTTTTCACATCCCACATAATACCCTCTTTTGTGGTACTTGTAGTATCAGAAATATGTAACACCTCCTTCATTGCCCTTAACGTGTGGCCCTAATAAGGAATACGTTTGTTTATTCACCGTCGACACTGGATTCAGTGTCCCTGTCTGTGTCTGTGTCGACCGACTAAAGTAAACGGGCGTTTTAAAACCCCTGACGGTGTTTTTGAGACGTCTGGACCGGTACTAATTGTTTGTCGGCCGTCTCATGTCGTCAACCGACCTTGGCGCGTGTTGACATTATCACGTAATTCCCTAAATAAGCCATCCATTCCGGTGTCGACTCCCTAGAGAGTGACATCACCATTACAGGCAATTGCTCCGCCTCCTCACCAACATCGTCCTCATACATGTCGACACACACGTACCGACACACAGCACACACACAGGGAATGCTCTGATAGAGGACAGGACCCACTAGCCCTTTGGAGAGACAGAGGGAGAGTTTGCCAGCACACACCAAAAACGCTATAATTATATAGGGACAACCTTATATAAGTGTTTTCCCTTATAGCATCTTTTTTATATATTTCTAACGCCAAATTAGTGCCCCCCCTCTCTGTTTTAACCCTGTTTCTGTAGTGCAGTGCAGGGGAGAGCCTGGGAGCCTTCCCTCCAGCCTTTCTGTGAGGGAAAATGGCGCTGTGTGCTGAGGAGATAGGCCCCGCCCCTTTTTCGGCGGCCTCGTCTCCCGCTCTTAACGGATTCTGGCAGGGGTTAAATATCTCCATATAGCCCCCGGAGGCTATATGTGAGGTATTTTTAGCCAAAAAAGGTTTTCATTTGCCTCCCAGGGCGCCCCCCTCCCAGCGCCCTGCACCCTCAGTGACTGCCGTGTGAAGTGTGCTGAGAGGAAAATGGCGCACAGCTGCAGTGCTGTGCGCTACCTTAAGAAGACTGAGGAGTCTTCTGCCGCCGATTCTGGACCTCTTCTCGTTTCAGCATCTGCAAGGGGGCCGGCGGCGAGGCTCCGGTGACCATCCAGGCTGTACCTGTGATCGTCCCTCTGGAGCTAATGTCCAGTAGCCAAGAAGCCAATCCATCCTGCACGCAGGTGAGTTCACTTCTTCTCCCCTAAGTCCCTCGTTGCAGTGATCCTGTTGCCAGCAGGACTCACTGTAAAATAAAAAACCTAAGCTAAACTTGTCTAAGCAGCTCTTTAGGAGAGCCACCTAGATTGCACCCTTCTCGGCCGGGCACAAAAATCTAACTGAGGCTTGGAGGAGGGTCATAGGGGGAGGAGCCAGTGCACACCACCTGATCCTAAAGCTTTACTTTTTGTGCCCTGTCTCCTGCGGAGCCGCTATTCCCCATGGTCCTTTCAGGAACCCCAGCATCCACTAGGACGATAGAGAAAAGTCAGTTGGGTGTTTGTTTTTTTCCTGTCTATTAGATAGGAAAAAACAGACACCCAACTGACTTTTCAAACATTTAAATATCCCCCTCTGAATTTAGATTACTGTTTCAGATTATATTTATAAACCTACACATCAAGTAGAAAAAAATGCCAAACCTTGCTTACCTTGTCTGAAAAATTCTGAATCTCATGGTGTTTTTCTCCAAGGGTAAGATCACCTTTTTTTCACCTTCATTAATGACTTAATAGACCAAAAGGCTCAATTCTGCAAATAAAAGTACCTGCCTATTTTTGTGTTAGATACATTCTCTATCAGAGAGTTTCTAATAATACCTAAATCTGAAGACTGTTATCTCTTCAGTGGGTATCCAACCAATGTCCACCACCCTCCTATTTGGGAGACGCAAAACACACCTGCAACTTTTTATTCACTTGCTGTGACTGACAAGATAACTTTGAACGTTACTGTTGTAATATGACTCCTCTTCTACCAAAAGCCACATCTTGGCACAAAGACCCTAATTCAGACCTGATCGCTAGGGTGCGTTTTTTGCATCCCTGCGATCAGGTAGTCGCTGCCTACAGGGGGAGGGTAGGGTGTGTGTGCAGGTGTGCGATCGCATTTGTAGCAGAACTGCACAAACCTAAGTTTCTGCTCAGCCCAGGACTTACCCTGCTGCTGCGATGAACGGGGCTGGAGCTAACGTCAGAAACCCTCCCTGCAAACCCCTGGTCCCTCCTGCGTTTTCCCAGACACTCCTTGAAAACGGTCAGTTGCCACCCACAAACGCCCTCTTCATTTCAATCTCCTTGCGATCGCCGGTGCGTTCAGTATTTTCGCACCATCCCGTCGCTGGCCGGCGATCCCCGTTGCTGTGGTCCATTATTTTTGATTGTAGCACTACAGTGTAGTCTTTAATAATCACAGTTCTAAATACAGTATCAAAGTGACATTACTGTATGAAGTTTAACAATGGAGTAAATCTCTTTAAGAAATCTGCAAAGTCATAGTTGGAAATGTGATATTATATTGTTTACATCGCGTTCAAACATAAACAGGACTTAAAGGGGCATATTTATTAAATAGTACTGCAGGATATTTCCTGAAAATGCAAGTTTTTGGGAGGTACCTGAAAATATTAAGGACCCCTGGGTGCTGCTAAACTGTCAGATTTACCATACTTGACTCCGGCTGCTACTGCCATCTGAAGACGGCGCTAGCCCATAGTAGCCTATGGACTACTCTTTCAAAGAATCTTTTGAAGAGCATCCCTCTCCATCTGCTCCCGATGGCCGATGACCATGAACATTACACACACCGACACCTATATCAGGCACTATCAGCTTTTAGCCGGGATGGACTCTTATTGGAGTCCATGCCTTTGCAAGAAATTGTTAATAAATGTGCGTGAAAAGTTTAATTTTCATGTTGCAAATGTAGGCGAAAATAATTTATCACATCTGCATTTAACATAGGATTGTGATACTAGGACTTAAATCATTTAGGACAGTTTTACACTTTTTTACAGCTATTTAGAAATTCTTACCTTTTTTTTATATTTATGAAATGCAAGATCATTCAAACTATGTTTAAACTATAATTGTAAATGTACAGTATCTACTTGAGACAGTAATTAAGTCACTAAGAACAGTATATCATACCTAGGTTTTAAACGTTCTATATATATATATATATATATATATTTATTTGTTTTACTCTTTCCAAAAAGATGCTTGCATTATTTTGTGATTCTGGCCATATTATTACTTTCCATATCCTTTAGCCTAATTTACGTGTTAAAACTCCCGTCATTTCCATCTTTTTGTGAAATGTGAATTGTATCCATGAGCTGTAAAATTGTTTAAATCAATATTTGACATATGAATTAATCTGTCAACCAGCGGAAAGGCTTTAGGCCAATATCCCAGTTGGGGTAAAGTTAATTAAAATTATTACCTCAAAGGAAATTTTTTGAACATATTAAGCATTGCATATAAAGTGCTTGGGCTCCAATTAATGTAATTATCCAGTATAGTAGGCATTGATTTACTGTACTAATGCAAATCAATGGTGATTGCTTCAAATACATATTATATTATTTATTAAACTCTCATACTGTACATTATCCATGCCAAATATGCTGGGATAACAAGGCCACATCTTACATAAGTAAAGTCCACATAATAAAAAACCCTCAGACTTATTTTGATTGGTGTTTTGATAATTTTTGCTATAAAAAAGTGCTATTTTGAGCTCTCTTTTTTAAAATAAATCAACAGTTTGGATTGCAGAGTAGAATTGCACTAAAGTGTACAAGTAGCATATAAAAAAAATAGATATGACCTTGATTTTATATAGAGGTGAGTTTGCTCAGACTTCATCCCTGGCAGTGGTGTAATGGCTTAGAATAGGAGAGGGACCCTTAGTGCATCTACAGTGTTGAATCTAATGAATGGCAGCATGCGGTAACAAAAGTATTTTTATTTGTGTTGAACTGCTGGTGGGTGGTGGTGTAGCACTCATGTAGTCTGAGCACTGAACATCGATCTACTGTGTTTCTAGCCTCTTAGCTGCCTTGCCCCAGCCCTGGGCTTTCTGCTTACTTGGACATTTCTCACAGAAGACATCAAAGTATGCCATAGGCGGTCACAGCATGGTGAAATGCATCTAAAAAAGTGGTACATGCATTTAACAGCAACCTTTAATACCAATAATATCATATGTAGTTGTTTAGTCTTTTCCAGAAAATAATATTTAAAAACATCTCAGCTGTCTACAGGTTATTCTAAACTAGAACTTGTTGGATGATAAAAATTGTGTACAGTATAGCCACACGTGAAATTATGTAACTTGATTTTGCTAATTCTCCTCCAATGACCTTTAGTACATTTTGGTAGTAATAACATTATATGAAAAGTGTGTGAAATCAAACCCCTTTTCACATTATTTTAGTAAAAATAATTTTGATAAATATGCCTGTAAGAGCTTCACAATACTATTTGCTCTCCATTGCATATAATCATAATGCATATATTGTTTTAGCTTTCTCAGTGCTGGTGGGCAATATAATTAGCAATTTTTTAGACATAAAAGTGACAGGCCACTGACTGTTATTCATGCTGACTGGTTGCTTTTTATTGTGATTGCTTGGTTTGAAGAGAAGGAATCATCAGTGCTGTAGAAGTCAGCATGTGACCTATGGCGCCAGGCTCAGAACCTGCTCCTTACAGATGGTGGTGAAAACAAGGTGCCAGTGTGTATGGGACAGAAGTGGGCAACTCCATTAAGTGCACCTGCATCACAGCCCACTGCTGTTCCTTTTATGTATTCTCTTTCATTTCTCTTTCTCTTTTGTGTCCTCCCTTTCTTGCTACCATTGCCTGCTCATCGCTCATGGAATCTGATGGTAAATGCAGGAAAGGATAGACATCGTGTAGGGCCACAATGAGTTACATACTAAAGGGCATATTTATCATTAGCAGCAGTTGGGAACTGAAAAGTTTAATTCCTTATCGAAACATATAGCCAGGGCTGGCTCTACCATTAGTCAGCTTTAGGCAGATGATTATGGTGCCAGAATCCAGGGGGCACCACTGAGCCTGCCTATTGTAAAGTTAAGGATGTCTCTGAGAGAGACCTTTTCATACTTAGTGCAGGAGGCAGATCTGGAACTTATAAAATGTTGTCTCCATACTTTCACCCGAGAGGCTGAGAAGTGGGTATTGGTGGTGGTGATGAAGAGGTTGGGGCAGAAACAGTAGGCAGAAGATTTGCCTAGGAAGCCAAGAAACCTTGCACTGGCCCTGCATGTACTGTAGCATCAACAAGCAGTGATTTTACAGGGTTATTTTCTAAACACACTAGCTGGAGTACCCTGCATTGCCCGGGATTTTAAGAATGTCTGTTTACAAAAATAAATTTCAATATTAAACACACAGTATAAATAACATTGTAGATAGCTGAATACCCGTGCTTCGCTATGGGATGAGGATGGTAAATTAGAATGATAGTTGTTCGTTAATTTACGTTGGTTGGAGATCTAGTATAAAGGCATATTTTGCTTCCCTGACGCACTTTGTGTAGTGGTCGGACCCCTTTTTGGTCCCCAAAGGGACCCTGCTCTTCTCACTATACAACTCTCAGTCTGTGGCTTCCTACTGCCTCCATTCCCCTCCTCACATCATGTCAGTGCCCCTGTGAAATTATCGATTTTTTTACAGTTTCTTATATAGCGCAGCACATTATGTATCTCCTGAAATACTCTGTGCTGCTGGGGGACCGTGCTACTTCCACTATATAACTCTCAGTGTGTGGGTTTGTGCTACCGGCATTCCCCTCCTCACATCATGTCACTGGCCCTGTCACATGCAGCCCTGTCATCACTGACATATCATGCATGTCCTGATATAGTGTGTGCTGCTGGCCCACCCCTAGGGGTGCTAATGGTGTGTCACCCCCACAGTGTTTGTTCCCGGAGTGTAAGTCATATGTGTAGCAAGTTTGGTGTAAATTGCTCCAGGCATTCCAGAGTTATGCTGTCTGCTGAAAAACTCTGTGCTGCTGCCTCACTCCTAATGGTGCTAGGGGTGTCTTACCCCCACAGTGTTTGTTCCCAGCTTGTAAGTCATATGTGTACCAAGTTTGTTGTAAATTGGTCCAGGCATTCGGGAGTTATGCTGTCTCCTGGAATACTCTGTGCTGCTGTCCCACCCCTAGGGGAGCTGGAGGCTACTAACCCCCACAGAGTTTGTTCCCAGATTGTAAGTCAGATGTGTACCAAGTTTTGTGTAAATTGCTCCAGGCCTTCCACAGTTATGCTGTCTGCTGACATACTCTGTGTTGCTATCCCACCCCTAGGGGTGCTAGGGGTGTGTAACCCCCACAGTGTTTGTTTCCACAGTGAAAGTCATATGTGTACCAAGTTTGTTGTAAATTGCTACAGGCATTCCAGAGTTATGCTGTCTGCTGAAATACTCAGTGCTGCTGCCTCACCCCAAGGGGTTCTAGGGTGTCTTTCCCGTAGAGATGAGCGGGTTCGGTTCCTCGGAATCCGAACCCGCCCGAACTTCAGGGTTTTTTACACGGGGCCGAGCAGGCTCGGATCCTCCCGCCTTGCTCGGTTAACCCGAGCGCGCCCGAACGTCATCATCACGCTGTCGGATTCTCGCGAGGCTCGGATTCTATATAAGGAGCCGCGCGTCGCCGCCATTTTTCACACGTGCATTGAGATTCATAGGGAGAGGACGTGGCTGGCGTCCTCTCCATTTATAGAGATTCGAGAAGAGAGTGAGACAGTCTCACTAGAGAGAGACACAGTAGTAATTTTGGGGAGCATTAGGAGGAGTACTACTACTACTAGTACTTGCTGAAGTGAAGTGATAGATAGTGTGACTGTATTGTATTATCTGACTTGTGGGGGAGACACTGACAGTGGGGAGCAGTTAGAGTCTGGGAGCAGGACTCAGGACTCAGGAGTACATACTACATATAACGTACAGTGCACACTTTTGCTGCCAGAGTGCCACACCAGTATAATATATATTGTGATTGTATGCTTAGGAGTACTACTTGCAAGTTGCTGATAGTGTGACCAGTGACCTGACCACCAGTTTAATAATCACCACCAGTTTAATTATCACCACCAGTTTAATTAATATATATATATATATATATATATATATATATATATATAATTGTATATAATTAATATATATATAATATTATAATTGTATACCACCTACCCGTGTTTTTTTTTTTTTCTTTCTTCTTGATACATACTACTATAGTAGCTTACTGTAGCAGTCTGCGGTGCTGCTGAGCTGACAGTGTCCAGCAGGTCCGTCATCAGTCATCATTACCTAATAAATATATATCTACCTGTCCGGCTGCAGTACTAGTGATATTATATATACATATATATATTGATTTCATATCATTATCATCCAGTCTATATTAGCAGCAGACACAGTACGTTAGTCCACGGCTGTAGCTACCTCTGTGTCGGCACTCGGCAGTCCATCCATAATTGTATACCACCTACCCGTGGTTTTTTTTTTCTTTCTTCTTGATACATACTACTATAGTAGCTAACTGTAGCAGTCTGCGGTGCTGCTGAGCTGACAGTGTCCAGCAGGTCCGTCATCAGTCATCATTACCTAATAAATATATATCTACCTGTCCGGCTGCAGTACTAGTGATATTATATATACATATATATATTGATTTCATATCATTATCATCCAGTCTATATTAGCAGCAGACACAGTACGTTAGTCCACGGCTGTAGCTACCTCTGTGTCGGCACTCGGCAGTCCATCCATAATTGTATACCACCTACCCGTGGTTTTTTTTTTTTCTTTCTTCTTGATACATACTACTATAGTAGCTTACTGTAGCAGTCTGCAGTGCTGCTGAGCTGACAGTGTCCAGCAGGTCCGTCATCAGTCATCATTACCTAATAAATATATATCTACCTGTCCGGCTGCAGTACTAGTGATATTATATATACATATATATATTGATTTCATATCATTATCATCCAGTCTATATTAGCAGCAGACACAGTACGTTAGTCCACGGCTGTAGCTACCTCTGTGTCGGCACTCGGCAGTCCATCCATAAGTATACTAGTATCCATCCATCTCCATTGTTTACCTGAGGTGCCTTTTAGTTGTGCCTATTAAAATATGGAGAACAAAAATGTTGAGGTTCCAAAATTAGGGAAAGATCAAGATCCACTTCCACCTCGTGCTGAAGCTGCTGCCACTAGTCATGGCCGAGACGATGAAATGCCAGCAACGTCGTCTGCCAAGGCCAATGCCCAATGTCATAGTACAGAGCATGTCAAATCCAAAACACCAAATATCAGTAAAAAAAGGACTCCAAAACCTAAAATAAAATTGTCGGAGGAGAAGCGTAAACTTGCCAATATGCCATTTACCACACGGAGTGGCAAGGAACGGCTGAGGCCCTGGCCTATGTTCATGGCTAGTGGTTCAGCTTCACATGAGGATGGAAGCACTCAGCCTCTCGCTAGAAAACTGAAAAGACTCAAGCTGGCAAAAGCAGTAGCACCGCAAAGAACTGTGCGTTCTTCGAAATCCCAAATCCACAAGGAGAGTCCGACTCCAATTGTGTCGGTTGCGATGCCTGACCTTCCCAACACTGGACGTGAAGAGCATGCGCCTTCCACCATTTGCACGCCCCCTGCAAGTGCTGGAAGGAGCACCCGCAGTCCAGTTCCTGATAGTCAGATTGAAGATGTCAGTGTTGAAGTACACCAGGATGAGGAGGATATGGGTGTTGCTGGCGCTGGGGAGAAAATTGACAAGGAGGATTCTGATGGTGAGGTGGTTTGTTTAAGTCAGGCACCCGGGGAGACACCTGTTGTCCGTGGGAGGAATATGGCCACTGACATGCCTGGTGAAAATACCAAAAAAATCAGCTCTTCGGTGTGGAAGTATTTCAACAGAAATGCGGACAACAGGTGTCAAGCCGTGTGTTGCCTTTGTCAAGCTGTAATAAGTAGGGGTAAGGACGTTAACCACCTCGGAACATCCTCCCTTATACGTCACCTGCAGCGCATTCATAATAAGTCAGTGACAAGTTCAAAAACTTTGGGTGACAGCGGAAGCAGTCCACTGACCAGTAAATACCTTCCTCTTGTAACCAAGCTCACGCAAACCACCCCACCAACTCCCTCAGTGTCAATTTCCTCCTTCCCCAGGAATGCCAATAGTCCTGCAGGCCATGTCACTGGCAATTCTGACGATTCCTCTCCTGCCTGGGATTCCTCCGATGCATCCTTGCGTGTAACGCCTACTGCTGCTGGCGCTGCTGTTGTTGCTGCTGGGAGTCGATGGTCATCCCAGAGGGGAAGTCGTAAGACCACTTTTACTACTTCCACCAAGCAATTGACTGTCCAACAGTCCTTTGCGAGGAAGATGAAATATCACAGCAGTCATCCTACTGCAAAGCGGATAACTGAGGCCTTGGCATCCTGGGTGGTGAGAAACGTGGTTCCGGTATCCATCATTACTGCAGAGCCAACTAGAGACTTGTTGGAGGCAATGTGTCCCCGGTACCAAATACCATCTAGGTTCCATTTCTCTAGGCAGGCGATACCGAAAATGTACACAGACCTCAGAAAAAGAGTCACCAGTGTCCTAAAAAATGCAGCTGTACCCAATGTCCACTTAACCACGGACATGTGGACAAGTGGAGCAGGGCAGGGTCAGGACTATATGACTGTGACAGCCCACTGGGTAGATGTATGGACTCCCGCCGCAAGAACAGCAGCGGCGGCACCAGTAGCAGCATCTCGCAAACGCCAACTCTTTCCTAGGCAGGCTACGCTTTGTATCACCAGTTTCCAGAATACGCACACAGCTGAAAACCTCTTACGGCAACTGAGGAAGATCATCGCGGAATGGCTTACCCCAATTGGACTCTCCTGTGGATTTGTGGCATCGGACAACGCCAGCAATATTGTGTGTGCATTAAATATGGGCAAATTCCAGCACGTCCCATGTTTTGCACATACCTTGAATTTGGTGGTGCAGAATTTTTAAAAAAACGACAGGGGCGTGCAAGAGATGCTGTCGGTGGCCAGAAGAATTGCGGCACACTTTCGGCGTACAGGCACCACGTACAGAAGACTGGAGCACCACCAAAAACAACTGAACCTGCCCTGCCATCATCTGAAGCAAGAAGTGGTAACGAGGTGGAATTCAACCCTCTATATGCTTCAGAGGTTGGAGGAGCAGCAAAAGGCCATTCAAGCCTATACAATTGAGCACGATGTAGGAGGTGGAATGCACCTGTCTCAAGCGCAGTGGAGAATGATTTCAACGTTGTGCAAGGTTCTGCTGCCCTTTGAACTTGCCACACGTGAAGTCAGTTCAGACACTGCCAGCCTGAGTCAGGTCATTCCCCTCATCAGGCTTTTGCAGAAGAAGCTGGAGACATTGAAGGAGGAGCTAACACGGAGCGATTCCGCTAGGCATGTGGGACTTGTGGATGGAGCCCTTAATTCGCTTAACAAGGATTCACGGGTGGTCAATCTGTTGAAATCAGAGCACTACATTTTGGCCACCGTGCTCGATCCTAGATTTAAAGCCTACCTTGGATCTCTCTTTCCGGCAGACACAAGTCTGCTGGGGTTGAAAGACCTGCTGGTGAGAAAATTGTCAAGTCAAGCGGAACGCGACCTGTCAACATCTCCTCCTTCACATTCTCCCGCAACTGGGGGTGCGAGGAAAAGGCTCAGAATTCCGAGCCCACCCGCTGGCGGTGATGCAGGGCAGTCTGGAGCGACTGCTGATGCTGACATCTGGTCCGGACTGAAGGACCTGACAACGATTACGGACATGTCGTCTACTGTCACTGCATATGATTCTCTCCCCATTGAAAGAATGGTGGAGGATTATATGAGTGACCGCATCCAAGTAGGCACGTCACACAGTCCGTACTTATACTGGCAGGAAAAAGAGGCAATTTGGAGGCCCTTGCACAAACTGGCTTTATTCTACCTAAGTTGCCCTCCCACAAGTGTGTACTCCGAAAGAGTGTTTAGTGCCGCCGCTCACCTTGTCAGCAATCGGCGTACGAGGTTACATCCAGAAAATGTGGAGAAGATGATGTTCATTAAAATGAATTATAATCAATTCCTCCGTGGAGACATTGACCAGCAGCAATTGCCTCCACAAAGTACACAGGGAGCTGAGATGGTGGATTCCAGTGGGGACGAATTGATAATCTGTGAGGAGGGGGATGTACACGGTGATATATCGGAGGATGATGATGAGGTGGACATCTTGCCTCTGTAGAGCCAGTTTGTGCAAGGAGAGATTAATTGCTTCTTTTTTGGTGGGGGTCCAAACCATCCCGTCATTTCAGTCACAGTCGTGTGGCAGACCCTGTCACTGAAATGATGGGTTGGTTAAAGTGTGCATGTCCTGTTTATACAACATAAGGGTGGGTGGGAGGGCCCAAGGACAATTCCATCTTGCACCTCTTTTTTCTTTAATTTTTCTTTGCGTCATGTGCTGTTTGTGGAGTGTTTTTTGGAAGGGCCATCCTGCGTGACACTGCAGTGCCACTCCTAGATGGGCCCGGTGTTTGTGTCGGCCACTAGGGTCGCTTATCTTACTCACACAGCTACCTCATTGCGCCTCTTTTTTTCTTTGCGTCATGTGCTGTTTGGGGAGTGTTTTTTGGAAGGGCCATCCTGCGTGACACTGCAGTGCCACTCCTAGATGGGCCCGGTGTTTGTGTCGGCCACTAGGGTCGCTTATCTTACTCACACAGCTACCTCATTGCGCCTCTTTTTTTCTTTGCGTCATGTGCTGTTTGGGGAGTGTTTTTTGGAAGGGCCATCCTGCGTGACACTGCAGTGCCACTCCTAGATGGGCCCGGTGTTTGTGTCGGCCACTAGGGTCGCTTATCTTACTCACACAGCTACCTCATTGCGCCTCTTTTTTTCTTTGCGTCATGTGCTGTTTGTGGAGTGTTTTTTGGAAGGGCCATCCTGCGTGACACTGCAGTGCCACTCCTAGATGGGCCCGGTGTTTGTGTCGGCCACTAGGGTCGCTTATCTTACTCACACAGCTACCTCATTGCGCCTCTTTTTTTCTTTGCGTCATGTGCTGTTTGGGGAGTGTTTTTTGGAAGGGCCATCCTGCGTGACACTGCAGTGCCACTCCTAGATGGGCCCGGTGTTTGTGTCGGCCACTAGGGTCGCTTATCTTACTCACACAGCTACCTCATTGCGCCTCTTTTTTTCTTTGCGTCATGTGCTGTTTGGGGAGTGTTTTTTGGAAGGGCCATTCTGCGTGACACTGCAGTGCCACTCCTAGATGGGCCAGGTGTTTGTGTCGGCCACTAGGGTCGCTTAGCTTAGTCATCCAGCGACCTCGGTGCAAATTTTAGGACTAAAAATAATATTGTGAGGTATTCAGAATAGACTGAAAATGAGTGGAAATTATGGTTTTTGAGGTTAATAATACTTTGGGATCAAAATGACCCCCAAATTCTATGATTTAAGCTGTTTTTTAGGTTTTTTTGAAAAAAACACCCGAATCCAAAACACACCCGAATCCGACAAAAAAAATTCGGTGAGGTTTTGCCAAAACGTGGTCGAACCCAAAACACGGCCGCGGAACCGAACCCAAAACCAAAACACAAAACCCGAAAAATTTCCGGCGCTCATCTCTACTCCACATCCCCCCCCTTTCCCCCAGTGTTTGTTTCCAGATTGTAAGGCAGATGTGTACCAATTACATCCAAGTTTCTCCAGCCACCCACTCTTCCGGGGACTACCTGAAAATCAGGAGCTTCAGAGGTTTCAGGAGATTAGGTAAAGGCCCATATACATGGCCGATTTGGGGAGAGATGTGTGCTGAGCGGTTCGCTCAGCACACATCTCTCCCCCCGCTCAGCACAGCGCGATGTGTGCTGACCGTGCGGGGGGAGACGGGGCGCTCATTTCACGCAGTGGGTGAAGTGAGCGACCTGCTAGATTGACCAATCTAGCACCAGCGATAGCGATGCGAGGGGCTGCGCATCGCTATCGCTGTAGGGGGTACACACGGAGTGATCGCTGCTTAAAATCTAAGCAATCTAGTCAGATTGCTTAGATTTTAAGCAGCGATCGCTCCGTGAGTGCCCCCCTTAAGGATAGAATGGGGGCTTCCGGGTTAGTTAATCTAATGCTGGACATACAGTATTGTCTGATATCTTCTACCTTTTTAAATGCAAAACCTGACATTCCTTAATAAATAGACCCCAAAGTCTCGCAAAACCAACTGACACGTCTTCCATGTTCATTGATAACCTCAATTAACGTAAATATTAATTGAGGTTATCGATAAACATAGAAGACGTGCCAGTTAGTTTCCCTTAGAGAAATAAAAAGATTCCCTATTAAATACAAAAAATTGTATTAAAAAAAAAAAAGTAAATAAGAATTGGTGTAAAATATCTGAGTATTTTGCATAGCATAAACAATAGGTAAATAGCAGAAAAACAAGCGCAAAGTGGTTGCCCAGATGTAATGTGACATTTATTCACATATTGTATGGATGCCCTGACAGAAGTGGTTCACTGCACACACCTTCCTTCAGTGTTTCCTCTCTGAGTACTGACAGTCCCCAGTATTGAATGTCATGCTCATGCAGCATCAGGCTATTTAGCTTTCTGTTCACATTAAAGTATGTAGTAAGCAAACAGGAATAATCCAATCAGAAAATAAAACACACTGTTTTCTAAAATGGATGTTGAAAATTGAGCCAGTAATTAGAAGCATGACCTGTAGCACTTGATGACATGATATAAAATCAAGTAGGTTTCCATAAATTACAATTAGAAAAGGTAATGTTAACAGAGGATCAGAGACCATGGATTTCTATATTCTTGTCATTAATTCCATCAGGTTACCTTCATTTGACTGGAGCTGAAAACAAAGCTGTAGGATTTTATATACCCTTGCACAGCATCTGCCATGTGATAAATCACTATGAGCACTGATGGAAATAGGAATCAGTAAAGAGAATTCCAGAGCATGAAGATAAGAAAATGGAATAATTGAGATGTAAAGATAGTGTCAGACTGGAGCATGAAGGGCCCACCGGGGAAATGCAGTGGTAGGGGCCCATGCTAACAATTACGAAGTGCATGCTCTGGGTCCATTGATATAGATATATAGTAATTACTGCTGCTGCATGCACAATACTGTACCAGATTAATAACAGCAATGTACTGTAGAGAATACAACATAGGGGGTCATTCCGAACCGTTCGCACGCTGCTGGTTGTCGCAGGGGTGCGAACGGGTCGGGACTGCGTCTGCATGGTGCCCGCACGTCGTTGCCCAGTGACAGCCGTCGCTGGGCAATGACCAGAAGAAAGAAGAAAGTGATCGCTAGCGCAAATGCAAGAAGATTGACAGCGGGGATGCGTTCCGGGGCGGATACTCACCGTTTTCTGGGAGTGGTGAGTCCAATGCAGGCGTGTCCAGGCGTTTGGAAGGCGGATGTCTGACGTCAATTCCAGGACCTGGATCGATCACACAGGGTAAGTAACTCTTACCCTGGTCTTGTTTTACAGGAATCTATTTTTGCATAGCAGGGCTGCACAAGTGATCGCAGCCCTGCTATGCAAAAATACACTCCACCATAGGCGGCGTCTAGTTGATCGCATGGGCAGCAAAAAGTTGCTACGTGCGATCAACTCAGAATGACCCCCATAGTCCTGTGCAGTATAATGCATAATTCAAGTGCACAGTGTGGAACCTAATCCCTGGATGAGGGGTTGGGCCCCCAGTTAGTGGAGCCCACCGGGGGGTTTCTCCTGTACCCATGTGGGCCAGTCTAACCCTGCATAGAGATACTGTTCACATTTTGAAAGAGAGTATTCCTCAATGACTCTTCTTCCACCTGTGCCCTAGGACCCCACAACAACTGGAGTTTTGACCTCTGACCCTGACCAAGTGCAATACTGTGCATACACAGTTTTCTGCAAGTCTTCTCTCCTCCATCTTGCACAGTGAAGGACGTGCCCCTGAGTGTCTCCTACAACTACAACAGAGACTGTGGGCCAGATGCATCATCGCTTGGAAAGTGATAAAATGGAGAGTTAAAAAGTACCAGCCAATCAGGTCCTAACTGCCATTTTTCAAACACAGCCTGTGACATGGCAGATAGGACCTGATTGGCTGACACCTTTTCACTCTCCATTTTATCACTTTCCAAGCGATGATGCATCTAGCCCTGTATATCACAGCCAAGACCCACTGACACTTCATTCTGTTTAACTCTGTGTTATTCTTCACTTGCTTTTACTGGTTACTAAACCAAGCCCTGGTTAAATTATCTACCATGCGGACTAACCTCCATTTGCATACTGCTGATACCTATTAACAGGATAAAATCTGCCGATAAGTTATTTCCAATCACCAGTGTGTGAAAAAAGCTGCAGTGACATAAACAAAAAAAATCTGAGTGGGTACAGAAAAGTCCTTTATTCATACAAGGGAAAATGTATAGTGCAGCAGCTAGTATATGCTTTATTAAACTAACAGGCTCAAAAAACTATGCGACATGGAAGTTTGCCATGGAGATGCAGATAAGGTGGAAAAAGGTATGGAAGGTTACCAAAGATCTGGGTAATAACCCCAATCCAGATTATGTAGATAAAGCCATGGGGACAACAGGTTTAGCTGTGGAACAGCATGTACCGTACATTACATTGCCCATGGGAAAACATCTGCATGTGATATGTGGGTGGCCTAATAGACATCTTATGAACACAAAGGTTCAATGAGAAAAATCAACCTGAGAGGCACTTTATATGGCACGAAGTTGAGTACGTGCAAAAATATGAATAGATAGATAGATAGATAGAATGCTGTTTATCTCACAGTAATTAACATCAGAAGGCATACCTGTACAAGTAGATGACAAAAAGATTGCAATGGTGATGCTGCAAAACCTTACCCCAGGGTATGATTTTCTAGTAGTGGCTTTGGAGTCTTGTGAAACTATGATATCAACATAAATTGTATTGCCAATCTTCTGAAGTTTCAAGTGTCCTAAAGTGGGACATAAGGTCTCAAAATGCAGAGCATGGAAAAAATAGTACTTTATCATACACGCGTGATAGGGAAAATAAATCAGGCTGTATTTCAAAATACTGGTTCAAAAAAACTCACAACTTTTGAGATCTCCATCAAACTTCAGGGGGTTAGGTATCCACAGCTGGGCCTTAGGAGGTAGGATAGCATCAACCGTTGCACAAAGGTCAGATCACTACATGGTCTGGGCCTGAATGTGCTTATGTTTCACTAATCTTTTAAGAAATGTGTTCTAGGAGTTTGTACGGAGAAGGGTTACCAGTGGCACCCATGTTTCTGGCCAGAGTATACTGTCACAACTATCGTGTGGTATGGCTGTTTGACTACACTTATTAGAATTTGCTAATACTCTGAATGTACTCTGCATGTAGTCTAACATATTGTTGGTTTTCACCAGGGACTACCACAAGAGGGTTTGAACTTTGCTGCACCCAATATGCAGGTTGCGACCCTCTGACAGGTTTTCTATTGTACAGGCTGGTGGACTCAGGAGGCACTGAGACAAGTCACTGCAAGGTGTGTTAAAGAGTATTCAACAGAACCAGGTCAGAACCAGACAGGCAATGTGGTACCAGGGAGAGGTCAGAATCAGGTCAGAGAAATAGCTAAAGTCAGAACTGGAAGATCATTAGGAGTAGTATCAAAGAAGCAGGCAAGACCAGGTAACAGGGAGGCTGGAGTCAAAACCAGGAGCTCATGAGAAGCAGTAACAACGGAGCAGGCAAGGAGAGTCGTCATACAGACCAGATAAGAAAACTGGGAATCACACTGGGAGTCACAGAGAAACAGACGTTGGAGGTATGGAGCCTAATGCTTTGGCAGTGTACATTGCCCAGAGACTTCCTTTTATAGGGCGGGAGTTTGAATCTAGTTTACTTGGCCTTGTTATGGTTGGTGCGTTTGGCACTTTTAATATGGCATAGAGTGGTATGCGCTTCCCTACGAGAGCTGCAGCTGTCCGTCATAGCCGTCAGGAGTGGAGCCACAGCAGCAGCAAGAAGGAGATGCCCGTGGGCTGTGGGAATGGGACTGCCAGACAGCCAGGAAGACACTTCAGTGTAGCTGGTGCTGATTGGCACCACCTGCAACAAAGCCATTGCTTCCCCAGGGGACCAGGGCCACCCAGGGCCAGCTCTGGTACACTGTGACACATTTCAACCAAAGACAAGTAGGATATTGTAACACCACAAAAACTGCAGCTGGAAGCATGTCAGATACTGAGACCACACATGCAAGTGATCAACCACAGAGGAAGAGCTCTATGAGCAGGGCCGAAACTAGGGTTTCTGTCACCCGGGGCAAGGCAGTCATTTGGCGCCCCCCCCCCCCCAATATACAGAAATACATCCGCCTGTACATGTACACACCATCAATACACAGTACGCCCTTGTATATACACATACCCCAATATACTGTGATTAAATACACCCCTCCTATACATACAAATTAAGTACCCACCCCGGGTACTCCAGCATACACACACGCGCGCACACACACACACACACACACACACACACACACACACACACACACACACACACACACACACACACACAACACCTGGTTACGCTGCACTGCTCCAGTACACACACACTGGGTTACACTGCACTGCTCCAGCACACACATCGGGTTACACTGAACTGCTCCAGTAGACACACACATACGCACACACACACGGTTACACTGCAATGCTCCATCACACACCCACGCAGAGGGTTACACTGCATTGCTCCAGCACTCACATGCTGGGTTACACTGAACTGCTCCAGCACACACAGGGTTACACTGCACTGCTCCAGCACACCCACACATAGGTTACACTGCACTGCTCACTGCTCCAACACACACAAGGTTACACTGCACTGCTCCAACACACATACACACAGGGTTATACTGCACTGCTCACTGCTCCAACACACACACACACACACACACACACACACACACAAGGTTACACTGCACTGCTCCAACGCACATACACAGAGGGTTACACTGCACTGCTCACTGCTCCAACACACACACACACACACACAAGGTTACACTGCACTGCTCCAACGCACATACACACAGGGTTACACTGCACTGCTCACTGCTCCAACACACACAAGGTTACACTGAACTGCTCCAGTAGACACACACATACGCACACACACACACACACACACGGTTACACTGCAATGCTCCAGCACACACCCACGCAGAGGGTTACACTGCATTGCTCCAGCACTCACATGCTGGGTTACACTGAACTGCTCCAGCACACACAGGGTTACACTGCACTGCTCCAGCACACCCACACACAGGTTACACTGCACTGCTCACTGCTCCAACACACACAAGGTTACACTGCACTGCTCCAACACACATACACACAGGGTTATACTGCACTGCTCCAACACACATACACACAGGGTTATACTGCACTGCTCACTGCTCCAACACACACACAAGGTTACACTGCACTGCTCCAACGCACATACACAGAGGGTTACACTGCACTGCTCACTGCTCCAACACACACACACACACACACACAAGGTTACACTGCACTGCTCCAACGCACATACACACAGGGTTACACTGCACTGCTCACTGCTCCAACACACTCAAGGTTACACTGTACTGCTCCGACACACATACACACAGGGTTACACTGCACTACTCACTGCTCCAACACACACACACACACACACACACAAGGTTACACTGCACTGCTCTAACACACATACACACAGGGTTACACTGCACTACTCCCTGCTCCAACACACACACACACACACACACACACACACACACACACACACACACTGGGTTACAGTACACAGCACACATATTTTACATATATAGCTGTCCGCCTGTCCCTACCTTTCCAGACTTCTAGCGCTGATCTGCTAAATCAGTCAGGGCCCCCTCCTCTCAGTTTCTGAAGCGTCACACACACAGCGCTGGCAGAGGCTTGCATGTGTGTGAAGTGACGCCTCTACGTACATGTGTCTCCGACGGGAAGCAGATTACTTGACTGTCCTGGTGCAGCAGAGCGGGGACGGGGCCTCTTCAACCCGGCTGCGCCGTCCTGCACTGCATGCCCTGGTTACCGCCTCATACATGTATTTCCGGGAAGCAGATCTCCGGAGCGTCCCGGCGCAGCGGAGCGGGGGCAGCGCGTCTTCAACCCCTGCACTGCATGCCTCGCTGGTTACCGCCTCGCGACAGCGCCCTCTCTCTTTTCGCGCCCAGGTCGCCTGCCCCCCTAGCCCCCCCCTAGTTACGGCTCTGCTATGAGGAGCAACAAAGAATAACCTCCTAAAAGATGCAGCAAGAAATTTGCAAACCTTACCTTCTGTGATCCTCACACCCTACAAGAAGCAAAGTCAAGAAGTGACTGGGAAGAATGTAAATCAGCCATAGATAAAGAGCTTACAGCTTTAAATGACAGTGGCACATGGACCATTGTGGACAGGTTGAGTGACTGTAAAAAAGTAAATAACAAGTGGGTCTTCTGCAAGAAAATAAACATCGACAGTAGTCTTGCTCACTACAAAGAACATCTTGGTGCCAAGGGTTATGCTCAGAAGTTAAGCATTGACTATGGGGAGATCTTCTTGCCTGTAACAAGTTACAGTAAGTTACGTACTGTATGGTCATTGCTATACCTACTGTGTATGATTTGCTACTAGACAATGTAGCCTTTGATTCAGCCTTCCTGTGAGCTAGTGAAAAAAAATTACACGGAACCACTGGAACATACATTGCACATATATTCCCAAAGGGAAACGTATGTATTTGAAAAAAAAAAAATCATTGAATGAGCCAAAAAAGTGACCGCTGCTGGTACATGAAACTAAACAGTGTATTGCTAGAGATTAACATTGTTCATTCAAAGAATGACCATGGGGAAAGAGAAGCTTATTTATCATGGTTGCATATGTAGATGATCTACGCCAGATACAGTAACTGAAGTCAAATTGTTGCTAAGTGACAAGTTTAGACTCAAAGACCTTGGGCCAATGCACCAATTCCTCGGTCTGAGGATCATACGAAGTTTGACTGTTAGTACCGGGGCTGTTATTATAGACAGACCAACAAGTCTACAGTGAGGCAATGCTCAACTAGTTTGGAAGGACAGATACCAAACCAGTTAGCATGTCAACTGACAAAAGCATGAACATCCCAAATACAGTGTCCAACAACATAAGCAGAGATAGCGTTCCTTAACAAAGTGCTATTGGAACTTTAATGCATGCAGGTTTTGGCACATGGCACACGGGCACACATTCAGACACCACCCATGCTGTCAGCTGTGTAAGCCAATTTGCAATTAACGACGGAAGAGAACAATGGACAGCCATTAAAAGCATCCTTAGATACTTAAAAGATACAAGTGCCTTAAAGCTAAAGTTCCTGAAAACTGAACATATGGAGTTACAAGCATTCAGTGAAGCCAACTGGGGATCGGAAGAAGATGACAGGCATTATTACTTCAGATACTTATTTGCTTTGGCAGAGGCAGTTGTCACCTGGGCAAGCAGAAAACAGCCTACCGTTGCCTTATCCACTACGGAGGCGGGATATATGGCTTTCGCAGGAACAACTAAGGAGGCTTTATGGCTGAAGGAGACTTTGTATGAGTTAGACGTTCTTAGTTTAAATGACACCATCAGCTTTGCATGTGACAAAAAAGGTGCAATTGATTATCTTCCAGCATGAAACATCACGATAGATCTAAGCACATTGCCATAAGACACTTTGGGGGTCATTCCGAGTTGATAGCTTGCTAGCTACTTGTTGCAGCGCTGCGATCATATAGTCGCTGCCTATGGGGGAGTGCATTTTCGCTTTGCAAGTGTGCGAACGCATATAATCCGAGCTCTGCAAAAACATTTTGGACAGTTTCTGAGTAGGTCTGAACTTACTCAGCCCTTGCGATCACTTCAGCCTGTCTGGTCCCGGAATTGACGTCAGACACCCGCTCTGCAAACGCTTGGACACACCTGCGTTTTCCCAAACACTCCTAGAAAACGGTCAGTTGACACCCATAAACGCCTTCGTCCTGTCAATCTCCTTGCGATCGGCTGTGCGAATGGATTCTTTGTTAAATCCATTCGCTTTGTACCCATATGACGCGCCTGCGCATTGCATTGCATACGCATGCGCAGTAGTGACCTGATCACTGCGCTGCAAAAAATGGCAGCATGTGAACAGGTCACAATGACCCCCTTTTTCTTTAGAGTGCTGGTCGATAGTACCTTAGTCAGAGTGATTTATATGATTAGTGAGACAAACCTTGCAGTTATATACTAACCAAAGATCTAACATCACATGTACTGAATGCTTTTCTAGAACAATGCAGACATAAAGGGGGGAGATTCAGTTGTTTGAAAAGTCAGTTGGGTGTCTGTTTTTTCCTATCTAATAGACAGGAAAAAACAGACACCCAACCGACTTTTCAAACATTTGAATTCCCCCCTATATGTTGATGTGTTATGCTGTGTTTTGTTTTACATATATATGTGTTTTTGGTTACAGGTGAGATGTCCAAAATTGTGGAATGCGTATGTTACTGCCATGTACCATCTAGATATGATTAGCATTTCTTAGTGATTTAACACATACAGTAAGTTAATAACTATAGAATGTGGAATGTAGCAAGTAACATCCAAGATTGACTCTATAAGGACTTAATTAAGGAGGTTGACCACTTTTGGATTACTTGCTCTTAACCCTATCAGTGGTATGCCCGGAAAATTTCCGGGGCCAGCTGCGCTGTGCAGACTGGCAAACCCGAGAATTTTGCGGGGCATGTCACTGCTCCCCTCCCTCCTCCTTGCACTCTGCTTGGCCGGTGGACTCTGAAGAATGATGTGATCGCGTTGTGACGTCATGAAGCGAGCGTGACATCATGACGCGATTGCATCATTCCGCAAAACTCCGCCAGCCGAGCGGAGTGCAAGGGAGTAGGGGGGGAGAGGATTTCAGTGCTGGTGCGCTAGAGCCCACCAGCAAATGCTGCATGGGGTATGGCCATCGCTGAGTTATCCAACGATGGTCACTATAGATGTATAACTTCGATGGTGTAAAACCATCTGGAATGGATCCATTGATGGTTTTACCCATCGATGGTCATCCCTGCTTTATAGTACAAATGCAAACCAGGGGGAGTGGCTTAGTGAGTGTCAGGCGGCGGTAGCACTGAACCATCGATGGCAGGAAACCATCTGGTTTTCCCTCATCGATGGTAAAAGTATTCAACATCGGTCATAGACCATCGATGATTTCGAATCATCGATGGTCATCCCTAGCTACTGCTAGGCAACGAGCATTCCCTAAGGCAACAAACTTTCCCCGTGGCAATGAGCATGGATCCGAGAATAAAACCCCTGACAAAAAGCATGACACAGCGCATGAAACCCCTGGCAACATAAAACCGCTGGCAATGTGCATAAAACCCTTGGCAATGCGCATGAAACCCCTGGCAACGCACATGAAACCCCTGGCAACGCACATGAAACCCTTGGCAACACACAGGTTAAAAAAATTAATAACCTGCCCTGGGCGGTGTGACCAAGTTCCAAAAAGTCACCACTGAAGGGGTTAATAAATTGCCCATCATTACCTGATGTATGTTGGTATGTTCATAGTACTACAATATTTATGATATGGTTTTATATAGGCGTTATGGACAGTGTGCAATACAGTCATTTACTCTGAGCTGCAGCAAGAAAATGCTTGACACCAACATGTATGTTTCACATATTGATTGGGGCATGTTTTATTCTGAAGAGGCTGTCCAAAAGGTGGTTCCCTTTATATAATTTTTTTTTGGGTATCGATGACAATGTCATCACAATTAAAAATAGAGCAGAAACAACGTCTCACAATTAAAAATAGAGCACAAACAACTCTGTTGGTGGAAGTACCAGTATACCTCTAGTAGAGTGCTCCTACGGATGTCCTCAGTAGGGTGGCAAATCCCGGGATCAGGATTGGCGGGATCCTGGGATATTGGACAAAAATTGTCTGGGATTAAATCCTGGGATTGGAGCTTCCTATCGCGGGGATACCGGGATATTGGACAAAAATTGTCCGGGATTAAATCCTGGGATTGGAGCTTCCAGTCGCGGGGATCCAGGGATATTGGACAAAAATTGTCCAGGATTAAATCCCGGGATTGGACCTTTCAATTGCAGGGATTTCGGGATTAGCCTGCACTTTTTTTTATTTTTAATGCCGGGCAGCGTTGAGCATATCTTCAGCAGGCTCAAACGCCCAGCTCGCCCCTGGCTGTGCACACTACACAGTGTGACATAATGCCAGAGATCATGCTGCGCAGCCTGATGCCAGCCGCACATGCAATCTGGACCTCACCGTGCCACACTGCCCTCAGCAAGTGGACACTCCCCCCCCCCCACCCACCCATCCAGAGGGTGGTGAGTTGTTGTGTGGGCTGGGCGGGAAGGGAGACATCAAAGAATTTCATTTTAAAAACAACAAACATATCCCGGGATTGATCATTTTTCAATCCCAATTCCTAGGATTTTAAAATGGCCCAGGATTGGCCTCCCTAATCCTCAGGAAGTGAGTAGGATCACCCATGAAAAGACTTGAAGGCAATTTATTGGTTCAATTCTCTCAGCTGACTGTATTTAGGACCTGTGAAGATTCTGCGTATGAGCACCCATGGAGAATTTCCTGCAAGCCAGATGCCCCATGCATTACACAATGTGGATACAACTGATGTAACAACTTGTGACGTTATAGTAGTTTTATACCTATATGTCTCCAAATGATACTACACAGTGAGTGTCATTTATTGTTCCTGTTGTTATTTTTATTTTAATTATAGTATTGCCGAATAAATGACACTGATCAACACTCATTTTATTGGCAATCGTATTAGAGTGATTTTGGGGTAACTTTGCAGTGCCAATTCCGAATATGACATCGATCTTGCTAGATTGCCTCTAACACAGACGAGTAACAAGAAAAACACAATACATGTCAACTGACTGCTGGTTGGGTGGCCAATCACTTATATACGGAGGAGGAATATTCTAGAATGATCGTGGAATGAACACCCAGATTATTTGTTTGTCTCACCTTCTAACATGTTTCCCCCATATGTAAGTGTTATGGGAAAGTTCCCTATTCATTGAGGGTATCCATTACCTGAGAACTAGAGACAACTCGAAAAAACTACAGTACTTTTTTGAATTAAGCAACCCCAAAATACCCTATATTTGTTCAAATATCCTGTGCAACTAAACAAAATCTTTTTTTTTGGGGCTGTGAATTATCATAACTTTTTTCTACTCATCCTTGGGTTAGTGTATTATTATTAAATTATTGCACATTTTACAAAGCTTTATATAACATACAGTAGGGTTACCCATCAAACAGTTAACCGATGATGGTCTCATCTGTGGCACCATTGATACTTTCCACAATTTACAGTACAGTACCAGGACAGATGCTTTACCTTATATGGAATGTTCAGAATTAAAGTGAACCAAGTCCATTATTTGCCCATTCTGTACTAACACTGCCATGGAACTGTGGAAACATATTTTTCTGCGAATGAAAAAAAACTAAGACTGATGAAATTACTCCTGCCATACATGCCTCCAATCCAACACACCTACTGTACTTCAAAAACCTTTCTGTACCCCGTTTTCTCAAAACTGAGTCAGATTCAGAATCAGCTCTGTTGGCCAGATATACTTGCGTATACTAGGTATTTGTATTCGGTTTGCTATACTATACAACAGCCAAGTAGGTAACAGATAAGCAGGCGGGGTAGGAGAGGGGGAAGGGGGGTGCAAGTAAAGTCATACTGATAGGTATACCGTAGTTACAAGTGAGTTACATGTACGTCTAGTCAGTCAGTGTTCAGGAGTTCAGTCTTATAGGTTTCAGTTTAACTTTGCACCCTCCATATGGAACTTTGGGCCTAATTCTGAGTTGATCGCAGCAGCAAATTTGTTAGCAGTTGGGCAAAACCATGTGCACTACAGGGGGGACAGATATAACATGTGCAGAGAGAGTTAGATTTGGGTGGGGTGTATTCAAACTGAAATCTAAATTGCAGTGTAAAAATAAAGCAGCCAGTATGTACCCTGCACAGAAACAAAATAACCCACCCAAATCTAACTCTCTCTGCACGTGTTATATCTGCCAGTGACGTGCGGTGAGGTCAGGGGCTGGGGAGGCACTGCAGCTAAACACCCCCCCCCCCCCCGGAAAAAAAAAAAGTGCACCATTGAAACCAGCACCAGGCAGAACCAGCCAGGGGGGATAATGCCATAGCAGGGGAGACACTCAGTGTGGGGTCCCCCTGCCATGCCATTAAACACCCCCCAAACCAGTCAGCCCAGGGCTGGAATTCCTCGGAAAGTGGGGCCCCCAAAAAATCAAAATGGGGTCGTCCCCCCGAGCAACAACCAGCACTGGGCTGATAGCCCAGTGCTATGCCCCGCACCCCTGGTGGCGGTGGGTGCGGGGTTCATTGTATGCCAATACTGTTCTTTACAGGTGGCCTACAGATCCCAGCAAGCCTGCCCCAGCACGCTGGCACTTGGAGAACCACAAGTGCCAGCATGCCCGGACATAAATGACCCACTGGCACCTGTAGTCCACCTGCAAAGAATAGTAATATTGTTCTTTACAGGTGGCCTACAGGTCCCAGCAAGCCTGCCCCAGCATGCTGGCACTTGGAGAACCACAAGTGCCAGCATGCCCGGACATAAAGGGCCCGCTGGCACCTGTAATCCACCTGTAAAGAAAATATAAAAAAAAAACACTACACATTCTTTAAAAAAACCTTTATTAAACTGGGTCTTCACCTGGGGGCGGCAGCCTTTAAGCTCTTTTGCGTGGCCGCCGCCTTCCCAGGGCATCTTCACCTGGGGGGGCGCCACCTCCCCAGGGCTTCTGGCGTCTTCCTCCTGCGTCTTCACCTGGTGGGCGGCGGCTGCTAAGCTCTTTTGCATAGCCGCCGCCCATCCAGGACTTCCAGCGTCTTTACCTGGTGGGCGGCGGCTGCTAAGCTCTTTTGCATAGCCGCCGCCCATCCAGGACTTCCACGACGTCTTCGATCTTCAGGAGCTCCTCTCTGCTCCTCCTCCGCCGTTGGACTGACAGCCACTGCCTCGCGCTGACTTATATAAGTCAGCGGGAGGGGGCGGGTCGATGACGCGGCGAGCCATGATTGGCTCGCGGCGGCCATCTTGAATTTAAAAAATGACGCTGAGGCGCCATTTTTGAAATGGGTACCGCTTCCGCTGCCAAACTCTGCACAGTGCACAATGGGCCTGAATGCCGCGTCCCGCCGCCGCCCGCATCTCCGCCGCCAGCACCTCCGCCGCCCGGCCCGCCGCATCCCGCACCTCCGCCGCCCACACCTCCGCCGCCTACACAGTGATTGACAGCGGATCCAGTGACGGATCCGCTGGCCAATCACTGTGGCCTCACTCACAGGGACGTGCTTTCATAGGTTGAAAGCACGTCCCTGTAGGAAAGCGGCACCTCTAATGGTGCCGCTTTCCCATGTTATTTCAATGGGCTTTTCCTGCCCATTGCTAGGCCCCGCCCGCCCCCCGCTCCCGTATCTTTTCCCAATCACTACGGGAGGCACCACGATCGGTGCCTCCCAAACTGATTAGGAACACTTTAATGATGAGCAAAATAATAAAGAAGATACTTATGTGTCATAAGTATCTTCTTTGTATTATTTTACTCATTAATGACAGGGGAGGCACTGCCTCCCCTGCCTCCCCTGACTGCACGTCCCTGATATCTGCCCCCCCCTGCAGTGCACATGGTTTTGCCCAATTGCTAACAAACTTGCTGCTGCGATCAACTCAGAATTACCCCCTTTGTACGTTAAGAAAATCACAGAGAAGATGTAAAAACTGTCTACTTACGACTTGATCTTGCATGGTTCAACAAATAACACACTGCGCGCCAAGGCCTACAGCACAACTGACCTGAGTTAGGCTGAACAGTCCCTATATTTGGCGACTGTCCTGCCATTCAGTGCATAAGGACATTTGTCCTGATTCCTGGACATTTGAGAGATGATAGGTGCCCACATGTAGTATGAATATATCCAGTTCTCGTGTGCTCATTGGGGAAAGGCTAACTTTAGCTAGTTTCATGTTGTATTTTGTTTGCTTCCATTCTTTTACAGAAATGGACAATATGTGGCACTTATTATAATTAATATTATCCTTTAATTATAAAAATAAATTATAATTAAATATAAAACATCTTCATTATTCTCATTTTGGGTTCTATCAGTGCTAGAGTGTTTGACTATCACCCGGTAAATGTAGACCAAATAAATTATTATGAGTATACTAGTTACCGGCCCCTCAAAATGATGGAACAACATAACGGTAAGGTCAGCGCCGGCGAATGTGCATGCCCGAATGAGGCAACACTTGAATTGCTCCGGCGGGTGCTATCTAGTGGCTCAGGGCGTGCAAAACACTTGAATTCCCGCCAAAGAGGTAAGGAGCAGTGTTAGCCATAGGATGATTTTTATCTAATATTCAAAGATTACATCATTTATGTGTTCCAGACATGCAGTATATGGATAGAATGAACAATTCTGCAATTTAACATTAATTAACAGCTTAAAACAGAAGTGAAAATACTTTTCGTGCACTGAATATCAAAACAGCTCAGTTTTTCAGAATGTCATTTATATCCATCCCATGCATCACTGAAGAAGCTTTTCATTTTACATTAAGTTGTATTTATTTATCATAATTACCTATTTCTATGGTTTGCATTTT